>NC_133994.1:8374431-8669431 GCF_047716275.1 Strix uralensis | reverse complement strand
CAAATGCGTGTTTGCACACGCATGACTGAGCATCTGTGCTCTTGCGTGCACATGGGAGCATGCAAGTGTGCATGTGTCTGTGTTTGCACACGTGTGGGTGTGCGGGTGTGCTCTTGTGTGTCCATGGGAGTGAGTGTGCAAGCGCGTGCCTGTGTTTGCACACGTGTGGGTGTGCGAGTATGTGTGTGCTCTTGTGCGTCTACAGGAGTGAGTGCAAGTATGTGCACATGTGTGACTGTGCATGTGTGCTCTTGTGCGTGCATGTGAGTGTGCAAGTATGTGTGTACTTGTGTTTGCACACATGAGCGAGTGCGTGTGTGCTGTGCGTGTGCATGGGAGTGAGTGTGCAAGTATGTGCCTGTGTTTGCACACGTGTGACTCTGTGTGTGTGTGTGTGTGTGTGTGTGTACTCTTGTGCGTGCATGGGAGCATGCAAGTATGTGCATGCCTGTGTTTGCACACATGTGGGTGTGCGGGTGCACTGTTGTGCATGCATGGGAGTGAGTGTGCAAGTATGTGTGTGCCTGTGTTTGCACACGTGTGAGTCTGCGAGCATGTGCGTGCCTGTACGTGCGTGTGCATGCACACGTGTGTGCCTCTGTGTGCACATGAGCGTGCAAGTGCGTGTGCTGTCTATGTGTGTGTTTGTGCATATGTGCAAAGGCACACGTGTGTGCACGCGCGAGCGTGCCTGTGACTGCGCACATGTGAGCGAGCAGGAGCGCGTGTGTCCGTAGATGTGTGCACGTGTGAGCACGCGCATGTGTGTGCCCGTGCGTGTGCACAAGTGTGCATGTGTGTGTGCCTGCTTGTGCAAACACCTGCGAGCTGTCTGTACGTGTGTGTGCACACCTGTGTGTATTTCCACGCACGTGCACACGCACACGTGTGTGTGTGTGTATACATGGGTGCACGTGTGCAAGAGCTTCCCTGCAAAGCCCCGGTGAGCGCACACGCGTGTGCAACAGCCCAGGCAAGGCCCCCGGGTGTGCGACACCCCCTTGCACCAACCCCCTTGGCAAAGTGCAACCCCCCGGGGGTCCCCAAAAGGTCCCAGAGTCCCAGTGCCGGGCACCCGCCGGCCCCCCCGGGTGTAAAACCCTGCGCCTGGTGTAAAACCCTGTGCCTGGTGTAGAACCCTGCACCTGGTGTAAAACCTCATGGATGGTGTAAAACCCTGTGCCTGGTGCAAAACCCTGCACCTGGTGTAAAACCCTGCGCCTGGTGTAAAACCTCATGGTTGGTGCAAAACTCTGCACCTGGTGCAAAACCCCACAGCTGGTGTAAAACCCTGTGCCTGGTGTAAAACCCTGCACCTGGTGTAAAACCCCACAGCTGGTGTAAAACCCTGCACCTGGTGCAAAACCCCACAGCTGGTGCAAAACCCTGCACCTGGTGTAAAACCTCATGGTTGGTGCAAAACCCTGCGCCTGATGCAAAACCCCACAGCTGGTGTAAAACCCTGCACCTGGTGTAAAACCCCACAGCTGGTGTAAAACCCTGCACCTGGTGTAAAACCCCACAGCTGGTGTAAAACCCTGCACCTGGTGCAAAACCCTGCGCCTGGTGTAAAACCCCATGGCTGGTGCAAAAACCTGCACGCGGTGCAAAACCCCACGGCTGGCGTAAAACGCCATGGCTGGTGCAATACCCCGCACGTGGTGTAAAATCCCACCGGCGGTGCAAAAGCCCCCAGATGGTGCAATTCCCCGTGAGTGGTGCAAGACCCGACACTGGTGAAAAACCCTGGGCCCAGCGCAACACCCCGCACGCGGTGCAAAACCTCCGCGGCCTGTGCAACACCCCGGGCCTGGTGTAAAACCCCGGGACTGGTGTAAAACCCTGGGACTGGTGTAACACCCTGGGACTGGTGCAAAACCCTGGGCCTGGTGCAAAACCCTGGGACTGGTGTAAAACCCCTGGCCTGGTGTAAAACCCTGGGCCTGGTGCAAAACCCTGGGACTGGTGTAAAACCCTGGTCCTGGTGCAAAACCCTGGGCCTGGTATAAAATCCTGGGCCTGGTGTAAAATCCCTGGCCTGGTGTAAAACCCTGGGCGCGGTGTAAAACCCTGGGCCTAGTGCAACACCCTGCACATGATGCAACACCCCACACATGGTGAAAACCCCGGAACTGGTGTAAAACCCCGGGACTGGTGTAAAACCCAGGGACTGGTGTAAAACCCTGGGCCTGGTGCAAAACCCTGGGACTGGTGCAACACGCTGGGCCTGGTGTAGAACCCCTGGCCCGGTGTAAAACCCTGGGCGCGGTGTAAAACCCTGGGCCTGGTGTAAAACCCAGGGACTGGTGTAAAACCCTGGGCCTGGTGCAACACGCTGGGCCTGGTGTAAAACCCCGGGACTGGTGTAAACCCCCGGGCCTGGTGCAACACCCTGGGCCTGGTGTAAAACCCCGGGCCTGGTGCAACACCCTGGGACTGGTGTAAAACCCTGGGACTGGTTCAACACCCTGGGCCTGGTGTAAAACCCCGGGACTGGTGCAACACCCTGGGACTGGTGTAAAACCCTGGGCCTGGTGTAAAACCCTGGGACTGGTTCAACACCCTGGGCCTGGTGTAAAACCCCGGGACTGCTGTAAACCCCCGGGACTGGTGCAACACCCTGGGCCTGGTGTAAAACCCCGGGCCTGGTGCAACACCCTGGGACTGGTGTAAAAACCCCGGGACTGGTGTAAAACCCTGGACGCGGTGTAAAGCCCTGGGCCTGGTGTAAAACCCTGGGCCTGGTTCAACACCCTGGGCCTGGTGCAACCCCCTGTCCCCGGCGCAAACCCCCCAGGCGCAGAGCTGGCGTCGGAGCCGGCTGCGCTCCCCCTTTCCCCCTTTTCCAGGGGTGGACGAATTTTTGGGGTGCATGTGGGTGAAAATCCGGAGGGAAAGCGGCGGGGCGGGGGGTTCCGGGGTGGATGTGCCGGCGTGCACGTCCGCCAGCTCCTCCTCCCGCCACAAAGGTGATGCCGGGGGTCCCGCGCGGGGACGCGCCGCAGCTCTTTGTCCACCCCAAAATGTCCCCTTTCCCCCCCGAAACCATTGAAAAATAGCATTAAAAATCATTAAAAATCGTTACAAGCATAAAAACCATCCCAAAAACTCAATTCCTCGCGTTATCTCTCGCCCCAAAAACTACCGAAAAAAAAGGAAAAAAATGGAGGGGGAAATTGTGAAAAAAAAAAAAAAAAAAGGGAAAAAAACACCCCAAATCCCTCCAAATTTGCAAATAAATCCGCAAAATAATGCAAAAAGGCCAAAAATATTTTTAAAAAAATCTAAAAAAACGCAAAAATCTGCAAGAAAAAAAGCAAAAAAATTAATGCCAAAGCAGAAATTGGGCACAAATTCGAAAAAAAAAATCCAACTCGGTGTTTAATTTTATTTTCTTAAAGCTCTAAAATTTTGCCCTGAATTTGGCCGGTTTGGGTGAATCCTCACCTCTAAAACTCCAATAAATATAAATTTTAGCTGTTTCAACACACCCCCACCCCCCCGCTTTTTTTTTTTTTTTTTTTTTTCCCTTTTTTTGCTCATCCCAAATGGAAAATGGGGATTTTTTTTTGATGATTTGGCATTTTTATGAAGGGGAAAAAAAATAAAGGGTGTCGGGCGGGAATGCTGACGGCGGGGAAAAGGGCCGGAGGAGGGATAATCCCCGTCGGTGCCGCTGAGCTGGAGGGGGATTTAGGGGAGATTTTGTCCGTCCCGTCTCTTTGAACGGGGGAAAAAAGGGTTAAAATAATACTCCCGGGTGGAATTGCAGGGGGTGGGGGCAGGAGGGGACAGGAATGAGGGCAGAAAAGGGAAAAATTGGGATTTTTTTTTTTTTTTTAAGGGTTGGGGGGGGTGTGGGGAGGCCAGAGGCCACGGTGACAGGCTCAGCCTCGCCGCCCTCCTCCCCACCGCAGATTTGGGCTCTGACCGGCGCGGGGCACCCCCCCACACCCCCCCCAACACCCCCCCCCCCACACCCCATCTCCCCGCCACGCCGCTGGCGGGATTTCAGCCGAAAAAGGTAATTCCCGGCAGACGAGGAAATCCGGTCTCTTTTATATCCCTTCGCTGGGCCACATCACGTTGTCATCCAACGAGTTCGTTATCTCGCGGCCTCTCCCATCCCCACCCGTGTCCCCAGCCCTGGGGACACCGGGGACACAGGTGTCCTGGTGACACACAGGACTGGGGGGGGGCGGCAGCTCCTATTTTTTCAGGCAAAGTCCAGGCTGGGACGGTCTTTCCAATTCTGGTTTTTGGGTAATAAAATCATCACCAGATGGTACAAAGAATTGGGCTTTCCTGGGAGTTGATGCCATCGGTGTTTCCACAGCCAAAAATCCTGGATTTTTTTTAAAAAAAATTTAGGGAAAAGTTTAGCACTTGACCTCTGACGTCGAACATCCCTGGGACTGCGTTAATCCATTTCAGGGGGGAATTTATTTTAATATTTCCAGTGTCCTTCAATGCGTTTGAGCCTTGAGGAGCTTTCAAATAAACCCCTGAGCCAAAAGGGCTTTTTTTTCCCCCCTTTAAAAATCCTGGCGAAAATCTCCAAAAATGCGATTTCCGGAGATCCACCATCCCAATTTCTCCCCACCCCCTAAAAAATGGTGGAAAAAAAAAAAACCCACTGGAGCTTGTAATTCCTACTGCTGCTTGCACAACAGCCCGCTGGAAGCAGCTGTCAACATCTGGCTGCCACCGCACCCCGGTGACCCCGTTGGCACGGCGGCGTTCGGCAAATGGGGTCAAACCGCCGCGGTTTTGCCGGTGTGAGGATCTTTGAAGGTGCGAGCTGAGACGGGGTCAGGAAGCGGCTGAAGCTAGAAAACATCAGCCCAAGTGATGAAATCCAGGGCAAAGTCCATAAGGAAATTGGGATTTGTAATAAAATCGGGTTAGGCAACGCCGACACAACCTTCCCCGGAGATTTCAACCCTAAAAATATCTTGGGTTGGAGTTTGGGTTTTTTTTTTTTTTGGGTGGGATTTTGTGTTGTTCCCAGATGGGTTTCGGGCTCCATCCTGACCCAGGGGATGGTCCTGCTGCATCCCAGCACCGCCTGGTCCAGCTCAAGGGATGCAGCGAACCATCACCCCAACCCTGGAGACATCAAAGCTCTTTCACATCCCGCGGGTTTGGGTTTAACACGCAGATCCTCTTGGATTTCACTTTTTATCTTTAAGCCAGGACTAGTTAAACCCCTTTCCTTGTTAGGCCAGGATTAAAGTGCATTAAACCCTCCAGAGCTACAGTGGGAGGGACAGATGCTCCGCGTCCGAGAAAGCAAGAACGCTGAATCCAATAAAAGCAATTATTGTCATTTAATTTATCCCAACTCATAAGCGCTGAGCCTCGTTTAAAGTTTTCCAGGCTAGGCAGTGACTTTCTAGACCTAAACTATGCTGGGTTTGGTGGCTTTTCACCCATTAAAGACCAAAAGGATTGGAAAATAAAGGGAATTTCTGGTTTATCCACGTACGGGGGGGGGGAAATTAACCCCTTGGCCCCGGGTCTCGCCAAGGTTGATTTTGCATTTCAGCCCTTATTTTGCATTTTTAGGGCGACCCGACACGCGTGGAAACATGGAGAGAAAAGAGGCCGGGGCTAAAAATAACCGGATGAGTCACGCCATGGCGCTGGGAGGTGTCGTGCCGACAGAGCTGGAGACGAAAACGATGGGAAGGCGAGGGGGGAGGAATCCATTTTCCCTTTGGCTTCGCACGTTCGTGTGAGCGGATTCCTCTTCCTCCTTCAAGCAGAAAGAAAAAGGAGTATACACGTATATAAACACGTTCACGTATATTTATACCCCCCCACACACATATATATGTATTTAACGCTGCTTTTCCCGGCCATAAAAACTTCTTGGACTTCTCCAACTACCCTCACACAGTCAAAATTGCAGAAAAATGAGATTTTTTTCCCCCTTTCCCATAACACTGAGATGAAACAATTCCCATTTGCTGGAGTTTTCCTCCCTTCGGGAGCTATTTCTGGAGCCAAAGGAGAATGGCTGTTAACGATAATAATTAATCATTAATGATAATAAGCGGATAACGGCCCCTCCTGTGTCTTCGTTTGCAGGGATGCTCCTTTTTGTTTAATTTTTGCTTCATTCAGGGTTGTTTGGTTTTTTTTTTCATGGTGCGCATGATGCTATGGGGGAACTTGGAGGGGTTGCAGGATTTTTTTGGAGCTCAACCACCAGGGTTTTCTCCACCTGGGGAGAAACAGGGTGGAATAAGGACATTTTTGTCTGTTTGTTGCCCCGAGGCCGGGCGGGCGGCGCGTCCCCAAGGCCACCAACCTTGGCTCAAGGTCACCCCGATAAGGGATGTGCGAGCAAAAGTCACGACGGCGGTGCCCTGAAAACTGCCGCCAGCAAAGCCCCTCGCGCTCTATCACCCTAGAAAGAGCATCCTCCTCTCCCCACCATCACTGTTCCAGCAGGAATCCACCCAAAACGGCTCCAGATTTAGGAATTCTCCAGGTTTTTGGGGGCATTTTGCAGCAGCCGGATCCTGCCCAAAGCTGAGCATCCTGTGACAACCAGAGAAATTACAGTTTGCTCCCGGAGCGATGGCTTTCATTGCTGGCAGATTTCGGTCTGCCCGTCCCATGTTCCCTGCCAGGCTTGGCAAAGCCAAAAATGCTGATTGTTCACCCAAAATGGCCTAATTTTGCTAATTTAAGGCATCCTGATAGCCTTCAAGCTGTGCTAGCAGGGGCTGCCGGTGCAGAGGGAGCATTCACATCAGCATCCCTGACAGGGTCTTTCTGCGGCCGGTCACTTGTGAGGAGCCTGGAAAGGGGCTGGAGGGTGATTTTTGGGGTGATTTTCAGTGGTTTTCAGGATGGGGGAGGTTGCATAAATGTGGTTTTAGAGGCTGGGAGTGTCGTCGTTGTTGCACTGTTAAATGCGAGGGTGGGCTGGGTGCTGCCAAGCATCTCCCTGGGGGGATGCAGGGTGAGATGCTCCACGCATCCCCCTTCAGATGGAGAAGGAAGATCTAAAGAGCTTTAAGGATGCTCTATGAGACCCCATTCCATTTTTAATTAATTAATTTAATTAACACTCTTCCCCCCTCCACAAAAAGCTGGAGCCAGGTGGGTTTTTTACCCCTGCACCCACGGGGAGCACGTCGGATGCTGGGCACAGGCAGCATTGGCATCCCAAGATGTGAAACACCAGAAATGGAAAGAAAAAGCTCCAAAATCCTCATATCTTGCATTAAAAATCCCTCCAGCTACAGGCAAGATGGGTTTTGCCCCCGCCATCCCCTTACTGGACTGGGAAGTGCCCAGTTTCTGCACTGGGAATAGGTCGGAGCAAGCTCGCTCCGGCAATTACCACCCCGCAGGAAGACGGATTAATCCCCATTACCTAATTAACTCGCTGAATAATAATTAGTCAGGTATTTCTTTGCTCTTCAGTCATAAAAACTCTTTTGCAGGGGCATGTTTTAAAGCTGGTCCCGTACATCAAACGTGTTTCTGCTAACTCAGAAGCAAAAAAAAAATAATTCATCGCCCTTGCCCCAGGGTGATGAGCATCACCCTGCTGCCCTGTGCCCTCCCGCTCCGGCAGCGCTGGGCTTGGGGTTTTGGGGGGTCAGCACCCTCCCAGGATGATACAATTTGATTTTGGGGGGACATCACCCTCCCAGGATGATGCAGTTTGATCTTTTGGAGAGCTAGCATCCTCCCAGGATGATGCAATTTGATTTTTTGGGGACCATCATCCTCGCAGGGTGATGCAGTTTGATCTTTTGGGGGGCTAACGCCCTCCCAGGATAAAGCAATTTGATTTTTTGGGGACCATCACCCTCCTAGAATGATGCAATTTGACTTTTGAGGGGAGTCATATTCCTCCCAGGATGACGCATTTCGATTTTTTGGGGGTGCTCCCAGCATCCCTCCATCTCACAAAGACTCACCCGCCCTCTCAATAACCCCGTAGCCCAAACTCATGACTCAGCATCTCCCAAAAATTCAGGAGGCGGATTGCAAAACTCATGACTTGACCCATTCGTTTCCAAGTTGGAGAAGAAGAAAAACCACGCCGCCAGCTCGCCTCCAAAAAAAAAAACCTCCCCAAAAATTGTCTCTGTCAGCTTTGGGCTTTATTCAAATTTTTATTTAGGCTTTATAAATGATGAAGAGTAAAAAGGTTGGATAGAAATTATCTGTATTATTATTAGCTGTGTCAGGCTGGGAGAGGTGAAGAGTCAGCAAACACATGCCCTGAGCATCGATGGGCGAGATAAGGCAGAGCCTGCAACCCCTTTGCTCATGGATTTGGGGATGTTCTGCCTATTTTGGGGGATGATGCAAAGCCGTTGGATAAAATCAGTGGAAAATAGTCCCCAAAAAACCACCCTTCGTTGATTTTCTTGCAGTGCCGGGTCACCAGCCCCTCGCTTCTCCCAATTAAAAGAATTAAAGAAAGGAAATTAGAAATGCGGCCCCCGCTGCACCTCGTCTGGAGTAATTAAAGCCCAAGGTTTTAACGAGTGGCTGATTAAATACAAAAGCAAAAGGAAAGGGAAATTCTCCACTCATTAGAAGAAAGCGGAGGTGGCCAAACGGGGGGCTCGGACCCCCCAAAAATGTGGGGTGATACATAGAGTCTTCCTGCAGCTGCGGGGAAGGGGAAGCGATGCCATTTGCCATTAAATCCCCAAACCTGGGGGGTTTCCCAGCTGGATTTGGCTGGAGGGGATGCCAGGAGGCTTTTTGCACCTTATCTGGGCAGTTTGTGAGGTTTAAGGCTTTTAAATCCAATTCTGAAGCTCCAATGGAGCCTGAAAGTCCCCAGGGGTCAAACCGACTCCGATATCTTCCAGGTTGGATTTTCCTTCCCCATTCCCCGGGGCTGTAAATGTGATGGGACCAGTTCAAAGGCCCGAGTGTTTGCTGGAGGGCTGCAAACGGGGCCTGAGCCCCGCCCAGAGTGCGCGGGTGTAAAATATCCCCCTTCGGCCTTAATCCCGCATCCCCCCAAATCCCTCATGCACCTGCAGAAGCGGCTCTTTCCTTGTTTTCAGGCTTTGCTTCCCCTGCAATGCCATCAAACCCTGTGCAGTCACTCCGTGCAACCCCCTGCAATCATTCCCTGGAATCCCACGGAATCCCATGCACCCACCCTCTGCGATCCCATGCAATTCCCAAAAGCTGGACCCCACGGGCAGCATCGCCGGCCGCGTCCCGCAGGGAGGGTGGGATTGAGCCGGAGCAAAGCCCCCGGCGCCGTTTTTTTAGCACCAAATTCTTTGCATAAGAGAAGAGAGAGATAGGAAAATGCTGGAAAAGCGAGTGCTTCCCGGCACGTCCCAGCATGCCAGAAAACCGGCCCGGCTGCAAACGTACCGTTGGGTTTGGGGGATGCTCAAAAATGCGTCCCAAAAAAGCCGGGCGTCCAAAAATACCCCCCATCGGGGCCCTTTAGGTGCTTCAAGCCCCAATTTGGGGAGCAAGAAGGGGTCAGCTAATTGCGCCGGGACGGTGACCGATGCCAGTTGGATGGACCCAAATTTTTGGGGATGTCAAAGCGAGGTCACCTTCGGATCCTGCTGGGGCTTGCGAGGTTCCCACGCAGCCGCTTTGATCCCTCCCTCAATTTTTAGCCTCCGAAATTCTTGCGGCTTTTGAATTACACCCTGCGCTACCCTGCCCTGGATTTCTGATTTATTTTTACCTCCTTTCCACATTCCCCGTCTCACTGGGGGGTCAATATTTTAGGGGTTCCCCCACCACTACCCCGTTACCTAGGGACCCTCTAAAAATGATGCTCGGCTTTTGTAAGGGGAGCAAAAAAACCCCCCTTTGCTTCCCAAAACCGAGGTTAAATCCTGGCAACACCCACCCAAAAATGATCCATCCCGGAGCTGCAGGGACCTGCCCTCCTGCCCGTCCACGGGAGCCCCAAAATTTTGGTTGGGGGGGGGTGTCAGGCCAAGGCTTGTTGCCTCCTGTTGCAATAATTGGGGCCCGTCGCTGGCTGGCAGCTGGGGAGGGCAGCGGAGCTTTGCTCCGGCATGTCGGGCTGCAAGCGCAGGCTGAGCCCTGGGAAGCTCGTGACATCGATAGGCGCCCTTTGGTGGCGTCCGTGGGGCGATGAAGGACGTTGGTGGGGTGAAGGATGTCCGTGGGGTGAGGGACATCCGTGGGGTGATCGCCAGTGGATGTTCTGGAGCACCGCTGAGCAGGGACCACCACCGAGAGGGGCCGTGGTGGGGACACCCGGGGACAGGTCACTATGGGGTGGGGTTTGGATTTTGGGGTGATACCCTGGCCAGGCTCCGGCACCCCTTCCATAATGTGGGGAGGAGGAGGAGGAGGAGGAGTTTCTTCCTCATACCGAGCTCTTTCACAAGGGCGGAGGGCAGCGGGGTTGGGCGTGTAGCGGCCTGACACCGGGGTGATGGGCACCGTCATGCCCAGGAGCAGGCAGCTGCCTCCTTCCTGCCTCTCCTGGGCTCTTCATCCCATCATTTTCCATTTTCCAGGGGGCTCCAGAGCTGGATTTCTCCTCCCAGATGGAGAAATTCCCCTGGGATGGGGGGATCAGAGTTGTGGCCAAGCCCTTTTCCCAGGGTCATGGTCACCTCCAGCAGCCACAAACACGCGCTGGCAGCAAACCAGGGGCCTGGGGGAGCTCATGTGTCCCTGCCCAGGGTCACCCGCATCCCACCTGTTCCTTCATGAGCCCAGTTTAGACAATTTGCACCCAAAATACCCCTAAAAATGACCATTTTCAGCGCTGGGTGCATGGGGGACAAGGGCGCTAACGCTGCACGCTCGCCTGGCTCGCGGCGACTTTTTTTTTTTTTTTTTTAATCTTTTTTAAAGTTCATTTTCTAAAAGGCAAGGAGGGAAAAAAAAAAAAAAAAAAAAAAGAAAAATTAAATATAAAACCCCCAGTGATATTTTGCCCCGGGGGGGAAAAGGCGGGTGGGAGCTGCTGGCGGCGTTTGTGCTGCGTCGGCAGGGTCAGGGCGGCGGGTCGGGCTGTGTTGGCTTTGCAAAGCCCCGCTCCCGCCGCGCTCGGCTGCGCAGCAAAGGCCGCTCCCCGCGCCCGCTCGCTGCCCTTGCACGCTCGTGCCTTTGCACGCTTGCTTTGCACGCTCGTCCCTTCGCACGCGCGCTGCCTTTTGCGGGCTCGATGCCCTTGCACGCTTGCTTCCAGGCGTGCTTGCTCCGCTTTCACGCTCGCTCGCTTGGCAGCGCGCTCCCCTCGCACACTCGCCCCCTTTGCACGTGTGCTCTCCTTGCACACTCACTCTATTTGCACGCTTGCCCCCCTTACACATGTGTTCCCATTTCAAGTGTGTTCCCCTTCCATGCTTGCTCCCCTTGCACGCTTGCTCCCTTGCACACTCACTCCCCTTGCATGCTTGTTCCCCTTACACACTCGCTCCCCTTGCACGCTTGCTCCCCTTACACACTTGCTCCCATTTCAAGCGTGTTCCCCTTCCATGCTTGCTCCCCTTGCACGCTTGCACACTCACTCCCCTTCCATGCTTGATCCCCTTGCACGCTTGCTCCCCTTGAACACTTGCTCCCCTTACACACTCACTCCCTTCGCACACGTGCTGCCCTTCCATGCCCACTCCCTTTCCAATCTTGCTCCCCTTGCACACTTGTTCCTTCACACGCTCCCTCCCCTTGCACGCTTGCTTCCATGCATGCTTGCTCCCCTTTCACGCTCGCTCTCTTGGCAGCTCTCTCCCCTTGCACACTCGCCCCCTTTGCCTGTGTACTCCCCTTGCACACTCACTCTCTTCACAAGCTTGCTCCCCTCTATACTTGTTCCCTTTGCATGCTTGCCCCCCTTACACACTTGCTCCCCTTGCACACTTGCTCCCATTTCAAGCATGTTCCTTTCCATGCATGCTCCCCTTGCATGCTTGCTCCCTTGCACACTTGCTCCCCTTGCACACTCACTCCCTTCGCACACGTGCTGCCCTTCCATACCCACTCCCTTTGCAACCTTGCTCCCCTTGCACGCTTGTTCCCTCGCACGCTCGCTCCCCTTGCACGCTTGCTGCTCGCAAAGCGATACGAGGCTGAATAAACCCAGGGAAGGAGAAATCAACCCTCTGCTCCCTAAAATGGCCCCCCACCCAAAATATGGGTGTTGGGGGGTGGGGCGGGCGTGAAAAACCCCCGTGACAACGACGAAGAGAGCAATTGCTCGCCCTGTCAGCCTCGAGCGCGCGGGAAACACGCTTCGCCCCCATCCCTACCCCATCCCATCCCATAATCCTAATTTGGGGGGATTTCAGGGTGCGGAAGCTGCTCGCCCCCTTTCCCACGGCCCCAGCCCCCCCCCAGGGGGTTTATTTTCGTCGCCCCCCACAGCGCCAGCTTTTCTCTCCCTTCCCTTCCCCTGCCCAAGATTTCCTCCAAGCTTCCTGGCCCGCCTGTTTATTCCCTTTCCCGCTCCCAAATCCTGGATTTCTTTGTTCGTCCGACAGTAATTTTCCATCGAGGCTCCAAATCCGATGCGACGCTGTAAATTCCTGCATGGCCGTGCCGAAAATCTAGTGTCCCACTGAGAAAACATCACATTTATGATCTTCATAGACACAAAATACTCATTTATTTTCCCACCAAATCCCTAAAATTAATTTCCAAAGAAGGTTGGAAAGGTGTGAAAATAAATTTGGGACAAAGAAGCAAAAAGAAAAAAAAAGATAATATATATAATTGTGTGGATGATTTTGACAAAAATATCAAATTTTCCAAAATTTGGGAAAAGCCGTAGCTTTGCGTTCATTGAAAATTAATTAACATTTGGATCTGGGATGCCAGGGAACATCTGGAAGAGTTTTATTCCCAGTATAAGTACCTGAGTGGTGGTTTCCTTATGGAGGAAAAACCCTGAGGCTGCTGGTTTGGGATGAGCCGGAACGGTGGGACAAGGGGGGGCTGAGCCGGGCGGGGATGCTCGGACACACCAGCCACTAAGGATATATAGAAAAACGGGGGGGGGGAGTGGGTCTTTTTTGCATTAGAAAGCTGCAAAATTATGTATAAAAATAAATATATGGGGATTTGAGGTCTTTTTTGCACTAGAATTCTGTAAAATTATATATGTATACACTTAATATATTATATAAATATATTATTAGTATATTAATACAATTATCTATAATATATTACATAATAAACATGCTAATATAATATAATATAATATAATAGATAAGATAAGATAATGTAATGTAATGTTATGTTATATTATATTATATTATATTATATTATGTAATATTATATTATGTAATGTTATGTTATATTATATTATATTATATTATATTATATTATATTATATTATATTATATTATATTATATTATATTATATTATATTATATTATATTATATTATATTATATTATGTAATGTTACATTACATTACATTATATTATGTAATATTATATGATCCAATGTAATATTATATAATATAATGTAATATAGTATAATAGGCTAGAATAAATATATATATTTATATATAATATAATACAACATGATATAATTATGACTATAATCAATAGAATTAATAAATACAGTAAATAAATGCGACTAACTAGACATTTTAATCTTTCGAATCCTTCCTGTGAAAAAACCACTTTTTTTTGGTCCCTTTTTCGAAGAAGACGTGAAGCAAAAAATATCCTGGTGAAGGGGAAGTTGGGCTGGAGGGAAAGGTGAGACCGTGCAAGCTCATGACACTCGTGGCGCTGGCCATGAACCCCTGGAGCATCATTTAAATCTCACACGAGGGGTGATTTTTTTTTTTTTAGGAGGGTTTTCCAAAATCTAGGCAAGCTTGAGCCATGGATTCAGGGGTTTTTGGGATGTCCCCCCCCCCCTTAGCATCCTGCTGGTGGTGGGTACCAAAGGTGACACCAGTATCATCCTGCCAGTGATGCGGGCAGGGATGCAGCAGACGCAGATTCCTCCCACATCCCGCTGCCCGCGCTCATTAGGAAAGGCCTTTGTTAATGAGCTTTAATCCACGACGGATTTTTTTTTTTTTATTTGTCAAGCATTAACATTTTTTGGATATTATTCTCCGCCGTCACCTGACGTCCAAGGCGGTTTGGGGGTTTTATTTTTTTGCTGCCTGCGTGGTTTGTTTTCCTCTTCCCGGAATAGCTGGAGAACAAAATAAAAAATAAAAAAATAAAGCACGAATGGGGGCATTCGCAGGGTCAGGAAAATTCCAGAAAGGTGGGAAAAAACCCATGTTTATTTAATTCAGGAAACGCAAAAAAACTCCTCCCGGTGCTATTGAAGGCGGGATGTGCATTGTGCCCGGTCGGTTCCCCGCTAAGGGCACTGGGGGGGGAACAAAGCGGCCGGGAACCCCCCGCAGGGTGGGCTGGAGGAGGAGGAGGAGGAGGAAGGTGAGGAGGAGGAGGACAATGACGATGTCGAGGAGGAGGTGTGAGCGCTCCTCATCCGCTCCAGCGCAGAGTCATTCCCGCCCCGGCGTCGGTGTTCCCGGCAGAGAGACCTTGCGGGAGCACGTGGGGGGAGGCACAGTAAAATAATAAATGTTCTTCGGTTTATTATTGCCTTATTTTTATTTTTGTATTCTCGTATTTTGTGCACTAATTTATTTTTATATTCCTTTAGTTTTGCGTTAAGTTCGTATTTATTTGACTAATTTTGGTTTTGCGTTTTTATTTGTGAATTCGTTTCTTATCGCCTGACTCTTGCATTAGTTTGGTTTTGCATTATTTTGGGTTTTTGTTACTTTTATTATTTTTCATTATTAGTTTTCTTTTTGCATTATTTTTGCAGTCATGTATTTTTTATTATTTATTCGTTTTATTTTTCCATTAGCTTCTTTTTCTATTGTTCATCTTATCATTCACATTTTCGCATTCTTTCACTCATTCATCTTTGCTTTTATTTTATTATTTTCATTTTTTTCTTAGCTTATTTTTGCACTATTTTACTTTCGCATCATTGCACTTTTCACATCATCTACCACTTGCTTTCTGTATTATTCTTCCAGTAAAACAATAAATTTTACCCACTTTCAACCATTTTTCTGGGCATCCAGCCTTAACGGGGCATTTTCTGGCTACGCAGGCGCATCCACCCCCAGCAGCTGGTGTTCACCCTCTAATTTTGCATATTTTGTCTCCCAACTTGATTAAAAACCGAGGCTAAATCCATTCAAAAACCCATTTAAAACCATTTAAATCAAACATTTAATTTCTCCAGTGCAATCATTAATAATAAAATCATTATTAGCGCAGTGGGCTGATGGGGGATAGAAAGAAAAGAGGGTTTGGGGGGGTACATGAAGGGGCTGTGCGCTCTAAGCTGGGTTTATCTTTAGGCCTGATAGCTTTAGGCTGGCACTAGCTGGAAAATATCCCCCTCAGAGGCCCCTGGGCTGCAGAAACTAGGTGGGGGGGCTATTTCTGTGCTGCAGAAATGCAGCCCCCTGGGGCCCCCCCCACTGCAAGATGGGTCTCTTGGAGGAGCCCATGTTGGAAAAATAGATTTATTGGAGGACCCAGCCCTGCAAAAATGGGTCTCTTGGGGGTTCCTGTACTGCAAAAATAGGTTTATTGGGGAATACTGTGCTGGAAAAATGAGGTTTTGGGGGGGGACTCCTATGCTGAAAAAAAAAAAAAGGGTCTCATGGGGGACCTTATGGGGCAAAAATGGGGTGGGGGGACACAGTGTTGAAAAAACTGGTCTCTTGGGGGAGCCCATGCTGTGAAAAAAATAAGTCTCACAGGGGACTCTGCATTGCAAAAATGGGTTTCTTGGGGCACCCCAATGCTGCAAAAATGGGTCTTTTTTGGGGGGATCCCACACTTCAAAATTTAGTTGCTTGGGAGACCCCATGGTACAAAGCTGGGTCTCCTGGGGGACACTGTGCTGGGAAAAAAAAATAAAATTCTTGTAGGGGACCCCAATGCTGCAAAAACAGGATTATTGGGGGACCCCATGCTGCTAAAATGGGCCTCTTGGGGGATCCCATACCTCAAAAATAGGTTTATTGGGGGATCCTAACGCAGAAAAAAAATAGGTCTCATGGGGGGCCTTGTGTTGCAAAAATGAATTTCTTGGGGGACCCTGTGGTGCAAAACCAGGGCTCTTGGGGGACCTTGTGCTGGAAAAATGAGTTTATTGGGGGACCCCACGCTACAAAAAACCCCTCATCTCAATTTCACGCTTCTAACTTTGGGGAGGCAACTGATAAACTCACGGCAGGGGGGTCAGGCGGGAGGTGCCCCACGCCCCCTTGTCCCCAGCCCAGCTGGGTGATATCCCCTCGCGTGTCCCCCCGTGTCCCCACGCCTGCCATCGAATCCCTTCCCGCTTCAAAAGCTCCATGAAAGGCTGGGAGGATGCTCCACCCCCGATCCCGGTTTGGGGGTTCATACGGGTTTCAGGGGTGCCACGGGCCCTGGTAAAGACTTTTCTGCTCCAAACGGGGATTTTTGGTGCTTTTTTCACACTACTTTTGCTGAAATAACAACACAGGGATCAAGTAATTAGCAGATTAGCTGGGAAAAAATCACACGGGGATAAAAATCACCGTTGAGCCACTCAACGAGGGGTTGGTGCCAATTAAATCATTTCCCAAAAATCAGGCTTTTTTGGTTTTAATACCTATTTGGGGGTTCAAGAGCATTTCCCGCACAGGATGGGGTGGAAAATCCTCCCGGGACAGGGGCTGCTCAATGCAAACCTGGGACCCCTTTTTAGCGTTACTGGGGTGTCTTTTTTGCGAACCCAAGACCCCGTTTTGCAAACCTCAGGTGCCTTTTTTTTTGCAAATCGGGGCTCTTTTTCTTAAACCTGGGGTCCCTTTGTGCAAACCCGAGGCCCCGTTTTCCAAACCACGACCCCTTTTTGCAAACCTGGGACCCCATTTTACAAACCAAGACCCCTTTTTTTTTTTGCAAGCCCGGCACCCCATTTTGCAAATCAGGTCTCCTTTTCTTAAACTTGGGGCGACTTTTCTTAAACCTGTTGACCCTGTTTTGCAAACCTGGGGTTCCTTTTCTTAAATCCGGGGTCCCATTTTTGCAAACCAAGTCCCCTTTGCGCAAACCTTGAGCCCCATTTTGCAAACTCGGGGTGCCTTTACTTAAATCTGCGGTGCCTTTTTGCAAACCCGAGACCCCTTTTCCAAACCTTGGGACACCGTTTGGCAAATTTATGACCCCGATTTGCAAGCCTGAGGTGCCTTTTTTCAAACCTGGGACCCTTTTTTTTTTTTGCAAACCTGAGGTTCCATTTGCCTTTTCCCCTTTGACCGAGCATCATTTTGAAAAGCATTTTTGTTTCTCCTGTAAAAATCAGGAGGGCTACAAAATTTATTGCACCCCACTCCCTGCACTCGGCGTGACTTCTCACTGGCTTTGGCACCAAATATCTTCTCCACGAGGGACGCATCTGACCCCGGAGAGGGATGCTCACATCTCCTTTGCCTTCCTGGCCATAAAAGAAAGAGGGTTTTGGGACACCCTAAAAGCAAAAAAAAATGATAAATTTATGTATAATGCATTGTTCTCATTGCTTGTCTCTCAGAGCTCTTATTTAACTTGAAAAATTAAAATTTTTCTGGATTTCTAGCATCCACTTCTATTCCTGGGTGTGCTTTCCCGTTTCCAGGCAGGAAAAAAACCTTTATTTCACCTTAAAATCCATAAAACTGAGTCTAAAAGTTGCAGGAGGATGTTTGAGGGCAGTGTTATGGATCGAGATTAAGATAAACCTGGGCTAAGCAGCAAACTTGGCCGTGGGATTTAGGGGCACGTGCCCCAGCAGGAAATATTTTCAAGTATCTATAGTTTTATTTCACTGTTTAATGAATAACTGGTCTATTCTTCGTTAGGAGCTGGCGGGGGATTAAGCTGGAGGCAGCTAAGCTTGAGGCTGGTTTCTCCCTTTCCAAGCCAGCCCCTCTGCAGGGAAAAGGAAAAAAAAGTTTATTACTTTATATTTTTTATATATAAATATATATATATGTAACTTTATATATGTGTGTGTGTATATATCTATTTTCTTAAATGTATAACCCTAAGATAGCTCAGACTGGGGCATTTAAAAGCTCCCCCCTCAGGGCTGCAAAAATCATAAACAGAACTTAAACCCCCCTTTTTTTCTTCACTTTAAATATCGGGGTAGACCCGATGCTTTGGGCGTCTTCCCCCTCCACCTGCACCTGCTGCTACGTGGGATGCTGGGGTGCTTCTCTGGGCTGTACCACCTCCCAGCAAACTCTGCCGGGAAAGGATTTGAGGGGAAAAAAACCCTCAGCAAACCCATTCGCTGTGGATTTTCATGCCAAGGGCTTCGCTGGAGCCAGACAGATTCAGAGCCAGGCGATGGGCTTTGCTACGACCCCTATTGCGGTTGGACGCGCGGCGGTTGCAGCTGTTCAATAGGGTTGGCGAGGATGCATGTGGGGGTTTTTTATCTACATTAAATTTCTCCCGCTGGTGCAAAGGGCTGGAAAATAGAAAGCGACAGCTCCACTGGCGTCTTGGCCTCCTTCCGACCTGTTGAGCTGAAATAATTTGCAGGGTTTTTTGTTCGAGGTTACCCCAGTCTCGTTGTGGGTTTACTGCTACCAAGTTATAAAATGCAAAGGAGAGGGGCAGGAGGGCTGAAACCGGAGGGGTGTCTGTATCTCCAGGGCTTGTGTTGCCCCACATTATGGAGATGGTGTGTTGGAGGATGTTGGAATTGAGGTTATTATAAGGTGAATTTGGATTTTCAGGCAGATTTGGTGCCGTTCTCTTTGGGAAAACCCTCCACGTCGCTGTGGTTGTGGTTATATCCTCCCCTTGCCCTCCTCTTCATCAGCATCCCCCAGCCCAGCTCCCCCATATCTCCCAACATGCGTTGACCTAGAAATCTTGGTGACTTTACACTGGTCCTTCTCCTCTTTCTCTTGACCTGGGAGGGTCTAAACTGGCCACATTGTCCCAAGAAGTTGGCACCAACCCAAGGGGCAAATGTCTTGACTGGCCATGCTCTCTACATCAAGAGCATGTTGGAAATACTGTCTTGCTCCTCAAGAAGAGAGCTGTCACCTTCCCTGGTCATGGGGCTGTGGCTTCTCCTGGTCAGATGAGAAAGCCTGGTTGATATCTCAACCTCTTCTCTCTCGTCCTTCTCCCAGGAGCAGCATGGCTCATCCAACCCTACGTTATTCACATCTTTGCCGGGAGAGTGCAGGAACTTCAGGCTGACTGAAAAGGAAGCAAAAGCTCCGTTTCAAAGGGTAGGAAAAGGAAGAAGCCAAGTGGTAGACAAATAATCACAGTCCAGGAGAGCAAAGCAGGAGGATGCGACCCCATGGAAACAGTGGTGGGAATGGGATTGAGTCTCGCCTGGGACTGTGCATCCAACCCGTGGCACTCTTGGTTTGAACAGGACACAAACGTCTTGATGTAAACAAGAGATGAAGGTCTTGGTGTGAGCAAGAGATGAAGGTCTTGGTGTGAGCAAGAGATGAAGGTCTTGGTGTGAGCAAGAGATGCAACAAGGCTGAGCTGGAGAACCAGAACCATGAAAAGGAGGAGCTGGAGCTAACATTGGAGATAAGACCAAGTTGGAGATCTCGATTACCTTGGGTGGACCAAGCTGCATGCAAAGCCAACAGAAACTTTGCATCAGGAGCTCCACAACTTTGCATGCTCCCAGCTCTCATTTGCATGCAACTCAAAGTGGTGCAATAAGGCTTTGTGGCCCACGTGGTTTTAATATCAGCCTGAAACTGAAGCTGGAGGAGAAACTCAACCAGCAACAGGTCGACACTGGGCGAAGCGAAGGAGAAGTGTTGCACGCCCAAGCACTCCCTGTAGCTCCCAGAGATTACCAAGGCAGCTTTTGGCATCCAAATCTACTAATAGAGCAATGAAAAGGACTTGAGCTGGTGGAAGACTTTGTGTCAATGACCTCAACATGACTCAGAACCATCTGGCTGAAGAGGAGCTGCATGGGGATGGATGGAGCTGCACGTCTCCAGCCACGTCTCAGCTCTATCCCACACTGGAGGAGACACAGGAAGAACAGCAGAGCATCATCCATGAAGGTCTTGGAGGGGAGAGCTTAAACCTTGCATCGGGGTCAGACACATATGACGCGCCTGGGCAAAGCAGGTGGAGGTGACACCGCACTTATTTTGCCCTAAAATTGCATTATGTGCCTCAAAAGCAACGTGAAATCAGGCTGGATGCAGCTATGGGATATAGTCACCCACTCATAGACTCATGTACTCAATATTTATATATGGTAGACAAGAGACCTATTTCCAGCTCATTATGTCCTCACCATGCCGATACCGGTCTTAACAACCAAGCCCATCCCACCTAAGCCCGGCTGATATCCCAAATCCACTGTTTACCTTCTGTAATGGGAGATAAGAGCCTGAATATAGAACCGCTCCCTGCCAGCTCAGGTGGTGCTGAGCCTGGCTCGTTGCCACATTAAATAACCCGGGAAGATTTCGCCATGTTTATTTTTCCTCGCCAGCACTCCCAAGATCCAAGCGGATCATTTCCGATGGGTGGTGGGACCATCCGGGACGTGGTTGGAGTAGAAATTCCTAGTGATGAGCAATTATACGGGGCTCGTAGCATCTTTATGAGAGCCAAGCTCTTGGCATGTAAAGATTTTGGAGGTGATTGCAGCTAAATTACGCAAATTATTGCACAATCCCATAGCGGGATGACCAAGCGACATCACGGTGGGCTTCAAAACGTGCCCCAATCCTCTATTAATTAGCAGCGGCGTTTCATTCCTGCTCTAGAAAATGGCTTTTGTGCAAATTTGCGTGGTTTCTCCAGCAAAACATCTCCCTGGGAGATGCCCAGGAGGGGCTGTGAAGCATCTCCAGGAGCACCGGCGCATCATCGTGCATCCCCAGCCGTGGTGGGGAGCACGGGGAGGACGTCAACTTGCTGTTTGCTGCACGCGTGGAGGGATAAACACCCCGTGTCTGCAGGGGAAAACCACAGCTCCGTTTGCTCCACCAAGCAATCGGGGGGATTTTAGCTTTGCATCCACATTGCAACTTGGGTTCAGCATCGACGCTTTTCCTCAGCAGTATAAATAAATTGAGGAGTATTTTGCTCCGGGGCAGGGGTCTATTTTTCCTGCGTTATCTCCTCCTTTGCTGGATTTGGCAGGTGTTTCTGGCTGGAGGGGAGCAAACCTGGATGAGTTCACTAGGATTTACCAGCGATAACATCTTTGCTCCTCCTAGAAAAATCAAAATACCAGGAGCAGGTTCTCCAGGAGGTTTCTCGAAGGGTAAAAATCCACGCAGGAGGTTCCCACACACCCATGGGTGACTGTACCCATGCAACCGGTTGTGGGGCTGGGTGAATCACTGCATTTCGACATGGGTGAAAACCCTCCGACCCGAGCTCCTCTTCCTTTATTTTGGATATCAGGGGTGAAAACAAGCGGTTGGGATGGGTTGGGAACCTCTCAGACCAGTTGTGCGATGTCTTCTCCACCTCCATCCCAAAATGACCCCTCCTCGGTGCTTTCATCTCTCGCATCTCGCTCTGGCAATGGGGATTTGGGATTGCGAAAAGGATGGCTGGGGAAATTTCCAGCAAAAGGCATTTTCGTCCCCGATCCGTTGCAATTTGGACCTTGATAAATATCATTTTTTCGAGGGATGATGCTGAACGTACCCCACGGTGCAAAACAGGGGCCATCAGATCCCACTGGTAGCGTAGCCCTGTTAAGAGAAAAATATCAGAAATATATAATATAGAGAAATAAATGCAGGATTTATTATAAAATATGTTGCTTGTGGCGGTTTGTCCTCAATCTGGGGCAGAATGATGAGAACAGAGGTTCAACATAATGAGCAGGTTGGTGGTACCCAGTGTGATACCGTATCGAGACACGGAAAAGCCATAAATTAGGGTCAGGAATAAGGCAATAAATCCTTACTTAAGAGAAAATGGATTATTTTTTCCCTTTTCCCAGCAGAAAGCCCCAGGAAGAGCAGGGGGAGAGCGAGCCCGCTTGGGTTTGGGTTGGGTCAACGGTTGAGCTGGCCCCGAGGAGGGGATGCTGCAGAGCTGGGAGCTGGCTTGGAGCTCTTCCACCCAAATCCGTGTTAATTTGTTTAACTGATGCAGGATTGCTCATCAGACAAGGGCTGGGGTGGGATTTTTATTGACTTTTGCATCAGAGTAAATGCCTGGAGCGAAGCAATTTTTGCGATTAGCGGGGCTGGTTTGCTCTATCTGCAATACAAATCTATAACAGAGGTTGAAAGTAGCAACAAATTCCTTCCAAAATGGTAAAAACGCAAATAATTCCCCCAATTCATGGGCATATTTAGGTCTTCTTTCAAAATTAAACAGAAAATACATTCTTACTGATTCAATGCTTAACTTTTCCTGGTTAAGAACCAAGGTTAAAGCAAAGTGATGCCTGACAGTGGGTGAGAGTGAGCCCAGGATGGCCCGAGCAGCACAACACGCATCATTTTCCAGCTTTTTCAAAAAAATCCCAACCTCAGATGACGCTGTGGGAGAAGTGGAGACAGTCCTGGAGGCCACTGCTGGCCACTCTCCTAGATCCGTAAGCCCATTTTTTTTGGGCATCACCTTCACTGTCTTGGCACCGTTCTGGCTCAGCAGCAGTGCTGGGACCCTCTGCTGGGATTTTCCAGGAGAAATCTGGGTGTTTTTCTGCCATAAATGGGATTTACGGTCTCCCTTCGGGTGGACGATGCCGTGGAGCAACGCTCGTTGACTCCTGCCCCTCTCCAGCACGCGGGAAGGTCCCTCCGTAAGTGGGGGAGGCGGGTTCTGCTCCTTAAGCCACCAAAGATTTGGCTCAAAAGCGAGAAGTGACACCGCTCTGGCGGGAGAGGAGCAGCCCAGTGTAAGCCTGTTGTAAGCCTGTTGCACGCCCGCGCAAGCCGATGACAAGCCTGTTGCATGCGCGTTGCAAGGCTGTTGCACGCCCATTGTAAACCCCTTGCAAGTTCATTTCAATACCCACCACAAGCCCCTTGTAAACCCATTGTAAGCCTATTGCAAACCCATTGCAAGCCACTTGCAAACTCATTCCAAGTCCACTATAAGCCCAGTGCACGCCTGTTACAAGCTGGTTGCAAGCCTGTTGCAGGCTTATTGTAAACCTATTACAAGCCCCTTGCAAGGCTGTTGCAAGCATGTTACAAGCCCATTGCAAACCCATTGTAAACCTATTACAAGCCCCTTGCAAACCCATTGTAAACCTATTACAAGCCCATTGCAAGCCTGTTGCATGCCCATTGTAAACCCTTTGCAAGTTCATTTCAATATCCACCGCAAGCCCACTGCAAGCCCCTTGTAAACCCATTGTAAACCTATTACAAACCCATTGCAAACCCACTGTAAACCTATTACAAGCCCTTTGTAAACCCATTGTAAACCTAGTACAAGCCAATTGCAAGCCTGTTGCATGCCCATTGTAAACCCTTTGCAAGTTCATTTCAATACCCATCGCAAGCCCACTGCAAGCCCCTTGTAAATCCGTTGTAAATCTATTACAAACCCATTGCAAGCCACTTGCAAGCTCATTCCAAGCCCAGTGCGTGCCTGTTACAAGCTGGTTGCAAGCCTGTTGCAGGCTTATTGTAAACCTATTACAAGCCCCTTGCAAGGCTGTTGCAAGCATGTTACAAGCCCATTGCAAACCCACTGTAAACCTATTACAAGCCCATTGCAAGCCTGTTGTAAGGCCGTTGTAAGGCCCTTGCAAGCTCATTGCAAGCCCACTGCAAGTCTGGCATAAGCCTGTTGTAAGCCCATTGTAAGGCCCTTGCAAGCTCATTGCAAGCCCACTGCAAGTCTGGTGCAAGCCTGTTGTAAACCTATTGCAAGCCCCTCTCAATCCCATCGCATCCCACCACCGACGGAAGGAGGAAACCGGGAACCAATGCCCAGATCAAAGAAACCCCGCTGCTCCAGGCCTCCCCGGGCTGAATTTCCCAGCCTGGACTCCCCTCCCTTCTGGTTCCAGTTACTCGGAGGCTCCAGGGCTTCCTTCATCTCGGCCGTCCTGCCTTCCCGCGCGTCACCAGCCGCAGCCCCACGCAGCCATCGCACCTTCGGGGTCCTTCCCTGCAGCGCCGCGGGGTTTTTCCACGCTCCCTTGGCTTCAGCCGACTCTTTCATCTCCCACTTTTGCAGCTGCTTTTCCTTAAATCGCGGAAAGCAAAGCGAAGGGCGGGGGGGGGAGGTTGAAATAAAACCTCTCCCTGGATGGTCTGAAATAAGAGACAGCCCTGGGAAAGCTGAAGCGTCAGGAGAGCTTTGGGAAAGCTCCACGTCGGCTGCGGCACCTCGGGGACGCGGTGCGAAAATCGGGAGTTGAGATTTGGCTTCCTGAGACGCGAAGAGTTTGGCCTGCCTCTGTGAATAGAAGACACTGCAAGCCTGTTGCAAGCCTGTTGGAAGCCCAGTGGAAGCCCGTTGCAAGCCCTTTGCAAGCTCATTGTAAACTCATTGCAACGGGTTTGCAGTACAAACTTGTTGCTTGCAAACCTGTTGCAAGCCCATTGCAAACCCAGTGCAAACTCTTTGCAAACCCCTTGCAAACTCATTGTAAACCCAGTGCAAACTCATTGCAAACCCAGCGCAAACTCGTTGCAAACCCAGCGCAAACTCATTGCAAACCCAGCGCAAACTCATTGCAAACTCCTTACAAACTCATTGCAAACCCAGCGCAAACTCGTTGCAAACCCCTTGCAAACTCATTGCAAACCCAGCGCAAACTCATTGCAAACCCCTTGCAAACTCATTGCAAACTCCTTACAAACTCATTGCAAACCCAGCGCAAACTCGTTGCAAACCCAGCGCAAACTCATTGCAAACCCAGCGCAAACTCATTGCAAACCCCTTGCAAACTCATTGCAAACTCCTTACAAACTCATTGCAAACCCAGCGCAAACTCATTGCAAACCCCTTGCAAACTCATTGCAAACTCCTTACAAACTCATTGCAAACCCAGCGCAAACTCGTTGCAAACCCAGCGCAAACTCATTGCAAACTCCTTACAAACTCATTGCAAACCCAGCGCAAACTCATTGCAAACCCCTTGCAAACTCATTGCAAACCCCTTGCAAACTCATTGCAAACCCAGCCCAAACTCATTGCAAACTCATTGCAAACCCCTTGCAGACCCATCGCAAGCCCACGGGAAACCCGTTGTAAATCCCTTTCAAGCCCATCGCATCCTCCTTGTGTAAATCCATTGCAAACCTATTGCAAGCTTGTTACAAGCTCATTGCAAGCTCAGAGCAAGCCGGGCTGCTCTCAGCTCTATCCCACTGTATTGTAGAAGTCACCCAATTCCCCATCCATATGTCCAGTTAATTTTTTTTTTAATTAAATCTTCCCTGTTGGAAAAATGAGGGATGCAGAAAAGCTAAAAAAGAAAAATCCCATCTTTTCTCACAGCCTCCCCCTCGCAAAGCCCAGCGCCCCGCCGGGGCATCACCCCATCGCTCCCAACCCAGCCGGCTCAGCAGAACCCGCCGACGGCCTCATCGGGCCCCTTGGCCTCGTTAGGGCTCATTAACGAAGCGGCCGTCTCGCTTTTCCGAGCCGTCAGTGCCCATTACCATCCGGGTCCCCTTCACCCCGGCCCGCGGGCTGGGAACGGGACGGGACCGGGAGGATCAAAGGCAACGGGTGTCCAGCTCCAGCGGGGCAGAATAATTTAATAGAGAAGCTTATAATTTATTTTTATAAGGGGCTTTTTTTTGCTATTACCAGGGGTTTTTTTATTTTCTTTGCTATTACCAGTCTCGATTCAGCCTGTAAATCTTTGCTGCCAGCTCCGTCCGCTCCCTTCCCACCTCCGCCACCAGGAAAAATTGAGAGTTTTTATTAATTAAGCTCAAAATTTTTGGCAAATTCCACTTTTCTCTTTCCAGGGAAATTAAAATTGGCTGGAAAGGCTGGGATGGGCGAGGGGGAGGCAGCGGGGTGCTGGCGTGTTACCACTGCTCTCTGCTGGAACCCTTTGCATTTCCCAGAGCCAGAGCTGGACGCTGCCGGGCTGGGGCAGAGGAGGAGGAGGAGGAAGAGGGACGGAGCAACCCCTGAGCATCTGCAACTGGGGAAAAGCAGGTGGTGGGGGAGATGCCGTGGCCCTGCGGGCAGTGGTACAGCGTCCAGCGTCGCAACTCTCTCCCCAACCCCGCAAACCTCACCCAGTATCACAACCCTCTCCCCAACACTCCAACCCTCTCACCGGCGTCGCGAGCTTCCCCCGGCCTCGCCGCCCTCTCCCCGGCGCTGCCGTTTGTGGAAAACTCTTTAGAAAATCGATTTGCTCTTTAGAAAATCGGAATCTGCTGCAATTTCAGCTGCAGCCGCTTCTCTCCACCCGTGCTGGAAGCACCAGGGGTAGTTTCACAGGGTGAGAAAAGGCAGCTCAGCCCCAGCGCTGGGTTTTCTCTTGGGGTCTGGGTGTGAAAAATAAAAATTCCTCACGTCTGTAAACTCAGCAAGGGCCGGGCTGCTGGCGGGGCCTCGCCGGGGTGCGCTGTGCGATCCTAAATGCACCAGTGCCACATGCCCCGACACTAAAGGATGCCCTGGTGCTCAATTCACCAACGCTTTAGGCACCGATGCTAAACGCCCCGATGCTTAACGCTCTGGTGCTCACACCCCAAAGTTTTATGCCCCAACGCTAAATACACCAGTGCTAGATGCCCCGATGCTTAATTCCCCGGTTCTAAACGCCCCAGGGTTAAACGCCTCGATGTTAAATACCCCAGAGCTCAATATTCTTCTGCTAAATGCACCAACGCTAAATTCCAGATGCTAAACACCCCGACGCCAAATGCCCCAGCAGCGCTCGGGCTCCTCCTGCTTTGACGTGCCGGGGGAAAAAAAATTCACGTTGCAACCAAGAGCAGCGGCTCAGTTTTGGGAGACCCCCCTCATCCTGGAGTTTAAGCCATTTCCGAGCTAATTGGCGTGGTTTAATTAACCCAAAGGAGGGGATGCACGGGAGACATGAGCAGAATTAAAGCACTAAAAGGTGTTTGGTTTCCCGGTGTTGGCACCTGGCAGGATTTCCAGCCAAAAAAAGAGAGGCTGACTCACTCCTGTATGGATCCTATAGGATATTCATGACCTGATAATCGTTAACGCTGGTAAATTAAGGCTTTAATTGCAGGGAGGTGAATGTATCCCCAGAAATAAGCCAACACTGCTGGGTTTGGGGTGGTTTGGGATGGACGGACAGACGGACGGATGGATGGCAGGGCCAGAGAGGGGGCTGCAGCTGACACCAAGTGGATGGAAATTGCAATTTCTGCTCTGTGAGCAGAAAACGGAGGATTTGGGGAAAAAATGGAGGGGATGGAAAAAAAAAAAAACCCACCCTGCAGCCAGGTAAAATTGTGAAAAAAGCCCAATTTGGAGCATTCAGGAGAAGCTGGAGAGTGCAGCGGGGCTGGGGAACTGCGTCAGCCTGCGATTTCCTTTGGAAAAATACCTGAATCCATTGCAAATAAATGAAATAAACCCCCAAAGCTGACTTGAAATATTTATGTAACCTCGGTCATTCCCTTTTCCTCACTTTCCTGCCCCGGAATGGGGGGATGCTTGAGGCTGGGGGTCTCTGAGGGTGTTGGGGTGACGCTTTGGGTCGTCACGGTGACCTTTGCATGCCAGGATGCTCACGCAGGGGAGGCAGGGATGGATGGGGGGGGGTCTGGGCATCCCGGCGGAGGATAACGAGCTGCCAGCCTCATTAAACCACCCGCCTTCATTAAAAAAGGGATGTGGTGACACCCCGCATCGGCAACTTGGGGACCATCATGGTGCGCCACCCTGCCACGCTTGCAGGGAGGTGGGAGCCTGCGCTTGTGCAAAACCTGTCTTATTTCCCCAAAAAGCCTTTTTTTTATTCCCTAAAAAGCCTTTTTTTATTACCCAAAAAGCCTTTTCTTATTCCCCAAAAAGC
Organism: Strix uralensis; assembly: GCF_047716275.1. Lineage (NCBI taxonomy): Eukaryota > Metazoa > Chordata > Aves > Strigiformes > Strigidae > Strix > Strix uralensis. The sequence continues at coordinate 8,641,430 of NC_133994.1, read as the reverse complement.
CTTTTTTTCAAAAAAACTCGATTTTTTCAAAAAAAGAGCCTTTTTTCCTCCAAAGAGCCTTTTTTCCCCCAAAAAATAAGATTTTTGCCCTTTTTTTGAGATTTTAAACCAGCTGGAGGCTGCAGGTAGGCGGATATGAACCGGCTCCGGCCTCGGCTCCGCTCACATCAGAAAATATCCGGCTTCATTGTTCGGGGGGGGACGCGCCGCGTCCGTGCTTTGTTCCCTTGGGACCTTTTTGAACCGCATAAATATTTGCAGAGCCCGAACGCACGGGGAGGCGGAGGAATTTTTTTCTCCCCCCCCCTTTATTTTTTGGGGCCAAATGTGGCTTTTTGTACCTTCGGAGGGAAATTTCCGGCTGGAAACCCAACCCTGAGCGTGTTTGGAGGTTGAATGGTCGCCCCGCTGAGTGGAAACAATACGGATTTTTGCTTAAAAGCTTTTCCTGCCTGATTCCCCGGAGCGATCAGGAATTACATCCCACCAGCATCATCGTGGCGTGGTGCCGGCGGGATGCACGAGGAGCATCGGGACGCCTGGATCTTGGCATCGCTTGGATTTTTTTTTTTGGGGGGGGGGGTTCCATGCGGAGACACGGAGCTGAGGATGAGGGGTGGGATGCGGGATGGGGTACCCCAAAATGAAGCCACATCATCCAGGGCCAAAGGATGCTGGAGGTTCGCTTGATGCGCATCGTCTTTTCCCCGTGGTGATACTCAGCAGGGACCTCCCGTCCGGTCTCTGCCGTGGTGGGTGATGTCATCACCCAGCGTGGCGGTTTTTGGGCTGAAAAGGGTGTGATTTGGGCCATACGCTGGTCTGAAGTGGTTTTGGGGTGGGCAGGGATGCTCAGGTGGGCCCAGAGCATCCTGAAGCCCAGCAGGTCCTGAGGAAAAAAAAAAAAAAGAGGAAAAAAGTAAAAAAAAAGAGAGGGGGAAAGGGGGGGAAACGGGGAGAAAAGGGGGAAAATGGGGTGGAAAGGGAAAAAAAGAGGGGAAAAGGATAAATCCCGCCTCAGGCAGGCCTCTGGCAGCTCAGCTGGGAGGGAAGGCATTGCCCCCTCGTGGCAGCAGTCGCGAAGGCCGAAGAGGGGGTTCAGCCGTCCCCCCCGCCGCGTCCCCTCCTACACCCCAATAGGCTTCCCTGGGGTCCCCCCATCGACTTCATAGACCCCCCCAATTCCCCCCAGTGCCCCACCATCGTCTTCACAGGCCCCCCAGTTTCCCCCAGTGCCCCTCACAGCCCCCCAGTGCCCCCCAACAGCTATCACAGCCCCTTCAGTGCCCCCCAGCGCCACCTCATAGACGTCTCAGCACCCCCAGTGCCACTCCATAGCCCTCATAGCCCCCCCAGTTCCCACCATCACCCCCCAGTGCTCTCCCAGCCCCCCCCCCGCCCCCAAGACTCCCCAGCTCCCCCCAGCTGCAAACCCATGGGTCCCACTGCAAACTCACAAGCCCCCTTTGCAGACCCACGAGTCCCACGTGGAAACCCACAAATCCCCTTTGCAAATCCACGAGCCCCCTCGGCAAATCCTCAAGCCCCACGCGCAAACCCACGAGCCCCCTTTGCAAATCTTTGAGTCCCTCTGCAAATCCTCGAGTCCCATGTGGAAACCCACGAGTCCCCTTTGCAAACCTACGAGTCCCCTCTGCAAATCCACAAGTCCCTGTTGCAAACCCACGAGTCCCGTTGCAAACCCACGAGTCCCCTTTGGAAATCCACAAGTCCCATTTGCAAACCCACGAGTCCCCTCTGCAAACCCACGAGTCCCCTCTGCAAACCCACAAATCCCTGTTGCAAACCCACAAGTCCCTGTTGCAAACCCACTAGTCCCTGTTGCAAACCCACTAGTCCCCTTTGCAAACCCACAAGTCCCCTTTGCAAACCCACGAGTCCCCTTTGCAAACCCACGAGCCCCCTTTGGACATCCGCAAGCCCCTGTTGCAAACCCATGAGTCCCCTCTGCGCACTCACAAATTCCCTTTGCAAACACTCAAGCCCCCACTGCAAATTCTCAAGGGCCACGTGCGGATTCTTGAGGGCCACGTGCAATTCCTCAAGTCCCATGTGCAAATCCTCAACTCCTGCTGCAAGCCCACAAGTCCCCACTGCAAACCCACGAGTCCCCTTTGCAAACCCTCGAGCCCTGTTACAAACCCACAAGCCCTGCTGCAAACACTCAAATCCCGTCGCAAACCCCGAGTCCTGTGTGCAAACCTGGGAGTCCCCTTCGCAAATCCACGATTTCCCTCGAGTCCTGTTGCAAACCCACGAGCCCCCTGGCAAACCCACGAGTCCCTTCTGCAAACCCAGGAGCCCCCTGGCAAACCCTTGAGTCCCATCACAAACCCACAAGCCCCCTGGCAAACCCACAAGTCCCATCACAAACCCACGAGTCCCCTCTGCAAACACACAAGTCCCGTTGCAAATTCTTGAGTCCCATCACAAACCCACGAGCCCCCTGGCAAACCCACAAGTCCCATCGCAAACTCACGAGTCCCCTCTGCAAACCCACAAGTCCCATCACAAATTCTTGAGTCCCATCACAAACCCACGAGCCTCCTGGCAAACCCACAAGTCCCATCGCAAACCCATGAGTCCCTTCTGCAAACCCACGAGTCCCGTTGCAAATTCTTGAGTCCCATCACAAACCCACAAGTCCCTTCTGCAAACCCATGAGCCCCCTGGCAAACCCACAAGCCCCCTGGAAAACCCACAAGTCCCATCACAAACCCACGAGCCCCCTGGCAAACTCACGAGCCCCCTTGCAAACCCACGAGCCCCCTTGCAAATCCTTGAGTCCCCTTTGGAAATGCAAGTCCCATTGCAGACATACAAGCCCTCACTGCAAACTCACAAGTCCCCTCTGCAAACCCACGAGTCCCTTCTGCAAGCCCACGAGTCCCCTTTGCAAACTCTCGAGCCCTGTCGCAGACCCACAAATCCCCACTGCAAACCCCCGAGGCCCCTTTGCAGACCCCCAAGCCCCATTGCGAACCTCCGAGCCCTTTAGGAGCCGATATTTTTATTTGCCGAGCTCGCGGCACGGCCGGCATCCCCGGCCCCTCCGGCCTCGCACTATTTGCCCTCACCCCGCCGATTTCCCGACCCGCGGACGGGTCCAAAGTCCAGCTCCTGCCCCGGTCTCGGAAAACCGGGGATGAAGCCACCAACCTCCAACTCCATCCAGCCCCGGGGAAACTGGGGGGTGACCTGCCGGGTTGGGGGCTGCATGTTTCTCCAGTCACCCCAGATGAAGAGGTGTTAGTTAGCCAGCAGCTAATTAGGTGCGATTAATCACCTAAATTTCAGTGCCCCAAATGCCTTCTGCAAATAATGTCCCCGCCGGTGGCATCATGGTAAGTTGGGTGGGACTCGGGGTGACACCGCTCAGCAGTGGGGACATGGGGACAGGAGCTGGGCCGTGTCCTCCAGCGCCCGCCCAGCCTTGGGCACCCCCGGGAGCACCCCAGGGTGACCCCAGGAAACACCAGGGACCGGTGCCACCACCGCTCTGTCACAGCACCCCGCCAGTACCGGGCCTGGGCACCCATGGGAGCACCCTTGGGTGACCCCAGGCAGCAGCGGGGACACAGGGACCGGTGCCACCATCCGTCTGGTGCAGCACCCCAATGGTACCGGCGCTGGGCACCCCCGGGGTGACCCCGGGCAGCAGCGGGGACCGGTGCCACCACCCCTCCGGTGCAGTATCCCTCCGCTACCGGGCCTGGGCACCCCCGGGGTGACCCCAAGCAGCAGCGGAGACCGGTGCCACCACCCCTCCGGTGCAGCATCCCGCCGGTACCGGGCCTGGGCACCCCCGGGGTGACCCCGAGTGACCCCAAGCAGCACCGGAGACCGGTGCCACCTCCCCTGCGCCGCGGCACCCGCCGGTACCGCCCCCCCCCCCCCCCCGGGGCGCACCCTGGCGCCGGGGCTCCTCCTCCTCCTCCTCCTCCCCCCCCGTTGCCATGGCGACCCCACTCCCCCCCCCCCCCCCCCCTTCCCTCCCCACGTTGCCATGGCGAGCGCGAGCGGCGGCCGCCGGCGCGGCGGGCGCGGGGCTCGGTGGGCGTGTCCGTCGGGGCGGGCGGGCCGCTGATTGGCCGGCGGCGCCACGTGACGCGCGGAGGAATGCAAATGAGTTATGGCATCGGGCCGCCGCGCCGCCGCCTGAGGGAGGAGGGAGCGGCCGCGGGCCCGGCCCCGCCGGCACCGGCACCGGGACCCCCCCCTCCGCCCCCCCGCCCGCCCCCGGAGGCGCCTGGGCCATGGCCGTGGCCGGCGGGAGCCGCTCCGCCCGGGCCGCAGGTACCGCGCCGGCCGCCGCTACCGGGCCCCGGCGGCTTTTGTCTGGGCCGGGCCGGGGACGGGGGGGGACTGAGGGGAGGGGAGGGGGGGGGGCGGGCGGGGAGGGGGGGGGGGCCGCGCCGCGCATGCGCCCCGGGACCCGCCGTGCCTCAGTTTACCCACCCGGACACCCCCCGCCGCCCGCCCGGCCCGGCCCAGACCCCACCAGTGTCCGTGTCCCCCGCGCCGCTCCCCCCCCCGCTGCAGACCCCCCCATTTCCCACCCACCCCCCCTCGTGTTTTCCGCCCCCCGCTCCCCGCTGATTTTGCACCCCCTTATTATTATTTCCCGCCCCACACCATCACGTTTCACTGCTCACATCACATCCCACCCCCTCCAGTGTTCCCCTCCAACCCCTCACCATCACCTCGCACCCCCCCTTTCTGATTTTGCACCCCCTTATTATTATTTCACCCCCTTATTATTATTTCCCACCCCCCACGATCATGTTACTATCATATCTGACCACCCCTCTATTATATCCCACCCCCCACTAGTGTTTTTCACCCCCCCCACCATACCCCACCCCTCACCATTGTTTTTCACCCCCCCTCTGATTTTGCACCCCCTTGTTATTAGTATTGCCCCCCCCAACTATCATACTCCACTGCTCACTATTAAATCCCACCCCCCCTTCTATCTGCCCCCCCCATCCTATCCCACCCCCCCCTAGGATTTCCCCACCCTCCATCATTTTGCAGCCCCATTTTGGGGGTTCCAGCTACGCAGCCCCCCCCCCGCCAGCTGTGGGACCCCCCCGCACCCCCCACATCACCTCAGCAATGCCAGAATTCTTCCCCCATTTTTTTTTTATTTTGGGTGGATTTAATGGTTTTTTTGGGGGGGGTTGCAGGGATCGGAAGTGGGTTTCTTCTGTCACCTGGGGGTCACAAGCGGGGTCGTCCCATCAGACACCCCAAAATCCACGGGGGTTTGGTGCGGGTGAGGACGGGGGGTGCTCGGCCCCACGGCGGGTGTGTGGTGGGAGCCGCCGGGGGCTTCCTGCACCGTGCTGCTCCCGGGGGGAATTTTGACTCCGGATGGGCCCAGCGTGGTCCCTCCGTGTCGGTCACCGCGGTGGCCCCGTGTCACCCCACAGTGCCACCAGGTTCTTCTGGGGGGGGAAAAAAATGATCCGTGGCCGCTTGGTGGAGGAAAAGCGCTTCCCAAAATTTCTCCGGCTCGTGGTGGACACGTGCTGGCGGACAGACACGGGGCTGGGGGTGTCACAGGCCACACGAAGGAGCAGCTGGGGACATGTGCTGCCACCCCCATGGACACGTGCACGTCCCACCCCGTGCTTCGGGGCAGCGACGCCCTCAAGGGACGCGACCCCACAGGCCACCGAGACAGGGGACGTCACCGCTGCCACGTCCCTTGGGTGCTGGAGGTGGCTGGCGTGGTTTGGTGGGGTCGCGCTGTGGCGTGGCCACCATGGCCACCCACTGTGGCCACCAAGGCCACCCGCAGTGGCCGCTGTCCATGGTCTGCAGCGCCCCACACCGCTGTCCCTGGTCCTGCCACGGTGGCACCCATGGTTGGTGGCACCCATGGTGGTGACACCCATGGTGGTGGCACCCATCGCCCGGCAGTGCAGGGGCGCTGGCACAGGCAGGTGACCAGAGGTCCCTTGGCCTGCGCGGGCCCACCGGCGCACAGTGGCCATGGGTGGCTGTCGGTGACCACGGAGCCTCGTGGCCATCGCGGTGGCAGTGCTGCCCGCAAACCCAGCTGCGGCCTCCACAGCACCCGTCCCTCTGTCCCTGTCCTCCTCCTGTCCTTCTGTCCGTCCTCCTCCTGTCCTGCTGTCCCTCCCGTCCGTCCCCTTCCTCCCATCCATTTGTCCCTCTTCTTCCTTCCCCCTGTCCTTCCTTCCGTCTTCCCTTCGTCCCTTTCCTCTGTCCGTCCGTCCTTCCATCCCTGTGTCCCTCTCCTATGTCCATCCGGCCTTCCTTCCGTCTGTCCTTCTTCCTCTCTTTCCATCCATCCATCCAGCCTTCCTCCCGTCTGTCCGTCCTTCCCTCCATCCCTTGGTCCCTCCCTTCCCTCCTGTCCTTGGTTCCCTTCCTCCTTCCTTCCATCTGTCCTTCTGTCCATCCTTCCTTCCCTCCCTCCTTCCATCCCTTTCCTCTTTCTGTCCATCCTTCCGTGCATTCCTTCCTCTGGCCGCCTGTCCCTCCCTGTCCGTCCATCCTTCTGTCCGTCCCTTTCCTCCTCCTGTCTGTCCTTCTGTCCCTCCTTCTGTCCCTTCCCTACTTCCATCTGTCCGTCTGTCCCTCCTTTGCTCTCTCTGCTTCCTTCCATCTCTTTCCTACTTCCTTCTGTCCGTCCTTCTGTCCTTCCCTCCTGTCCTTTGTCCCTCATTTCCTTCTGTCTGTCCCTTCATTCCTCCCGTCCGTCTTTCTGTCCGTCCTTACCTTCGTCTCTCCCTTCCAGCCGTCCCTCTGTCCGTCCTTCCTTCTACCCTTCCCTTTCCTCTGTCCTTCTGTCCGTCCATCCCTTCCCTACCTCTGTCCGTCCTTCCGTCCATCCTTCCTTCCATCTGTCCTCCCCTTCCCTCTGCGCTGGGGGCCCCCCCCGCCCCTCCCCTCCCTCAGCACCCGGGGCAGGATGTAGCCCCAGCCCCCTTCCCCCCAGGGGGGGGACCCACTGACCCCCCCGCTGGGGGCCTCCCGCTGCCCTTCCTCCATCCCGCCATCCTCCTCCTCCCCCTCCATCGCTGTCGGGGCGGGGGGTCACAGCTGGGGGGGGCTGGCAGGCAGGAAGCAGCAGGCAGGGGGCTGCAACCCCCCCCCAGCCCCAGCGAGGGGTTTGGCCGTGCCGGAGGTGCCAGGTTGGGCGACCACGCGGGTGCAAGGCCCCCCCCGCCACAACCCCCTGGCACCCATGGGTGCACCACGACTGGGAGACGCTTCACCCCGGGAACTTTCAAAGGGAGGCACTTGGGGGGGCCTTATCCCCACCCCCAACACCCCGAGAGGGGGGGGCTGCAGCGCCCCGCGCGCCTGTCGGCACAGACACCCGGCCCCTAACGCTGCGCCGAGGCCCGGAGCGGACGCCGGGTGCCAATTTTGGGTGCTGTGCGGTGTTTACTTTTTCTCCCCCTGCCCCCCCCCCCCCCAGCTCTAGCCTGACCCCCGCCGCCTCCCGGCACCCAGCACCCCGCCATGGAGAACGAGCAGCTCCCGGCCCCTCCGCCCGCCAGCAGCGCCGGCGGCACCGCCACGACCCCCAGCAGCACCGGCACCGCCCGCCCGCCCGCGCCCCAGATCTCCGTCTACAGCGGCATCCCCGACCGCCAAACCGTCCAGGTACGCCCTTTTAAAAGGGGGTGGGCTGAAACTTGGGGCGTTTCGGCACGGGGGTGCAAGTGGTTTTACCCCCCAAAAGGTGATCCAGCAGGCGCTGCACCGGCAGCCCAACACGGCGGCGCAGTACCTGCAGCAGATGTACGCGGCGCAGCAGCAGCACCTGATGCTGCAGACGGCCGCGCTCCAGCAGCAGCACCTCACCAGCGCCCAGCTCCAGAGCCTGGCCGCCGTGCAGCAGGTACCCATGGGTGCTGCGGCACCCTACGGCACCCCGCGGACGCTCAGCTCTTCACTTTTAATTATTTTTTATCCTCCCCAAGGCGAGCTTAGCGGCCAACAGACAGAGCGGCTCTTCGGGCGGTAACGGCGCCCAACCGGCACCGACGCAGCAACCTACAGTGAGTCGTTACTCCGTGTGTCCCCCTCCCCGGCTTTCCGCCCCCCCCCCCCCCCCCCTCAACTTTTCCCGGTCGATCCGGCACTTTCCGTCCTCGTCCCGTTCCAGATCAACCTGGCGACGTCGCCGGCGGCGGCGCAGCTGCTGAACCGGGCGCAGAGCGTGGGGCCGGGGGCCTCGGGCATCGCGCAACAGGCCGTGCTGCTGGGCAACGCCGCCTCGCCCGCGCTCACCGCCAGCCAGGCCCAGATGTACCTGCGGGCGCAGATGGTGAGGGGTGACCCCCCCCCCGAAAAAAAACAGCCCCCCCCCCCCCCTTCCCCCTCTTGCCACATTCGGGGTCACAACCCCCCTCCCCGCGGTTCTCTCTCCAGCTCATCTTCACACCCACCGGGCCCGTCAGCGCCGTCCGGCCCGAGAGCCCCGCGCCGGCCCCGCCGCCCGCCCCGCCGCCCGCTCCGCCGCCTGCTGCCCCCCAGGTGAGCCCCCCCGCTGCGTTCTCGCCCCCCCCCCCCCCCCCCAAATCCACCCCCCCGCCCCCTTGCACCCCCCCTGAGCCGCTGTCTTTGCAGGTGCACAGCCTGGCCCTGCGCCCCGCTGGCCCCCACCTCCCTGCCCTGGCCATGAAGCCCCCTGGTGGTCCCCCACCCCGGGCTGGTCCCCCTCGGGGTCCCCCACCCGACCCCCCCGCCGAGCACCTCAAAAAAAATGAGGGGGGGCCCGACGCCCGCACCCACCCCCTGGCCCGTGCTGCTGCCCCCGCTGCCACCCACCCGCTCGTCACCCCAGGTAAGGTGCTGCGCTGTGGTGCAAGGGGGCACCCGGGTGTGCTGGGGGAGCCGCAGGGCATTCACTCTGAAACCTAATGATGGTTTTCTTGCCTGTACATGGGACCAGCAGCCCCATGTATCCGCTTTGGGGGCGTGTCACCCCCACCCCGGGTTCTCAGAAAGTCAGGACGAGGTGAGCTGGGTGGGCGCAGCCCTCAGCCAAGCTGCTTGTGGGGTGTTCACTCTGAAACCTAATGGTGGCCCGCACTGGTGTTTCCTGCCCATTGGCATCCTGACTGTATTTGGGACCTTGTGGGTCCAGACGCCTCCTGGGTGGGAGGGTCTCAGCACCCGCAGGGTCCTGGGGCCCCGTGGGGTGAGTCTCTGCAGTGGGGTGCAGGAGGCTGGAGCAGTGAGGGTGTGGGCCAGGAGACCCCACAGGGTGATGGAGCCTGGGGGTGCTGTGCTGCTGTGGCTTCCAAAATGGGGGACAGCCCCCCCAGGCCAGCCTGAGCCCAGCCTCCATCCACAGCAGGAGCTGGCAAAGCTGGTTGTCAGTAGGCACCAGAGTGAACAGATGCCTGAGCGAGGAGCAGCCTCGCAAGGGAGGAAGGATCCTGGGGGTGGGGTCCATCGGGGCTGAGGTGCCGGTGACAAGGAGGGGGTCCCTGTCCCCCGTCGCTGTCCCCGCAGCCTACGCCCCACTGCAGCCCCCCCAGTTCCTGCAGCAGCCGCCGAAGCCGATGCAGCCGCAGCCGCAGCAGCAGCAGTTCGTCATCCAGCAGCAGCAGCAGCAGCAGCAGCTGGCGCCCCGCGGGCAGCCCCCCCCGGGCCCCTCCGCCGCCCCCCAACTCCAACCCCTGCCCCCCGCCAGCCCCGGCCCGGCCCCCCAGCCCAAAGCGGGGATCCCCCAAGGAGCGGGGTGTGAGGGCGGCCCCCCCAACGGTCACCCCGGCTGCCACGCCGCCCCCCGCAAGTTCCAGCACGCCTCCGCCGTCATCCTGCAGCTGCAGCCCGCCGGCGCCACGGTGAGGGGCGTGTCCCCCCCCCGGCCCCCCCCCCGACAGGGTTTGGGGGTGCGGGGGGGATTGGGGGGGCCTCATCTGTGTGCAGGGGGGGGCGGGGAGGGTGTGCATGAAGGGGGGGGGAGGGTGTCCGAGGCCTGCGCGTGTGCTTGACCCACGCGTGTCTGCGTGCGTGTAGGTGGGCACAGTCGTGCCAGCTCCCTGCACGCGTGTGTGTGTACCTGGGCCGTGCTCACGCGTGTGCGCGGGTTGGCCAGATTCACGCACACGTGTGTGTGCATGTGTGCGCACATGTGCTTAATCCACGTGTCTGAGGCACACGTGTGCGTGCACGTGTGTGCCAGATCCGTGCGTGTGCGCGCCTGGTCCGTGTGCATGCACGTGTTCACCACACCCACGCACAGGTGTGTGTCATGCGTGTACCCGCGCCGTGCACACGTGCGCAGACATGTTTGCCTGCTCCGTGCACACGTGTGTGCACCTGATCTGTGCACGTGGGATGGGGGTGCATGTACCTGATCCACACGTGTGTGTGCACGTGTGCTTGATCCATGTGTGTCTGCTCCGTGCACACACGTGTGTGTGCACGTGTGCCCCTGGCCTGTGCATGCGTGTCTGACCCACGCGTGTGCACGTACGCTCGTGCCAGATCCACACCCACACATGTGCAAACACGCGTGTCAGCTCGTACATGTGTGTGTAGATGCGAGTGCCCGCTCGAGACACACGTGTGTGCACGTGCATGCCCGATCTTGCACACGCGTGTGCCAGACCCACGCACACGCATGTGCCAGCCACCCTTGCGCGCCCTCGAGCCGTGCGCGTCCACGCGTGCGCGTGCCCACGCGCCGTCCCCGCACGCCCGTGCACGCCTGACCCTCTCGCACACGCGTGTGCCCCCCCCCGCCGCCGCAGCCCCCACTCGGGGTCCCCGAGGGCACCCGCCGGGACCCGCCGCCCGCCCCGAGGAGCGCCGAGAGCCCACCCGCCGCCCCGCCGCAGCGCCCCGCCCTCTCGCCGCCCGCCGCCCCCCCGGGCCCCGACACCCCCGAGGGCGAGCGGCCCCCCACTCACGGTAAGCCCCACGGCCCCCCCCCACCCCCCCGTGGGTTGCAGTGGCGGGGAAACTGAGGCACGGGTGGGTGCGCGGCGCCTGCGGGGCGTGACACAGGGGCTGGGTGCTGGGGTCCCCTCTGGCTGGAGGAGGGTCCCGAGGGGCCCCCACACACGCGCGTGTTTGCGGGGGGGAGGCGCCCACACGCCCCCCCCACGCGTGGGGGCACAAGGCGCTGGGGGAGGTGTGGCCGCGCCCCTTCCATAGGCCACGCCCCTTCTCGAGGCCACGCCCCCTGGCGGCGTGGGCGCGCGCGCGCGCGGCGGCCAATCGGAGCGCGAGGGGCGTGTCCAGCGCCAGGCCCCGCCCTCCCCGCGCAGCCGCCGCCGCCGCCCCGGCCCGGCCCGGCCCCGCCGCCGCCGCCGCCGCCGCCTTTGTCCCCGCTCCGCCGCCGCCGCCGCCGCCGCCCGCGCCGCCTTTGTCCGCGCCCATGGGGCCGCCGAGCCGCTGAGCGCCGCCGGTGAGTGCGGCCCGGCCCCGCCTACACCCGCCCCGGCGAGGCTCGGCCTGGTCCGGCCCGGCTCGGCCCGGCGGGGCGGCGGGCGCTGACCTCACTTCCGCATCCGCCCCCCCACACACCCCCTCCCGGTCCCGGCTCCGCAGCCGCGGCCCGGGCGCAGGTAGGGGCGGGGGAAGCGGGCTCCGCCGTCGGACAAAGGTGGTGGGGCCTACCGGGGCCTAGCGAGGCCTGCCGGGGCCTTACCGGCGCCTCCCGGGCCGTGCGGGGGTAGATGAGGCCTTGCAGGAGCATACTGGGCCTTGCTGGGGGCGGTGGGGGCTTACTGGGGTGTATCAGGCTTTACTGGGGCATACTGGGCTTTACTGGGGTAGATCGAGCGTTTCCGGGGTAGATCGGGGTCTGCTGGGGCCTTACTGAGCTGTATCGAGGCTTTACTGGGAGCTTACTGGGCGTAGCTGGGGCCCCTTCAGGGTCTGCCGGGCTATTTGGGGGCTGTCTGGGGGCCACCAGGATATTTTGGGGTGCACTGGGGAGGTTGGGGGGCTCTAGGCCCCCTTTCCCCCCCTCCTTCCGCGATCCTCTTCGGAGCGTCTCGGGGCTTACTGGGATTCACTGGGCCACACTGGGAGCGGCAGCAGCTGCTCTCCCCCCCCCCCCCCCCCCGCCCTCCTCCTCCTCCTCCTCCTCCCCCCCTTCCCAAGGCAGCCCAGCTGTATGGTAATACAGGCCCCGGCGTCACCGCCGGCGTCACCGCGTCCCCCGTAACCCCCCGTGTGTGTGTCTGTGTGTCCCCCCCCCGCAGAGCCGCCCGCCGACCGCCTTCATGCTCAGCCCCAGCCCCTGGCCAGCGTTCCCGGCATGACCTCGGGGACCGGGAACTCTGCCTCCACCGTCGCCGGCGCTGCCCCCCACAATGGTGAGAACAAACCGCCCCAGGCCATCGTGAAACCCCAAATCCTCACCCACGTTATCGAGGGCTTCGTCATCCAGGAAGGGGCAGAACCATTCCCGGTAACGTATCCCCCATCCCGAGCCTGATTGTGCTTCGTGGGGCTGGATTTTGAACGGGGGGTGGGAGGGAGGGAATTGGGGAGGGGAGGGGGGGGGGACACCCACTAGTGTTTTTTTTCCGTCACAGGTGGGGCGCTCCTCGTTGCTGGTGGGGAATCTGAAGAAGAAGTATGCGCAGGAGCTGCTGGCTGAGAAACTCCCGCAGCAGGACAACACCACCACCACCGACTCCGAAATGGAGGAACCTTATTTGCAAGGTAGCGCCCAGCCCCCCCGAAATGATTTCCTCACGGAGCGAGGTGTGGTAGAGCCTCGCCCCCCCCACCCACCCACACAACTGGGTGCTGTTTTGGGGGTCCCCCGCGGCTGAGCTGGTTGTGTTTCTCTCTCTGGGTGTCCCTCCGCGCCCCCCAGAATCCAAAGAGGAGGGGAACCCCCCCAAACTGAAGTGCGAGCTCTGCGGCCGCGTTGACTTCGCTTACAAATTCAAGCGCTCCAAGCGCTTCTGCTCCATGGCTTGTGCCAAGAGGTAACCCCAAAACCTCCCCCCCCCAACCCGCGCAGCCCCCCCGCAAGGATCTGGCCCCCCCCCCCCCCCGCCCCCCCCTCACCCCCCTCCCTCCCCACAGGTACAACGTGGGGTGCACGAAGCGGGTGGGTTTGTTCCACCCCGATCGCAGCAAGCTGCAAAAACCCGGCGGTCCCCCCCACGGCCGCCGTCGGACCTGCAAGGGGACGTTGCCCACCCTCAGCAAAGACACCAAGAAGCAGGTGAGGGCAGGGGGACGGGCAGGATTCGTCCCCGAATTCGGGGTGACACACGCGCACGGGTGGGCTCTGAGGCCGGCGCTGCTCCGTCCCGCAGCCGCCGGTTTCTCTCTCGCCGGGTTCGGTGCCTCTTTCCGTGACGGCGTCGTTGCAGCTCAACCACAGCCAAGAAGATTCGAGTCGTTGTTCGGATAATTCGAGCTACGAGGAACCGCTCTCCCCCATCTCGGCCAGTTCCTCCACCTCCCGCCGGCGACAGGGCGAGCGCGACCTGGAGCTGCGCGAGATGGAGCTGCCCGACGTCCACGTCCGCGACCTGGCCAGTATCGGCCACCGCTTCCTGCCCAGCGAGCCCAGCAAGTGGAACGTGGAGGACGTCTACGAGTTCATCCGCTCGCTGCCAGGTGAAAAATAACCAGGAGATGACGGGACACCCCCCCGCCCTTCCCCAGCCTTCCCCCCCTCCCCGCCCAGCACACTTTAGGGGAGGAGAGCGGCTTTGGCTGAGGTTTTGGCTGAGGTTTCTGGTTCTTTCCGCGCAGGCTGCCAGGAGATCGCGGAGGAGTTCCGGGCGCAGGAGATCGACGGGCAGGCGCTGCTGCTGCTGAAGGAGGATCATCTCATGAGCACCATGAACATCAAACTGGGGCCGGCCCTCAAGATCTACGCCCGCATCAGCATGCTCAAGGACTCCTAGAGCCGGTTGGGTGGGGGGGGCACCCATGGGACACCCTCCTCCTCCTCCTCCTCCTCCTCCTCCTCCTCTCTAAACCCCTGCCCAGCCCTGGGGAGGGGGCTATGGGGGTGGGGGGCCATGGCAGGAGGGGTGGGGGGGAGCCACTTCTGAGCACAACCCAACCCCGGGGCGGCCCCCCCCCCCTTCCCCAACGCCCGCAGGGGTGTGTATATAACCCTTAGCTATAGCGTCCCCCCGTATGGGGGGGTCACCCCCCCTTCTCTGGCAGGGAGGGGGGGTCCCTGCGTCTCCCCCGTGTGTCCCCCCCCCCCCTTCCCAAAACGGCAGGGCGAAGCAGGATGATTGCCTTAACATGTGCCCCCCACCCCCCTCCCTGCCAGGCTGGGATTTGGGCTACCAGCCTCCTGGGTGGGGGGGGGTGGGGGGGTCTGTTAGCCCCTGGGGAGGGGCGGGGGCGGCGCATCTTGGGGTGCCCAGGGAACAGAGAAGGCGTCACACCCCCACCTCACGCTGGGGCTGTTTTGGGGGCACCTTAGTCGAGGCCGGTGGTGGTGGGGGGGCCCCCCAGGCAGGTAAGGACCCCCCCACACACACACCACCCCCCCTGGCCACCACGGTCTTTTTAAGAAAAGAAAAGGAAAAAAAAAAAAAAGGAGAAAAACACACAGACCCCACACCCCCTTTTTTTCCTGGTTTTTTTTTTTTGTTTTTAATAAACACTGAAAAAAAAAAAAGCTTGGGGCCCCCCACTTTCCTCCCCCCACCCCCCCCAGTTCCTTCCTGGGTCAACTGAGGCAGCGCCTTGGGGATGTCCCCAAGTGCCACCGCAGGGGGTGGGACACTCCGTGGGTTTTGGGGACAGGGCCGGTGTCACCTCCCCGCTGCCCTCCAGGCCTGTATGACCCTGGGGGTGCCCCTGCTGCCCCCTCAAATTGCAGATGGGGGGGGCTGAGGCGTGTGTCCCCCCGCCGTGCCAGCACCCCCAGGGTGGAGGTGGGGACCCTCCACACCTGCAGGGACACGGGACCCTGATTGGGGGGGGGGGGGGGGCGATGATGACACCCACTGTGGTGACACCGAGGGGTCCCTGGAGTTGAGGCTCACAGGGGTGACACATCCCTGGAGCTGGTGGCCACAGCCACAGAGCTGGTGGCCACAGTTGGGTGTCCCTGGAGATGGCAACGTGTCCTTGGAGGTGGTGGCCACAGTGGGGGGTGTCCCCCTGCCCGGGGGGGGGGTGCCCAGCTCAGGGCCTCCACCCCCCCCCCCCCCCAAGACACTGGTGACCCCCCCCCCCCCGGTGCTGCGGCGCTGCCACCCCCCTCCCTTGGGGACACGGTGGGGACAACCCACCCACGGGTGGGGTGACCCACAGCTCCACACACACCCACCCACCCCCCCCCCCCCGCTGCTTCCTGTGCCCCCCCCAGGGACTGGGCCAGTGTGACCAGCAGGAGGTCCCTGAGGTGGCCCAGAGGAGCCATCGGCCACCAGCCCCTTGCTCCCCCCTCTCCACCTTTTACCGTTTTTTTTTTTTTTTCACCTTCCACAACGAACACAAAAAAACCCCAGATTTTTATTAATTTTTTTTTTTTCTGTTTTATTCTTCTTTTTTTTGTTTTTTTTTTTTTGGAAACAGGCGCCGGTTTTGGGGAGGGGGGGGGCGGGGGGTTCACTCCTTTTCGACACCACGAACGCTCCCGGCGAGGCCGCGGTTCCCCCCCGGCTTCTCCGTGAACCACAATGCAAGACAGCGGGGGGGGGGAGAGGGGGGGGAAGTGGAATAAAGGGCTTTTTTTTTTCTTCATTTTCTCCTCTTTTTTTTTTTTTTTTTCCCTTTTTTTTTTTTCTCCTCCTTTTTTAATAAGGTAAGAACTAGCTCTAGGGACGCGTGGCCTGGATTTCCATCGAGGAAAATAAAAAAAGCCCCAAAACTGGGGAGGGGGGGGGGAGTGGGGGGTGTTAAGTGTATAAGAGGCGTATTTACACGGTATTAACATGCTGACAAAAAAGATTACAATATTGAGTATCATACAACATCGAGGGGGGGGGGAAAAACGAGGAATGGGGGGGGGGGGAGAATAAAAAATAACAGGTGGGGGGGGATTAAAAATTAATAAACAGAAGGTAAATAAAACACCCTGGCGGAAAAAACCCAAAATAAACGATGAGTTAAGGCTTAAAAAGTGTATAAAAAAATAACACAGTTAATATCCAAAACCGGAACCAAAGAGTACAGAATATAGATGAGTTTTTTGTCGCGGCTCTGCGGGGGGGGGGGGAGCGCGACCCCCCCCCCCCCCCCGGCTCTATACATGGGTTTATGTACAGGCGCCCGGGGCCGGCAGGCACAAGGCAAAGCGATTTACACCCCCCCCCCACCTCCCCGAGACGGATTTTGGGGATCCTGGGAATAAGGGGGGGGGGTTGGATCCAGCCCCGGAGGGACGCGGCTCTTCCCGCCGGCTTCTCCCTCAAAAGGGACCCCCAAAAAAAAAAAACCAAAACAAAAAACAACCAACAAAAAAAACAAACCAAAAACCCAACAAAACCAACCCACCCCCCGAAATGTTTAAAAATAAACCCCAGATGTCCCCAAGGAGGTGGCGGCCGCCGCGGTCCCGGCCCGAGTCCCGTCTGCTCCCGCGGGAGAGTCCGTGGCGGGGGGAGGCAGCGGGACCTCCCCCCCCGCCAGCTTCATTTTTCTCCATCCACGGTTCGTTTTGGGTCTTAATTCTGTTTTTAGCAGCACCAACTTCTTGGCCAATAAATATATATATATATTTGTATCCAAAAAATGAGAGGAGAGAGGGCAGGGATTTGTGGGGGGAGGAGAAACACCCCCCCCCCCCCCGCCTTTCCTGCCACCAAACCCCCCCCCCCCCCAAAAGAAAAAAAAAAACAACTAAACCAAACCGCAGAGATTCAAAGTGCTCTGAAACCGTCTTTGGATGTCACCAAACCTGCGGGGACCCGGGGCAGGGCGGGGGGGGGACACACGGCCCCGGGCACGTCCCGCCGGGCTCCCGGCCAGGGCTGGGGTGCTGCGGGTGGGTTTGCTTCCTTCCTCTTCCTCCTCTTCTTCGTCCTCCTCCTCCGTGTGGGGGTGTCCCGTGTCCGTGTGTCCCCCCCCCCGGCCCCGATGCCGAAGGCGTCCCCGCTTAGATGAGGGAGATCCGTACGGGAATGCCGGGCGACTCCGTCCTCTGCGGCGAGTGCTGGCTGACGAGGTGCTCCACCACGGTGTGTTTGGACATGTGCTTCATCAGGTACGTCTCCTGCGAGGGGGGGGAGAGGCGGAGGGTGAGCTGCAGAGCTTGGGGGGGGTGGTGTTTTGGGGCGCAGGGGGTGTCCCGGTCACCCCCCCCAGGCTCACCGAGGTATAGGCGCGGCCGCACATGCTGCAGCAGTAGGCCTTGGCGTGTTTGATGGCGTGAGCCGAGAGGTGGATCTGGAGCGAGGCCGAGTCCGTGTACGCCCGGTAGCAGTTGGGGCACTTGTAGGGCTTGTCCTTGTTGTGCTGTCGCTGGTGAGACTGTGAAATGGCGGGGAGGGGGGGTTACGGCAGCCGCCCCGGGGGGGGTCCGGGGCTCCTCGCACCCCCCACCCCCCTCCCAGGGCTCCCGCCACCGCCCCAGAGCGCTGACCTGGAGGTTGGAGAGTTGCGTGAAGGCCTTTTCGCAGCCGGGGTGGGGGCACTTGTAGGGTCTGTCGCCGGTGTGGATTCTGGGGGACACACACACACGTGTCAGGCACCGTCTACTCTCTCCCCACCCCCGCCACCACCCCCTGGGGACCAGCGCTGCCCCCACCCCCCATGGAGGGGTCACAGCAGGGACCACGGTGGGCACAGAGACGGGGGCGCCTCATCGAGGGACAGGGGGAAAAGGGGGGAGACGCGGGGCTGAGGGGCAGGAGGTTCGGAGATGATGAAGGTGGGCAGGAGGGAGGAGCGTGGTGGGGTCGGGGAAGGTGCTGGAGATGATGAATGTGGTGGGGATGAGGAAGGTGGTGGGGACGATGAGCATGGTGGAGATGGATGAGCGTGGTGGGTGCTGGAGATGACTGGACTATGCTTGGACTTAATGATCTTAAAGGTCGTTTCCAACCTAAATGATTCCATAATTCTGTGACTCTGTGACAAGTGTGGTGGGGACCATGAAGGTGGTGGGAATGATGAAGGTGGTGAGGACAGATTGGCATGGTGGGGACGATGAAGGTGGTGGGAACCATGAAGGTGGTGGGGACAGACTGGTGTGGTGGAGATGAGGAAGCTGGTGGGGATGATGAGCATGGTGGGGACAGACTGGTGTGGTGGGAATGA
Source organism: Strix uralensis (assembly GCF_047716275.1). Lineage (NCBI taxonomy): Eukaryota > Metazoa > Chordata > Aves > Strigiformes > Strigidae > Strix > Strix uralensis. The sequence goes on along the minus strand of NC_133994.1, from coordinate 8,623,196 downwards.
TGAAGGCAGTGAGGATGATGAAGGCAGCGGGGACAGATTGGCATGGTGGGGATAGAAGAGTGTGGTGGGGATGATGAAGGCAGTGGGGACAGATTGGCATGGTTAGGACAGAAGAGTGTGGTGGGGATGATGAAGGCAGTGGGGACAGATTGGCATGGTTAGGACAGAAGAGTGTGGTGGGGACGAAGGCAGTGAGGACAGATTGGTGTGGTAGGGATGATCAGCGTGACATGGACAACGAAGGCAGTGAGGATGATGAAGGCAACGGGGACAGACTGGTGTGGTGGGGACAGATTGGCGAGGTGGGGATGATGAAGGTGGTGGGGACAATGAAGGCGGCAGGGACAGACTGGGGTGGTGGGGATGATGAAGGCAGCAGGGACAAACTGGTGTGGTGGGGATGATGAAGGTGGTGAGGATGATGAAGGTGGCAGGGACAGACGTGTGGTGGGGATGGTGAAGGCGGTGGGGATGGTGAAGGCAGTGGGACCAGATTGGCATGGTGGGGACCATGAAGGTGGTGGGGACAGATTGGTGTGGTGGAGATGAGGAAGCTGGTGGGGATGATGAGCATGGTGGGGACAGACTGGTGTGGTGGGAATGATGAAGGCAGTGAGGATGATGAAGGCAGCGGGGACAGATTGGTGTGGTGAGGACAGAAGAGTGTGGTGGGGACGAAGGCAGCGGGGACAGATTGGTGTGGTAGGGATGATCAGTGTGACATGGACAACGAAGGCAGTGAGGATGATGAAGGCAACGGGGACAGACTGGTGTGGTGGGGACAGATTGGCGAGGTGGGGATGATGAAGGTGGTGGGGACAATGAAGGCGGCAGGGACAGACTGGGGTGGTGGGGATGGTGAAGGTGGTGGGGATGGTGAAGGCGTTGGGTTGGTGAAGGTGGTGGGGATGATGAAGGCGGTGGGGATGGTGAAGGCAGCGGGCACACACTGGTGTGGTGGGGACAGATGACCATGGTGGGGACAACAAACACGGTGGGGACCATAAAGCTGTCAGGGATGACGGGGGTGGCGAGGAAGGATGAGCGCGGTGGCGATGACGAAGGCGGCGGGGACGGCAACCACGGCACGGGAGACGCTGGGTGGACGCCCCACCACCCCCTAAGGGAAGAGGGGGCTGAAGGGCCCCTCCCCAGCCCCCCAGGGCCCTCCCGCAGCCCCCCCGGGCCGGTTGTGTCCACACCTGGTGTGCTGCTGGAGGTGGGAGAGCTGGCGGAAGGACTTCTCGCAGTAGGAGCAGTGGTAGGGTTTGACGCCCAGGTGGATGCGCAGGTGCTGGGCCAGGTAAGAGGCGTTGGCGAAGGATTTGGAGCAATGGGGGCACTTGTGGGGCTTGGCCTCTGTGTGCGACTTGGAGTGGATCTGCATCTCCGACTTGGTGAAGAACGTCAAGGGGCAGACCTTACACCTGGAGAGGGGGGGCGGAGAACCCCGCAGGGACCGGGCTGGGGCAGGGGGGGGCACCCCGCCGTCCCCCCGACCCTCCCCGAGCAGGTGGGGGGGTGCCTACCTGTACGTCTTGCCCTCTTTGGCGGTCTCCCCCGAGGCCAGGATGGGGTAGGGCACCACCAAGACCGGCGGTCCCGAAGGATTTTCCGCTTTGATCTTCTTCCGGCCCCGTTCCGCCTTGGGTGCCCCCAGCAAACCGTGGCCCTGGATTGTCTTTATGGAGTCGAGGAGGGGGGGGCTGGTGATTCCTGAGATTAGGGTGGGCGAGGAGGCGATGAGGCGGCTCTGGCTGGTGGAGGTGGGGGTCGATGGGGTGGTGGTCCCCGTCCCCGTGCTGGATTCGGAGGTGCTGACCGCCGGCGCGCGGGAAGCCAGCCCCAACCCTGGCAGGCAGCGAGAAGGGCCGCGTTAATTTGGAAGGGGTCCCCCCTCCCATTTTCTCGCACAGCAGGGTCCTAAATTATAAGGAACCCTCCCCAAAACATCCCCGGCGCTGCCGGGAGCCGCCCGTGGTGGTACCTGTGACGGTGCTGGTGGCCGGTCGGGCGTGAAGGGCCACGTCGGGCTGGGGGACGGCTTGAGGGTGGAGCCCCGGGACCTGCTGCAGTTTGGGGAGGGACATGATGGATTGGCTGCTTTCGGCGGGCGAGGGGGGCACCAGGAGGGGCTGCTGGGAGGCCACGGAGGTGGGGGGCAAGTGCGGGGGTCGGATCTTCTCCGCCATCAACTGCTCCTTGATTTTGTTGATCAGGACCAGGTTGTCCAGCTGGTGGAGGGGAGGGGGAGAAGGAGGCAGAAAGGTGGGTCAGGGGCGGAGGAACCTGCACCCCCAGCCCTCCCCGGGCATCCCCCCACGTCCGTCTGTCCTCCCTCCTCCCCAAAATCCCGGGGCAGGGGGGTCCTACCTGGCTGGGCATGGTGGGGGGGGGCGGCCAGAAGTAGGGGTTGTTGAAGCGAGGCTCCGCCATCCTGCGGGGAGAAACGGGGGGGCGGTCAGGGGGGGCATCGGCTGCTGCACGGACCCCCCCCTCCCACCCCCCCTCGGGGGCTCGAACCCCACCGACACCAAACCCCCCCCCGCCCCCCAAAAGCAACCACCAGGCACTAAAAGAGGGCAGGGAGCAGGCAGGGAGCAGGCAGGGCCGGGGAACCTCCCAAGCATCTTCCCAGCTGGAAAGTCCTGCAGGATGGGGGTGACACCGAGCACCTCGAGGAGCCCAAACGCCAGCGAGCACACGAAGATGCGACGTGGCAAGGGAAGGGGGTGGGAATTTGGGGGAAAAAAACCCAAATCTCCCAAGCCCCAGAGGTATCTGCGCTGCTCCTCCGGTATCTCCAGGAGGGGTTACGGAGGCAGACGGGATGCTGCCAGGGGAGAGGGCGAGCACGACGGCGGCACGTTGAGCCCAAAGCCAACCCTGGCTGAGTCCCACCCCCCCCCCCAAAAAAAAAAAGCCACCCCCAATCCCAAGCGAAGCAACCCGCGACGTCCGTGGGCAGCTCGGCAGGAAAACCCGGCTGCAGCGAGGCCGGGAGATTTATAGAGACACTTAAACACATTGGGAAAATTAATTCTAAATCCATCTTCGGGTAATCGAAAACATCTGAGAGGGGGACGGCGAGAAACGGGTGTAACGGCCTGGTGTAAACAGGCACCGCGGCACTGGCAAACCTCGTTACGGGGGTGTTTGAGGGTAAAGTCTATAAGGGACCCTGGTGGAACGTATAGGAGAGGTCCCTGAGGAGCTCTGGCTGTAATATAAACCAGGCCACGGCCGGGATCCCGGGAGAAACTAGACCAGCGCCGCCAGCAAAGCGCGTCCCCGAAAGCCTTTGGGGGGGTGGGGGGGGGGATTTGGGGGCGGGGTGCCTACGGCTGAGCCCCGGCGGGCTGGGAAACTGAGGCACGGAGAGCCCGGGGGGTGGCTGCGGGGATTCAGACACAGTCCCGCGTTTGCCGGACGGGCAGCCCCCTCCAAACAACGCCGGAGGCGTCCGGGAGCACCCCTGCTCCCACAAAACAAGCACCCTGGGGGTGGGATGGGGCGATGAGCCTTCCTCCTCCTCCTCCTCATCGCACTCACTTGTCCCTCGGCTTAAATCAGACCCTGACCTCCCTGGGGTCTTTGTAGGGGGGTGGGCAGCACCCAGCAAAAGAGGGTGTTGGTCCTGCCGGGTGTTTGCACCCATACGGCCACACCAGCCTGCGGAAGAGCCACAGGCTGGACCCCCCCCAGGCTAATTTGGGGGGAAACTGAGGCAGGGAGGAGGGGCCCGCCCGCCCCTCGCGATACGGAGCAGCACAGCGCACGACAAGGCGAGTTTGGGGGCCGACGCACCGGGGGCTGTAGGCAGCACCAAGGACCAGGAGCCATTTCAGACGGCGGATCCCAAGGCTGCGGCCAGGCCAGGAAACACCCAACATCCCACCCAGCTCCAGAAACTCCCCTTCCCTGCCTCAAACCGCTCCGTCTCACCCCCCAGCTGCCCATGCACCAAATTTCAGCTTTTTCAAGTGAAAGCGAACCCGGATCCTCGCAATATCCCCAGACACGACTACTTTTCCCCGCCGTTTTCTCTCCATCCGCCCTTATTTACCCCGCTCTGGGCGGCGCAGGAGGAGGAAGGCAGAGCCGGGAGCCCCGCTCCGCGCCACGCCTGTGCACCCAGAAAGGGAAATTGCTGGGGCTATTAAATGCGCTTTCCCATACACGTACACGCCCGCCACCGGCTATTTTATATCCATTATATATGTACCCACACGCCACCCACGTTGTGAGTTTACCCACTGGCTACGTGTATATATATAAGATCGCTCGGGATGATGAGCAGGGGATGGGGACTCTGGGACGGAGGGATGATGGCACAAGGGGCCGGTGCACCGGGAGACGGGAGGTGGTGGCAGGGGAAGGCCCTCGTGATGGAGGCAGGCAGGAAAGCAGGCAGCGAGCAGGCAGAGGAGCGCAGGCAAGAGGGCTCCGGGTCCCACCCGACGCGGCCAAGCACCCCGGCACGAACCCCACGGCCCGGCTCGGCCAGCGGCAGCCCCGCGGCGTGGGAAAACAGGAAACCAGAGCTATGATTAGAAAAGGGTTTTTTGGAGCTGCTCCCCCGTCACAGCAGGTGCCCTGCAACCTCCGTCCTTCCCGTCTGTCTGTCCGTCCATCCTTCTCCCTGTCCCAACAGCGTGCCAGGCTCTGCCGGAGCCGTCAGTGGCACCAAGAAGGATCGAAACCACCAGCGCGGCTCCCAAACCATCACCAGGACGCAGCACGAACCACTACAAACCATCCCAGGACCCCTCGTGCAAAGCTGGAGGGGGGGTTGGCAAAGGCACGAAGCGCATTTTGGGGAGGAAAGCGCAACTATTGTGTGTATCCCACCCCCCCCCCTCCCCGCCTCCACTTGAGGTCTTATTAATTATAAATTATTTGCAAAACCACCACGCTCAGAGCTTGACGAACCTGCCCCGAATAAAGAGGAAAGAAATGATCGGCGTGCCAAAAAAAAAAAATCCCTGTTCCTGTCCCGATTTCATGTTATAAATCGTGCGGTATTTCATCGGGAGCGGAGGGAGCAGCTTCCCCCTCTCCCAGGGCTGGGATGGCTGGGGGAGGGAGCGGGAGGGGATATAAAGCAGATGGAAAAAAAAAGAAATATATATATATATAAAAACTCCCTTTTTCTCAGCTAACTATGAAAAATGGAAGCTGACATGCAGCAAAGAAAAAAAAAAAAAGAAGAAAATCCATTAAAATGGAAATTATGAAGGGTGGGGAATGCTGCAGCGCGTCTCCCCCCGGCTCTGCGGGACCCGGCTCTGCGGGGCACGGCAGGCAACAGGGCCACATTAGGGTTCTCCGTGCCCCCCAATTTTTGGTCAGGCAGGGGGAACACCCCCCCCCCCCCCCCCCCCCAGGGTAACGGTTTTCCTGTGGCACCGGGTCCTGGGGTCCCAACCACGGGGTGGGAGAGCCCCCGGCATCCACCGTGGGCACTGGATCGGGCCAAGTCTTGCCAAGGGGACACCGAAGGTTGTCCCGGGGGACATGGGTGGGCACAAAAAGCATCGTGGCCACCGAAGCGGGCACGGCCGGAGGAGAGGGATGTCGGAAGAGCAAGCAGGAAGATGCACGGAGCCCCCAAAAAACAGGGGCTGAACCCCAAATTCCCGCAGAACGGCGGCAGCACCCGGCATCGCCGTTCAACCGGGCAAAGCGGGGAAGCGGCAGCATCTCGGGCGACCCTAAAAAGACATTAAAAAAATCATCGCCTCCGCACCCCCGGGGAAGGAAGAGAGCGTGAGAAGCCGGCAAGCCGGGGCGAGGGGGGGATGGCGAGGGGGAAAGGGGTGCGGCGGCGGCAGCGAGGGGTCGGCGGTGACGAGATACGGTCGGACGCCGGTGTTTTGGTACTCACAGGCTGGCCTCAGAAGCCAGGTGGCCGCAGCTGCCTGGGGAGACGTGTCGATGAGGCTCCAGATTGATGGGAGGTAGATGATGGCACGGGTGGGCACGAGCTCACTAGAGCCTTCCAACTTCCTACCCAACTGCCGCTAAGTCAAGCTACAGTTCTCTAGGGAACGCCTCTACCTTGGCAGCCCTCTCTGTCTCGCCTTCGCTGAAATAAAAAGAAACAAGAGATTTCTTTTCACGGCACCGCCGAGAGAAAGGGGGCAGCTCCCGGGTACCGGCAACCCTGAGGACGGCGAGAGATCACCGACCCGGTACAGCCGGCAAACGGGGGGAGCGGGAGGCAAGGGGAGGGATTTGGGGTGACCGGAGCGGCGGTCGGAGTGCCTAAACGTGCCCTCGCCCCAGGGAGAAGCCGAGCCCTCGGTGTCCCCAACCGCAGCGTCCTGTCCCCGAGGGTCCCGGCGAGAGCATCGGGGCAGAGGTGTCCCCCCCCTCCCATGCCAAGCGGCGAGCGCAGGAAAGCCGACGGCGGGCCCGAGACGGCGCGGCGAGCGAGAGCCAAGCGGGGTGGAGAGGTCCCCTGCGTGTGTGTCCCCCCGCCAAACCCCAGCACGCCCTCGCCGCCGGGGGACAGACGGGGGACAGCGACGCTGGCGTGGCCGTGTCCCTGCCACCTCCCGTGGCCGGGCAACGGCAGAACCCGGCTCTGCCCCGTGCCGTGCCTCAGTTTCCCCCAAAAAACACAAGGCCACGGCCCCTGTCGCCCCGTAAGGACAAGCCTCCCCCCCACGCGCAAGCGGGGCTTGCCTGGAGCAGGAGGGTTTTCGAGGGAAAGCGAGCGTCCCTCCGCAAAAACCCCATCCCAGAGGCGCCGGGGTGGGAAGCAGCATCCGGCACCATCCCGCTTCCGTCCTCAGGGAACGTTCATCCCTCCCCACCCGGATTGTCCTCATCCGGGAGGGATTTACCCCAAAGCAGAGGTGGCAGAAGGCAGGCAAGGCCGGGGAAGCAGAAACGACGGGCGAGACCCGAAATCCCCATCGCTCGGGGAGGGGGGGGGGGGGGGGCAGACCGCGCGCCAGAAGAATTCACCCAAGATGGAACCAATTAAACCCCACGTTTCCGCCCCCCGAAGGGCCGTTAACTGGTGTTTCTCCTTCGGATTTGCAGCAAAACCAACCCAAAATGAGCCCCAACGTAAAGCCCATCCTGGTATGGGGGTCCCTGCGTGGGAAAGGGGGTGTGCGGGTGCAGGGATGAGGAGCCAAGCGCTGGCGTGAAGCAAAAGGGGAGGCAAAGCCACGCTGGGGACCACCCCGGGGTCCCCCCCCCACCCCGGGGATGAAGGAGGGGGGAACCAGGGAGGCAACGCTCCCAAAAGATGGGGGCCCGGGTGGCGCAACCCCAAATCCTCAGGGCCGAAACACCGTCCGTCCACCCCGTCACCGATGGGACCCACCAAAGGGGACACGGGGACAGCCCGCGGGGAAACCCGGCGCCCGTGGGGTGACACCCGCGCCAACCACGGTGCCTGCGTCCCCCCCCAAAACACACCGTTCCCCAGCGCTGGTGGGGGGGGGTTACCTGCTCCCCCAGACCCCCAAACACACCACCCGCCTAAAAGAGACCAGCCGGGCACCCCGCAAGGCAAAGCCGGTGCCCACAAACCAGCCAGCTCGGGGGGCAACCGGCCCCCCCACGGCAGCAAGGGGAGGGGGGGGGGCAGTCTGGAGAGCACCCATGGGTGCCGCCACGCGCCGGCGGGTGGGGAAACCGAGGCACGGGTGGCTTAGCAGGGGTTCGCCCCGAGGAGCCAGCGTGCGCGCACCGAATCCAACATGCACTTGTCGTGACATCGCACCCACCGACCGAAAATCCACGTTTTTTTAAGGAAAAAAAAAATAGGGGGGGGGGGGGGGTTGAGGGAGAAAAACCCATGATTTTACGCATATAAATACACGTATCTTAACATGGAAAATACAAGCGGTCACACTTACGCCGTGAGCGGGGTCCCCTCCGCACCGATCTGGTCCCCTCCCCGCAGAGGGGGTGGGCAGGTAGCCCCCCGCACCCCCCAAAATCCCCCAGGGAGGGCCAAAATCTGCCCCCGCTTATATATAAATATATATATAAGTGCACATGATAATAGCTATATTATTACGCGCACGTATATATATTCTTTTTATATGCGTATCTGTAATTGCATTCAGACACATCATTAAGCTCGTATACGTTATTTTACGATGTAAACAGATAGATAGAGGATTTTTTTTGAGTCCGGTGCCCTCAATAAAGCCGGCATGCCCACCTCTGCGAGTACTGGCGTTGTTTCCCCTTATCCGCGTCCATCTCCAGCTCTAGCTGAGACCGGGTGCTGCACGCGGGGCGTTTTTCTACGGGGGGACAAGGAGGACAACTTCACACACCCCGAACCCACCGCCAGCCCCCGGCGCGCGAGATCCCACAGCGGAGGAACAAAAGCGAAGCGGCTCCGACCTACCCGACCCGTGGGAACGTGGGGTTTTTCCTGAAAATAGAAAAAATAAAAAAGAAAGAAAAAAAAAAAAAAGCAATGTGTTGTTTTTTTTGGGTTTTTTTTAAGCCCAGCTCACCCCCAAGCTGTGAAGCTGAGGGATGGGGAGCTGGCTGGAAAATCGGGGTTGAAATCCATCCCCTCGCCCCGGACCCTCTGCCTCTCAGCAAATTGCACGCCGGGAGGGACCGAAAACTTTTTTACCTCTCTGCTAAAATATCACTTTATAATCTCAAAGGCCTCAGGCTCAAAGCCGCTATCGCCCGCTCCATCCTCCCTGGATTAAAAAACCCGGCTGATGTCCGAAGGACCGCGGGGCTGGGGGGGTGGGGGAAAAAAAAAAAAAGAGAAACAACGAGCATCCTCCGACCTTGCAGGGTATTTGCTGGAGAAAAAGAAATAAAATCAGCAAATTAATCATTCCTGGGTTGAAACGCATCTTCGTCCGGTTTCGCCGTGGCCACGCCGGCTCTAAGCTCCCCCCCGGGCCCCCCGACGTGGCCGGGAGATTATGGATGTATAAATAGTATATGGCTAAATATACGTCCAGGCAGACAGACAGACCTCTCTAAGCACCGCCACGGAAATTTGGGTCCCTCGCTAAGGCTGCCGCATTCCTGCCAAAGCGCGATGCAAAAATATTCCCCCGTTAGACCTTCCAGCCAGCGAGACCACTTTCTAGACAAAACCGGTTAATGCGGAAAGAGAGGAAAGGAAGAAAAAAAAAAAAAAAAAAAAAGGGGGGGGGGAAGGAATAAAAATGATAATAATAATAATAACCACCCCCCCGCGCTTCTTCCGCCACCCCCCGTGTAAGATAAAAAGCCATGAATAAATAAAAAAGCAAACACCCCCCCCCCAACATGCAACATCCACAAAAATAGGTACGTTCAGCTGCAATTAACTTTTCCATTAGACCATCCAGAGGGAGAGAAAAAGAGAAAATCCTGAAAAATGGGTATTTTCCTGGATGTTCCCCCCCTTTTCCCCCCCCCCCTTTTTTTTTTTTTCCTCCCCCTTCTCCTTCTTCTTCCTCCTCGGCGAAGGGGGGGGAGTGGTGGTAAAAATAAAATAATAATTTTTAAAAGAGGTGGAAAAAGGCGAAGTTTGGCGTTAAGTGAAGTTGAAATCCTCGACCTGGGAGGGGAGATGGGGGGGGGGGGGGGGGTTGGCCTTTTTTTTTTTTTTTTTTTTTTTCAGACAAAAAGGCCGGGGGATGGGGATGGAAGGGGGGGTTTAGGGGGGGGTTTGGCCCGGCCGGGAGCTTCCCCCCCCCCCTTCATCCGCCGCCTCTCCCACATTCTCAGACGGTTTTATTAAAATTCGCAGACAAAAGGAAAACAAAAATGGCAGCCCCGGCTTATTTTTAAAACGCTAGGACGGGGACGCCATATTCTGCAGATCTGCGAGGAGGGGAAGGGGGGGGGAGTGAGGAAAAAAATGTAAAAAAAATAGAATAAAAAAGAATTTAAATTTTAAAACCCCAAAACGCAGCGCGGGGGGGTGTGGGGCCGCCCCCCCCTCCCCGCTCATACCCGGGGTGAGGTGGGGGGGGGGGGGGGTTAGGGGGGGTTTGGAGGTGTTTTGGAGGGATGGATGTGGGGGGGGGAAGGGGGGGGGGAAGGAAGGGAAGAGGAAAAAAAAAAAAAAGGGGGGGGGGAGAAAAAAAAAAAGACACTTCCTATACCAACAGCCATGCTGCCCCCGCCGCGTCCCGCCGGCTCCGCCGCACGGAGGAAGATGGGCGCCCCGCGCCGCCCGCCCGCCCCCGCGCCCGCCCCCGCCCCCGCCCGCCCAGCCCCGGGACGCGCCGGGCCCGGCCGCCGGCGCCGCCTTCGCCCCCCTCGGTACCCGGTGGGGGTGGTTGGGGTGCGGGGGGGGGGACGGGGAGAGTCGCGGGGGCCTACGGGGCACCGGGGATTCAGGGGCCCCGCAGCTCCCCCCCCGCCACCCGCGCCGGGTCCCCTCAGCTCCCTCAGTCTCCTCAGGCCCCCCCCAGTCTCCTCAGCCCTCACGAACCCCGGTTCTCCTCAGCCCCCCCAGTTCCCTTCAGCCCTCCCAAATCCTCTCAGGCCCCCCAAATCTCCTCAGCCCCTCCAAATCTCCTCAGCCCCCCCAAATCTCCTCAGCACCCCCCAAATCTCGTCATACCCCTCCAAATCTCCCCAGTACCCCCCAAATCTCCTCAGCCCCCCCAAATCTCCTCAGCACCTCCCGAATCTCTCAGCCCCTCCAAATCTCCTCAGTACCCCCAAATCTCCTCATACCCTCCAAATCTCCTCAGCCCCCCCAAATCTCCTCAGCACCTCCCGAATCTCTCAGCCCCTCCAAATCTCCTCAGTACCCCCCAAATCTCCTCAGTACCCCCCCAAATCCCCTCAGCACCTCCCAAATATCTCAGCCCCTCCAAATCTACTCAGTACCCCCCAAATCTCCTCATACCCCCCCAAATCTCCTCAGCACCTCCCAAATCTCTCAGCCCCCCCAAATCTCCTCAGTACCCCCCAAATCTCCTCATACCCTCCAAATCTCCTCAGTACCCCCCCAATCTCCTCAGTAACCCCCAAATCTCAGCCCCTCCAAATCTCCTCAGCTCCCCAGGTCCCCTCAGCCCCCCTGGATCCCCTCAGCTCCCTCAGTCTCCTCAGCCCCCCCGGTTCTCTCTAGCCCCCCCCAAATCTCCTCAGCCCCCCCAGTCCCCTCAGCCCCCCAATTCCTCTCAGCCCCCTCAAAGCTCCTCAGCATTCTCGGTTCTTTTCAGCCCCCCCCAGTTTTTCTCAGGTCCCTCCCAGACCTCCTCAGCCCCCCCCCAGTTCCCCTCAACTCCCTGGATCCCTTCAGCCCCCCCAAATCTCCTCAGCCCCGAGGTCCCCTCAGCCCCTCTCTCTGCCTCAGTGTCACCCCCCACCCAGCCCCTTTGTGTGTCTCCACAGCACCCTCAGGGACTCTGCTCCCCCCCCCAAGTCCTCCAGGTACCTCTTCAGCCCCCTGAAGGTCCCCCCCATTTTCCTTGGGGCTCCCCATCCCCTCTCAGGGTCTGGCCCCCCATCTCAAGGTCTCCCCATCCCCTCTGTGGGTCTCTGCAGCCCTCCAGGGTCTCCCCAAGCTTTGGCAGCCCCTGGGGCCTCCCCATTTGCTTTCTCTTCCCCATGTACCTTTTGGGGAACATCCCTTTTTTAAAAAAATTTAAATTTATTTCTCTGGTTTTCCATCATTTTATCTGTATGTCCCCCATCTCAGACTTTCAACCCCGAACCAGCAGATACAGGCCATGGGGGAGGGAAAAGGGAGAAAAAGCCCCCCCAGTTCCCCTCCTTCTTCCCCAGGGTCCAGGGGATGACGGCGCTTCTGAGTTTCCAGTTTAAAGATAATTTAAAAAAAAAGCAAAACGGGATTTTTTTCAGGCTTTTCAAAATGGTCCATCGCTGAGGGTGATGGAGAGGACAGGAGAGCCCTGAAAGGGCGGACCCATAATTAACAAACCCAAACGATACCTCTGAGAGAGAGGTGGGGAGTGGGGAAGGACCAGGGATGGGATGGGATGGGATGGGATGAGGTGGGATGAGGTGGGATGGGATAAGGTGGGATGGGGTGGGATGGGATGGGATGGGATGAGGTAGGATGGGGTGGGATGGGATGGGATGAGGTGGGATGGGATGGGATGGGATGGGATGGGATGGGATGGGATGAGGTAGGATGGGATGGGATGGGATGAGGTGGGATGGGATGGGATGGGATGGGATGGGATGGGATGGGATGGGATGGGATGGGATGGGATGGGATGGGATGGGATGAGGTAGGATGGGATGAGGTAGGATGGGATGGGATGAGTTTCCAAGAGGTCTCCACCGAGGTGTGGGCATCCATCTGCAACTGCCCTGGGCGAGTGGAGGGACATGAAGACCCTGGGGAAGGTCCTGGCCAAGGCAATGGTGCGGGGGCAGAGATGCTGTCACCCCCCCGGTGACCTCTCGGGTCTGGCCGTGTCCCCTACCCACGTCCCCACTGCTTCTTTAGCACTGCCACCAGCCAGCTGGCCTGGGATCCCCCCATCGCCCAACATTTCCCCATCTTGGAAGGTCCCCAGATCCATTAATTATCCATGACTCAACCGAGAACCTGAGCCAGCAGCTCGAAAACTCCCCTTTTATCTGATTTTCAGATATTGACACCTCGCAGTTGCCGCTCAACGCTGGTGTCACCCCAGAATGGGACACCAGGAGAGACTGGAATATCCTGGAGCTTCCCCGATGTCCCTTAAGCCACCAGCATCTGTCCCCGATGCCGCCAAGTTCCCCCTCATTGGGTTTATTTTCACGGGCGCTTTCACTTCTGCCGCAGCGCCGGGGCTTTTGGCTGCTGGGATTTTTTTTTTGCTGTGATTATGAAACTGGTGGTTTTAAACCTCTGCACCATTTTCGGTGTTTCCTGACTTTTGGGGGGGGTTGGCCAGCATCAAATCTGCGGGAGATGGACATGGTGTGGGTCACCCCTGAGCTTGGGGAGTCTATCACGGGTTTGAGAACATCTCCTGGGACCGTCCTTGTTGGGGCTGGCTGAGATAAGAAACGCTCCGGGCTTTTTTTCCGACCCTACATTGGGTGGATTTAATCTTGGGTGTGGGAAAGGGGCCCCTTTCCTGGGGAGGTCGTTGGTATGCAGGGATAAAAAAAAAAAAAAATAATAATAATAAAACTGTGCCCGTCTCCAACCCGGGTTGCAAAATGGAGGAAATAAGCGCTCGCCTTCCAAAAATATAGGGTTCCAAGGCTGGTTTTGCCCCCGGGATAGATCCAACCGCGATTAAAAGGAGGGGAAGGCAGGAGCGGAGGTAAATCACCGCCGCAAATCACCGCCGCGGGGGTTTCGGCAAAGCTGCGGGGCCGCTACACCTGCGCGCCCCCCCCGGAACAGCGGCTCCTTCCCATCTCGGCATCGCCGTGAAGCCGGATCCGTCCGGCACAGTAAAACCCCTTTGTAAAACCCCTCTGGTCGCCTCGGTGGAGAAAGGGAGATGTCGTTTGGAGGGCAACCTGAGATGGCCCGGTGGGAAAACACGGTCCCCAAGGGGCGATGTGGGGCTCCCGGCCAGCTTTTTTGGTGTCCCCAAAGTCTTTGTCCCCAACTGCAGGACACCGGGAAGGAAATCCCTTGGGAAATGCCTCTCCAAAGCGCCTCCATCCCTACCGACTCCTTGTTTCCTTCCCAAGAAATCCCTCTTTTTCCACAAAAAGCTGGTGAAAGCACCCACCGCCTGCCCCAGAGGAGGTTCCCCCATGACGGGTGGCCACACTGGGCACTGGTGATGCCGGCGTTCCCACTGCTGCTTGGGCCGGATGGGTGAAAATCCTCATTGCTGGTTTCTCAGCGAATCCATAAAGTGGGTTTTTCATCCCGGATTCGCGACGATCGGGAGGGCCGGGCGCCAAGGTCCTCACTGATACTGGCGTGAAGCTGGTGGAGGTTTTGGGGTGTTTGAGGGCGGGGGGGTGGAATGAGGGTGCATGAATTACCCTTCTCCCTGTAAATGGGAGGGCCGTTTGGTTCTAATTAAGTAATGAGTTAATTAGGATTAATTAGTTAATGTTTGCAAAGCACTTAGGAGATGAAAAGCGCCAGCGTGGGGCGGCTTTGTGCGTCCTCTGCTCTCCGTGGAGGTGTGCGGTGGCTTTGGCTAAAACCCCTCCCCGCGACGCACTTAGGAGGGGACTCCTTAAACCGAGCCTAGCCAGGACGGGCTTAAAACCCAGCAAGACGATGGGCTCCAGTAACAGGAGGTCTCAAATGGTGAGGGATGCTCCCGGCGCTCTGCCTCGGCTCCGTCGAGGAGAAAAACTGGTGCTGGGATGGAGGCACGCATGCCGAGAGCCAAGCGGGCACGTCCTGGCGTGCCCATCCCGCCGGCAGCACCGTTTCATCCAGCAACGGTGGTGGAGGGGGGGGGGAAAATTCCAGCACCGCGGCTCAGGGGCCTCCCTTCCCGCCAGCATCCCGCGGGCAGAGCCGGCACACGCGGCACACGTGGGAAGGAGCCGGGTTTTCCCTGCCCGGCGGGCGCATCACAGCGCTTTGCTGGATCGTCCAGACCCTCGCCCCGTCCTGGCATCCTCTGACACGCCAGAGCCGAGAAGGAGCTGTGTACCCCAAAAAAAAACCAGTAATCAAGGCACAGCGGAGCCCCCCCCGGCTCGCACCGGGGTTACCAAGAGGTAACGAAGCCAATTTACTAATTAAACGGGATTAATTTCCCTGTTTGCCCAAACACAGCTGCCCCGTGGTTTCCCCTCGTTGCCTAACGAGCCGCCGGGATGAGCGTCGGCAATCCCGGCTGACCGCCACGTGGTCCGGCAGGACGATGCTCTCCAGCACCCCGATTTCCCAGGTATTTTGGCCACACGCTTGGGATACAAATTAAATAATAACCCGTTAACGACCAGTGATGGGACCCCCCCCAGCCCTGAATCTGAGCGTGGCTGGATTTGGGGTGAAAAAAGGGTGTTTTTTTCTTTTTTTTCTCCGGCAGAGCTGGCCCCATCCCTGCTCGCCGGCGTGGCTTTGATGATATAATTTCAGCCGTTCCTCGGTCCCCGGTGGGTCCCCGAGGGGAGACAAGACCTGAATTCCTAATGCAGAAAAACAAGCAGAAAAAAATCCAAACCCATGCGGGGTTTTTATATATATTTTTGTTTTGTTTTTTTGGCTTTTCCCAAGCTCTTTGGGCCTGTCGGGAAGAGGAACAAAGCGGGTGGTTATTCCCCAAAAGGAGGGGAAGGGATCTGGGGGGGATGTGGAGAAAAGGGGGGTGCCAGCAGCCAGAGCGGGGCGATTCGGCGGTGAAAGCCGAGGAGTTTGTTCCCTTTGGCTCACGGCCAGGCGTTCACGCCGCCTCCAAAATATGCGGCTGAACCCCCCCCGGGAATTGCGTGTGTGTGTGTGTGTGTGTGTCCCCAACTCCACCTTCCTGGCCCCAGGCCCCCTCGTCCCCTGCCCGCCATCCCCCTCCTGCCCCGGGGTTTTGGGGGGACACCTCCTCTGCCTTGCTTGCTCCTCGGCGGGGAGCAAACGGGTCCCCAGGGTCCCCCAGGGTCTTTTGGGGCGAGGGGAAGCCTCGCCGTGGGGCAACCGGTGTTGCCGTGGGGCAGCCAGGGCTGGCAAAGGCCACCGGTCCCCGTAGGTCCCACAGGTCACCGCAGCCGAGTATCACGGTGACATAGGAGGGGACAGCGGAAGCCTGTCACCCACAGCTCCTCTCAACGTGATTTTTGGCCAAATTGGTAAAATTTGGTGGAAAATGGTGTTTTCTCAGCAATACCTGTGTCAGTGTCACCTGTGGTGTCCCCTGTCCCTTGTCCCTGTTGGGATGGGGCAGTGCTGGTGGGGCCAGAAAGCTGGGGATGGACGGAGGGACAGAGGGATGGAGGGACAAAGGGATGGAGGGATGGACAGACAGAGGGACGGAGGGACAACAGGATGGATGGAGGGGCAGAGGATGGACAGATGGAGGGGCAGAAGGACGGAAGGACAAGTGGATGGATGGAAGGGTTAAGGGACGGGGTGGGACATGGGTGGACGGGTGGAGGGACAGAAGAACGGACAGAGGGCTGGGTGGGCAAACGGGTGGCGGCCGGCTGGACAGACAGACGGACGGACGGATGACTGGAGGGGCCGGGACACGGGGTGGAGGTGCCGCGGGGCCGAGGGTGGAGCTGGAGCCGCCGGCCGGAGCTCCGGGGATCGCCCCTCCGCCGCGGCCCCTTTAAGCGCCCCAGCGTCAAACGGCAGCGCGGCCCCTTTAAGCGCCCCCCCCGCGGGCGGGCGGTGGTACGCGCCGGCGGGGCCGCGCCGCGCGGGGGACAATGGGGCGGGGGCGGCACCACCGGGGCTGCGGGGGGGGGGGGGGCAGGAAGTGCCGCCAGGCCCCGCCTCCTCCTCCTCCTCCTCCTCCTCCTCCTCCTCCTCCTCCTCCTCCTCCTCCTCCTCGTTCACCCCCCGCCCGTCGCGGCGGGGCGCGCTGTGAGGCGGCGGCGGCGGGATCGCTCCTCCCCTCCCCGGGCACCGGCACTGGGAACCGGGTAGCGGCACCGGCACCGGCTGGGTGAGGGCAGCGGGCACCCGGCAGTTGGGGGAGGCCTCGAACCGGGGCTTTGGCGGGAGCCGGTCTCGAACCCGCAGCTTGGCGGGGCGCGGAGCTGGGGGGCGGTCTCGAACCCCGCTCCTGACGGGAGCAGGAGGGGCAGTCTCGAACCCGGGTCCCCCCGTTGCAGCCTCACTGCCGGTCCCCCCCTCGTTCAGCCTCACCCCGGCCCCCCCTTGCAGCCCCACCGCCGCCGCTCCCCCGGGCGCCCCCGTCGCAGCCTCACCCCCGGGCTCCCTCGTATCATCTTCACCCCCAGTCCCCCCCATCGCAGCCCCCCGCGGGTCCCCCACACCAGATTCACCCCTAGTGCCCCCCGACATTGCAGCCCTATTGTAGCCCCCCCGGGCTCCCCCATATCACCTTCACCCCCAATCCCCCCCCACCCATTGCAACCTCTCCACCGCCCCACCTGACCCCCAGTTCCCCCCATATTCCCCCAGCCCCCTCATTAGCAGCCTCACACCCAGGCCCCCCATTCCCCAGACCCCCCCCTTTACCGTCTGCCCCCCCCCAGCCTCTCCCCCAGCCCCGAGCCATGGCTTGCAGCCTGAAGGACGAGCTGCTCTGCTCCATCTGCCTGAGCATCTACCAGGACCCGGTGAGCTTCGGCTGCGAGCACTACTTCTGCCGCCGGTGCATCACCGAGCACTGGGTGCGCCAGGAGCCCCAGGGCACCCGCGACTGCCCCGAGTGTCGCCGAACCTTCGCCGAACCCACCCTGGCCCCCAGCCTCAAGCTGGCCAACATCGTGGAGCGTTACAGCGCCTTCCCCTTGGACGCCATCCTGGGTGCCCAACGCAGCCCCTTCCCCTGCAAGGACCACGAGAAGGTCAAGCTCTTCTGCCTCACCGACCGCGCCGTCGTCTGCTTCTTCTGCGACGAGCCCGCCGTGCACGAGCAGCACCAGGTCACCAACGTGGACGATGCGTTCGAGGAGCTGCAGGTGGGTCCGTCCATCCCTCTTTCCATTCCTCCCTGACCACGGAGCGTCATCCCTCCAGCAGCCCCTGCCCTGAGCTGCTCCTCTGAGCTCCGTCTGTCCGTCCCCACCTTGCCTCACCCACCGCAGGGGGGAGTCCCCATCCCTGGAGGGGTTGAAGAGTCGGGTTGACCCAGCGCTGAGGGATCTGGTGGAGTTGGGAACGGTCAGGGTGAGGTTCATAGTTGGACTGGAGGAGCTTCAAGGGCTTTTCCAACTGAGATGATTCTGGGATTCTGTGTGTTGGCTCTTGTCCGTCTGTCCCTGCACCCCTTCAGTCAGTCCTGTGGTTTCCTCCCATCCCTCTGTCCGTCCATCAACCCACAGGCACTTCTGTGGCTGCCCCCACGGGATCCCCCCTTTCTCCATCCGCACTGGGGGTCCTTGGGGACCCCCAAACCAGCCAGCCATGCATCCGCTGAGCTGCCCCCCCCAAGCCATTACCTGCCCCCCTGCTCTGCCCTGGATGGGACCCCCATGCCAGCAAGGACCGACCATGCCCCTGCCACCCCCTTCCCCACGACCCCCATACCCCATCAGCTGAGTTTTGGCAGGAAAGCTGCCTGCCAGGATCCCTTTTTTCCCCCAAAATCCCCTATTTTATGGTGGGTTTTTTTTTCAGCGGGAGCTGAAGGAGCAGCTCCAGGGGCTGCAGGAGAGTGAGCGCGGCCACACCGAAGCCCTGCACCTCCTCAAACGGCAGCTGGCCGAGACCAAGGTACGAGAGGGGACGTGGCTGTGCCCCCTGATAGCACCCCAGCCCCGAGCCCCACCGACCTGATTTGGGGACCCGCAAAGACCCCAAACCCCACAGTTTCATGGATCTGCCCCATTTTTTCCTTGCCTGGTACCCCAAAACACACCAGCAGGTTGACGAAGCCGCCCATCAGGCTGCTCATCCCTTTTATTTCCTTCAGGGCTGCTTTTCTTTATCTTTTTCATTAATTTTTTTATTTTATATTTATCTCCTTCTCCTTGCTCAGGTGTTCAGCTTTCAGCGAGGTTCAATTTTCTCTCCATCCCCACCAGCGATAGGGGTTTTCTAGGTCTCCTATAGAGACGTGGGGTCAAATATCCATCCTTGGATGCTTGGAGCATCCGGAATCATTTGGGTTAACGGGGCTGTAGGGGTTTATTTTGGGAATTATGGATTCATGGAGGGGTCAGGGCAGGTTTTGGGGCATCCTGACACCCACCTGCACCCCAAAAGTCTTCAGCCAAGAGCCTGCGGGTGACTATCGGGGAGGCTTTTGAGCGGTTGCACCGGCTGCTGCGGGAGCGGCAGAAGGCGATGCTGGAGGAGCTGGAGGCGGACACGGCGCGGACGCTGACCGACATCGAGCAGAAGATCCAACGCTACAGCCAGCAGCTCCGCAAGGTGCAGGAGGGCAGCCAGATCCTCCAGGAGCGCTTGGCCGAAGCCGACAAACACGTCTTTTTAGCCGGCGTCGCGTCCCTTTCCGAGAGGTGGGTGACACCAGGGTGACACCGGGGTCTTCCACGTCATCCCCTCCTCTTCATCATCTCCCCTTCGCAGGCTGAAGGGGAAGATCCACGAGACCAACCTGACCTACGAGGACTTTCCCACCTCGAAATACATGGGGCCGCTGCAGTACACCATCTGGAAATCCCTTTTCCAGGATATCCATCCCGGTGAGGGGTGCGGGGATGGGCTGGCGGGGAGTTCCGGGTGAGGTACAGGGACATCACCGGTGAGGGACAGGGATGGAGACATCACCAGTGAGGGGTGGGGGCGCACCGGTGAGGGATGGGGACGCACTGGTGACCTCCACACCACCGTGGTTTGCAAACCGGCGGGGCAGAGCCCCCCCACGCTGGGTCTGGGGGCTGCGTTGACGCTTGTCCCCCCTCTCCTTGTCCCCATGTGCCGCAGTGCCGGCAGCCCTGACGCTGGACCCCGGCACGGCTCACCACCGCCTCATCCTCTCCGACGACTGCACCATCGTGGCTTACGGCAACCTACACCCCCAACCGCTGCAGGACTCCCCCAAACGCTTCGACGTGGAGGTCTCGGTCTTGGGTTCGGAGGCTTTCGGTGGCGGGGTCCACTACTGGGAGGTGGTGGTCTCCGAGAAGACCCAGTGGATGATCGGTTTGGCCCACGAAGCCGTCACCCGTAAAGGCAGCATCCAAATTCAACCCAGCCGAGGTTTTTATTGCATCGTCATGCACGACGGTAACCAGTACAGCGCCTGCACCGAGCCCTGGACCCGGCTCAATGTCAAGAGCAAGTTGGAGAAGGTGGGGGTCTTCCTGGACTACGACAAGGGGCTTCTCATCTTCTACAACGCCGACGACATGTCCTGGCTCTACACCTTTCGGGAGAGGTTTCCCGGCAAGCTCTGCTCTTATTTTAGTCCCGGGCAGAGTCACGCCAACGGGAAGAACGTCCAACCCCTCCGCATCAACACCGTTCGCATCTAACGGAGGGGGGGGGTGATGTGTGTGTGCCCCCCCCTCGGGTGTTTTCCCGCTGTTTGGTGGAGGTTTGGGCTGATCCTGCCCCCGGTGCTGGGCAGAATCCGGCCGTTTTCCCCTCCTTGTGCTGTGCTGCCAGGAGGGTCCCAGCGCTGGGTGGTGGGGGGGGGGTGTGGGGGGTGCGGGGGGGGGTCCGGGCTGCTGCAATAAACGGATTTAGAGAGAAGGGGCTGGGTGGTGGAGAGCCCTGGGGCGGGGGGGGCGATGCTGGGGTGGCCGTACGGCACCGGGGTGCAGCGTGGCGAGACGTATGGAGTGCGTCGGGCGGTGCGACGCCGTAGGTGCTGCGCCACGTCACCTATACGGCCGTGCTGTGCCGTATGTACAGCGCCGTGCACCGTGCTGTGCCACGCTATACTGCGCCATGCCGTACCGGGGTACGGCAGGGGGACAGGCAGCGGTCCATACAGGGGTTGTCTACGTATAGGAGCAGTTCCCGTATAGGGGATGCTGCCTCCAGGGAGGGGCTGGGCTGCGGAAGGTGTATGTATATAGGGGTGACACTGTGCTCTAGGGCCCTGCACGTGTGTCGGGCTGTATAGGGGCTGCGCTCTATAGGGGGCATGATGTGTAGGGGGTGGGCTGTGTAGGGGCTGCGCTCTATAGGGGGGATGATGTGTACGGGGTGGACTGTATAGGGGCTGCGCTCTATAGGGGGGATGATGTGTAGGGGGTGGACTGTATAGGGGCTGCGCTCTATAGGGGGGATGATGTGTAGGGGGTGGACTGTATAGGGGCTGCGCTCTATAGGGGGGATGATGTGTAGGGGGTGGACTGTATAGGGGCTGCGCTCTATAGGGGGGATGATGTGTAGGGGGTGGGCTGTGTAGGGGCTGCGCTCTATGGGGAGGACAATGTGTAGGGGGTGGGCTGTATAGGGGCTGCGCTCTATAGGGGGGATGATGTGTAGGGGGTGGACTGTATAGGGGCTGCGCTCTATAGGGGGGATGATGTGTAGGGGGTGGACTGTATAGGGGCTGTGCTCTATAGGGGGGATGATGTGTAGGGGGTGGGCTGTGTAGGGGCTGCGCTCTATAGGGGGGATGATGTGTAGGGGGTGGGCTGTATAGGGGCTGTGGTATATATAGGGGTGTGCTATACAGGACATGGGATACAGAGCGGTGGGCTGTCCAGGGGGAGGGTTATAGATGGGGGGGGCTATACGAGGCTGTGATCTATAGGGGCTGTGATTGATGTGTAGGGGGGGTCCCGCCCTCCCCGCGGTTCCCCTCCCGCCAGCCAGGGGGCACTGTTGTACCCTCCCGCCCGGCGGGGTCCGCGCATGCGCGCTGGGAGGGGCGGTGCGCGCGCGGGCGCGGACTGCGCCGACGGCACGTCCGCGCATGCGCCGAGCGGGCGGGGCGCCGCCGCCGCCATCTTGCCTCGGGCACGGCCCCGCCGGTACCGGGAATCGCGAAGGGGGGTGGGAAGGCGTTGAGGGGACCCGGTAGCTGGGAAGGGGAGGATGAAGGGGCACTGAGGGGCGGCGGCACCCAAAGGACGGCGGGGGTGTGTGGGGCTTGGGCGTGTTGTTGTGGCGTCGGTGAAGGAGCGTTATGGGGTAGCTGAAGGGGCTGGGGCACGGGGGAGTGTTACGGGGAGGAGCCTGTGGGGCTCAGGATGCCTGGGGGGGTGTGTGGGGGGGCACCTGTGGGGCTCAGGATGCCTGGGGGTGGGGGGGGTGGGGGGGCAACTGTGGGGCTCAGGATGCCTGGGGAGTGTGTGGGGGGGCACCTGTGGGGCTCAGGGTGCCTGAGGGGGGGTGTGTGGGGTGCCTGTGGGTCTCAGGATGCCTGGGGGGGTGTTGGGGGGGGCACCTGTGGGGCTCAGGATGCCTGGGGGGTGGGGGGGGGGGCGCCTGAGGGGCTCAGGATGCTTGGGGGGGGGGGGTGTGGGGGGCACCTGTGGGGCTCAGGATGCCTGGGGGGGGTGTGGGGAGGGGCACCTGTGGGGCTCAGGATGCCTGGGGGTGTGGGGGAGGGCGCCTGAGGGGCTCAGGATGCTTGGGGGGGGGGGGTGTGGGGGGCACCTGTGGGGCTCAGGATGCCTGGGGGGGGTAGGGGGGGCACCTGTGGGGCTCAGGATGCCTGGGGAGTGTGTGGGGGGGCACCTGTGGGGCTCAGGGTGCCTGGGGTGTGTTGGGGGGGGCACCTGTGGGGCTCAGGATGCCTGGGGGTGTGGGGGGGGGGCGCCTGAGGGGCTCAGGATGCCTGGGGGGAGTGTGGGGGCGCCCTGTGGGTCTCAAGACGCCAGGAGGCGGCCCTGTGTGACCCTTGGTTGGTGGGGTGGGAGGGGGCGATGAGATCCGGGGGGGCGCCGTGGGGCAGGGTTAGAGCTCCAGGCCCAAGGGAGCTGTGGGCCCAGGGGTAGACATGGGGGGCTGTCCGTGGGGCTGGGGGCAGTCAGGAGGGGCAGTGGGGCTGGCAGAAGAGGGGGTGGCCCTGGGGTGACACCACCACCCCCCCACCCCCCCCCCCAGCCATGGAGCCGAGCGCGGGGGGGCGGAAGGAGAGGCCGAAGCCCCGGGAGCCGGCAGCTCGCCTGGAGAAGGCCAAGCAGAAATCAGCCCAGCAGGAGCTGAAGCAGCGGCAGAGGGCGGAGGTGAGCGACCCCGGGGGTTGGGGGGGGGAAGGACGACGGCAACGCTGGGGCCAAACCTGCCCCCATCGCCTCTCTCTGTCCCCTCCCCGCAGATCTACGCCCTCAACCGAGTGATGACAGAGCTGGAGCAGCAGCAGTTTGACTCCTTCTGCAAGCAGATGCAGGGCTCCGGCGAGTGAGGCGGCACGCACAGACACCCCCAGCCCCCCCGCCATCTGCCGCCCATCTCCTTTTCTAACCCTTTTGTTATTTATTATCGAATAACCACTTTTTTTTTTTTTTTTTTTTAAATAAAATCTGTGGTGGTTCCACATTTCTCCGGCTCCTGGTCCCTCAACGGCGCCGGCAGCTCCGGGCCAGTGCCGGGTGGGAATGACGCGGGGGTGGCCGGATCGGGGCCGGCTGCCAGAGCAGCTGCGGCCGCTGGTCACCGCTCCGGCCCTCCTCCCGCCGAGCCAGAGCTCGGCCCTGCCAAGGGACAGGGTCCTGCCCTCCCAGTGCCTGGATTCGGCCACACAGAGGGGGGAAAATGGCGGGGGCCGCGTCCAGCTCTTGCAGCTGCTCGCGCCGCAGGAACCTCCCCGGGGACCCCGAGTGTTTCTCTCCGCCACTCGGCGCGAGGTTTGACCTTCGCTTCCTTCCTCCACCCACACGCCCTCCTCTTTCCAGCCGCCACCGTCCGGCATCCTCCGGCTTTCCAGAGAGTTCAGATCACCAGTTTCAAATCTCGCTTTCCCCTTCCGCCTCCCTCCCGTGCCCCAGGGAGCAAACACCGAGAGGGGAGGAAAATAAAACGTGTTAGAGAGATTATTTCCCTACAGCGACGGGTGAAATAATAAATACCAAAACGCTGCTGGTGCGTCAGGTTTCAAAATCCCTCTGGAGATTTGATCGGCGGCTTTCTTCCCCCAGGGAGGGGGCGTCCTCGTTTTTGGGGGTGTAAACCTCCCCCTCGTAATAAATTAACACTGTACAGTGGGAGCAATCCCTAAATTTCACGTTTCTCCGCACAGGGAAGGGTTTGGGGGGTCTCTGGAGCGGGGCTGTTCTTGTAACAGGGGATGGAGCTTTGCTCACGCCCTCCCCACAAGTGGGGTGCGGGGAGGGAATTTTGAGGCTCCCCTGAAGCGGAGCCTTTCCTACCACTCAATTATTTCCCTTTTCTTTTCTAAACAGGTTCCCACCGCGGGTCGGATTCGGTGAGAAGAGCGAAGGGAGATCCCCGTGGAGGAGGCGGCACCCGAGAGCGAGGAGGAGGAGGAAGAGGAAGGCTTTACTAGGCGTTAGGCAAAGACGGGTTTAGGCTTTGCAGCTCCAGACAGCGAAGGGGAAGATGATGTAGGATGTCGACCAGGCGAGGCAATAGACGGAAGCCACCGCCGTCGGTGAGAAGAGGACGGCCACCACCCCTACGGATTGGGAAAAGCCTTTGGGATCTGCTCCTTCCTCCTCCGCCGCCAGCTCGCCCCCCCCTTGATTTTGTCCCCGTCTTTACCTCCGGCGTAAACCAATTTCTTCCAGAGCTGGGACTCCAGCACCTTGTCGTGGGGGTAGAAACCCCGATCGACCATGAAGAGGATCATGACGACGGCGGTGACACGCAGCAGGGTGACGTTACCCCCCGTCAGCAGGAAGGTGCCCGCCAGCAGCGAGGAGGCGTAGGGACAGGGCAGCCCCCGGTAGGTGAAGGGGATCCCTGCTGGGTGCCAGATATTCAGCCGGGGAGGGGGAAATCACCCCAAAAAACCCACCCCGATGCCCCCCCTAAAAGCCCGGCTTACCGCTGGAGAAGAAGCAGAGGCGAGCGAATACGGCCATCACGTAGGCGATGGCCAGTAGCCCATCCAGGACACCCTGCGGCTGCAGCAGCAGAGCCGTGGCCAGCCCGAAGGTGG
The DNA here is from genome assembly GCF_047716275.1 of Strix uralensis. Lineage (NCBI taxonomy): Eukaryota > Metazoa > Chordata > Aves > Strigiformes > Strigidae > Strix > Strix uralensis. The sequence continues at coordinate 8,598,669 of NC_133994.1, read as the reverse complement.
TGAAATCGGCGAAATCATCCAGTTTGGCACCTGCGGGCAGCGAGCGGGCAGCTGCCAGACGGGTCGGGGAAGGAGGGAGAGCCGGGCGGCGGGTTGCCGGAGCGGCGGGACGGACTCACCCAGCGCCGAGCAGGCGTCGAGCTGTCGGGCGACGGCTCCGTCGGCCAAATCGAGCAGAAATCCCACCAGCAGCAGCCAGCACGAGTGGTGGTATTGCCTGGGGGGGGGGGTGTGGAGAGGGCAAAACGGGGGTGACCCCCTGTGACAACCCCCCCAGTTTCACCCCAGTTTCTCCTTTTTCCCCACCTATTGAGGCTGCAGAGGATGGAGGAGAGCCCTGCCACCAGATTGGCCACGGAGAGCCCGTTGGCGGCGTTTTTCCGGATGAACTCCAGCGTCCGACCGCGGCCCGCCCGCTCGCTCAGGAACAGCTTCTTCGTGGACTGGAAAACACCTGCAACGCGCCGAGGCGGCCGGTGAAGGGCAGAACCACGGCCCCTTTCCAACCGGGGAGTTGTTTAAACCCTCCCCGAGGTAGCAGGTCGGTGCTGGGGAGGGGGGGACAAAACCCCGCAGCCCCCCCCCCCCTCCTCCAGCGCTGGGAAGGGGCTGGAGATTTTGGGGCGCGCTGCCGACAGTGGGAGCCTGGCTGGCTGTTCCCCTCCTCAAACCGAAGCCCCCAAAAGCCTTTTTAGCAAGCGGCGAAGTTTGTTGGGTTTATTTTATTTTTTTTTTTTGCGAGCCCTGCATCTTATCTACCCGCTGGAGGCGAAAATAAAACCAAATAAACGAATAAAAGAAGCACAAAACCAAAAAAATAAGAAAAATAAATCCAAACCCAAGCTTAGACTAAAAGCCAACCCCGGTTTTAAGCTCTATTGATCTTATATACCTATAGGGCTAAGCTTTAGAGAAAGAGTTTAAGGGTCATGTCCTACTAGTGGGCTTTGCACCCTGCCTTTGCCGTGGTCCCAAAGCCAGACAAGCTGGTGAGATCCTTCATCTGAAAGAAAACAGCACGTCAGAGCAAAACAAAAGCCACCCCCTCCCCTCGCCTCCCCCCTTTACCCGCTCCCGGCTGAGCCCGGGCCAACTCATCACCGTCCCGGTGCCGCAACGCCACCAAAAACTGCTCCCGAGGTGTAAAAAGAGAAAACCACGAAACCAAACAAAAACCAAACGTCGGTTGCAAGGGATGAAAATATATTCCTGGTTTGGGGAATCTTGATGGGGTCAGCGGCTCCGTGTGCCGGCGGTGACCTTTGGACACCGCGCCCCGAGCCGCCGGTGCGGGCTGAGCCGGGCGCCTGGGGATGGAAAATCCCCCTCGATCTGGTGTGGTCACTGCGCCGCCTCGGATTTTACCGGCTCCGGTGGTTTTTGGGGGGCGCTGAGCACGTGCCTGGCGCCGTCCCCCCGGCTTTTTTACCTTGGCTGGGGCTAAGCCAGTTGGGTTTGGGGTCTCCAAAGGCAAAAAGGGGCTAAAGACGGTGATTTTGGGGCTTGCTGTCACCCTCCCCAGCGCCAGGCAGGATCAGGCCCCCGGGGAGGGTTATCAGTGCCGTTGCTACACCAGATCCAGGCACCAGCGAGCATCACAATCCCCAGGCATCGCCCAGACTTTACCATTCTTGACGTTTCTAGCCCTGAAAGCAACGGGGCGGGAGGGACCTCCCCAGCTCCACGCCACTGCCTGTGCATTTTATTACTATTTCTGGGGGAGAAAAATGTGGGTTTGGTTCTCCTGGTTGATCCTGTGTGCGTTACGGAGGGTGTCTTCCCCACCAGGGGGGTCTCACCCCCCCAGGGCTGAGGGAAAAAGGGGGTTCAACTGATTAGGTGCAGAATGAGCCTATTTTGGGGGGGGGGCTGTCTGATGGTTTTTTTACGCTTTTCTGCCCCAATTCACAGGGCGGAGCAAGCGGCACTTACCCGCTGACCCTTAAATTGCCTCTCAAACCCCCCGAACCGGCGATTTTTGCGGGAGGACGCGTCTTGCGAAAGGACCGAGCGGCATCGGGGCGTCGAGCTGGCACTTACCGACCGGCGGTGACACCATCCACATGGCTGCGGTGACGGCGACGGGGACACCCTGGTGAGGGGAAACTGAGGCAGGGGCAGTTGAGCGGGCGCTGGCCCGGCGCAGCGGCGACGCCGCGTTATATAAGGAAAAGCTTGGCCGGCTGAGTCACCGTGCCGGGGGTGGGTCCGGCCAGAGGACACGGGGGTTTTCGGAGGCGGTTGGCACCACCGGCGAGGGAGGAGCTGCCCCGGGGGGGGCCAGGGGGCCATGCCAGGCTCGCAGCACCCGTGCCAGGCTCATACCACCCGTGCCAGCCCCAAAGGCCCCGTGCCAGGCTCGCAGCACCCGGGCCAGGTGTGGACCACCCGTGCCACGCTCGCAGCACCTTTGCCGGGCTTGTAGCACCCGTAGCAGGCTTGCACCACCCCTGCCAGGCTCGCAGCACCCATCCCACGCTCGCAGCACCCATCCCACGCTTGCAGCACCCGTGCCAGGCTTGCGGCACCTGTGCCAGGCTTGTAGTAACCACATCTGGCTCACAGCACCCATGCCAGGCTTGTAGCACCCATACCAGTCCCACAGCACCCATACCATGGTGGTAGCACCCATGCCAGTCCCACAGCACCCATGCCAGTCTCACAGCACCCTTACCATGCTGATAGCACCCATGCCAGCCTCACAGCACCCATATCAGTCCCACAGCACCCATACCAGTCTTGCAGCACCCACACCATGCCCACAGCACCCACACCAGTCTTGCAGCACCCACGGCAGCACATATACCATGCTGGTAGCACCCATACCAATCCCACAGCACCCACACCAGTCCCGCAGCACCCATGCCAGTCTCGCAGCACCTGCGCCATGCCCACAGCACCCATACCAGTCCCATAGCACCCATGCCAGGCTCATAGCACCTGCGCCAGTCTTGCAGTACCCATGCCATGCTCACAGCACCCACACCAGTCCCACAGCACCCATGCCAGCCCCCAGCACCCAGCTGCTGCCGCGGGGCATTTGCGCCTGACCCCAGGCCATTTCACCACCAGTTCACGCCGCCGGCGCCCACGGGGGTCATGGCTGGTGCCGATAAGAAACCGCCGGCTCAGCCGGGTGCTGCCGGGTTAGGTCACCCCTGTCACCCCTCCCTGGGGCCCTCAGCAGACGGCACCCACTTGTGCAAGGGTGTCACGAGTTGGGGCGGCCTCAGCCCCCCTCCCTCCTTGAGCAAAGGACCCGTGATAGTGGCGGGGCCGCAGCATGCCGGGGCGGCACTGGCGGACGATGGCGGCGGTGCCGGGCCACCGCGGGGAGAGCAAAGGTCCCGCGGGACACGGTGACAAGGGGCCAATAAAACTTATACAGCCCCGGTGCCCCGCGGCAGGAATTTTCCACCCGGATCTCCGGGGGAATCGGGGGGTGCTTGTAGCACCCATCCCTGCGGGGTGCTTGGGTGGGGTGGGGGGACCTGGGGTGCCCCAGTTGGGGGGTCCCAGGGGTGCTGGCCGTGACGGGGTCACCGGTGAAAGGGCTCTTTGTTCGCCGGTCACGCGCTGGTGGCGGCGGTTGCGAAGCGACGGCCGGGCTGGGAGGGCAGGAGGCGGTGGGAGAGCCACAGCCATGGCCAGCCCTGGCCCTGGGGCGCCTGGAGGGGGCCATCCCTGGGGCCTCGGGGCGCCTCGGGGGGGGCCCATCCCCGTGGTGATAGGGTGTCACTGGGTGCCCGCCCCTTGTGTCCTCAGGGCACCTCAGGGGGCCCATCCCTGTGGCATCAAGGTGTCTTGGGGTACCTGTTGCTTTGGCATCATGGTGCCCATCCCCGTGGCTTCAGGGCACCTCGGGGTGCTTGTCCCCGTGGCACCTGGGTGTCACTGGGTGCCCGTCCCTGCGGTATCTGGCCACCTATGGGTGCCCCTCCCCATGGCATCACGGCTCCTCAGGGCAAACCGTCACTGGGTGCCCATCCCCGCGGTATCTGGGCACCTGTGGGTGCTCCGCGCACCCGCTTGGTCAGTGCCATCTGCCACCCCTGCGCGTGCCCCCACCCCAGCACAGGGACACGTCTGGTTGCCAGCACTCTGGGTTTATTTGCCCGATGCCGGGCCGGGAGGTCGCTGTCGCCGCTGTCGCCGCGCTCAGTTCTGGCTCATGGTCTGGAAGGGAGAAGCTGCTCAGGGCACCCCAGCAGCACCCTGGTACCCCAGCACCCCAACACCCTGGCACCATGGCACCCCATTGCTCAGCACCCTGGTGCCCCAGCACCCTAGTACCCCAGTACCCCAGCACCCCACACCCTGGCACTCCATTGCTCAGCACCCTAACACCCTGGTACCCCAGCACCCCAACACCCTGGCACCATGGCACGCCATTGCTCAGCACCCCAGCACCCTGGTACCATGGCCCCCCACCACCCTGAGCACCCTGACACCTTGACACCCTGGCACCCTTGTCCCCTGGTGCCCCAGCACCCTGACATCCTGGCACCCCAGCACCCCGTGCCCCCTGTCCCCCACCTCAGCGATCCAGTCCTCGAAGGCGGAGACGCGGGTGAAGACCGTCGGCTTCTTGGGCGCGTTGCAGCCCAGCCCCGAGACGAAGCTGGCGATGCCGTGCACCTCCCAGTGCCCGTCAGCCGCCTGGCAGTTCAGGGGACCCCCCGAGTCGCCCTGGGGTACAGGATGGAGCGGAGGGGGGGGTCAGCGCCGGCGTGGGGGTCCTGGTGTGTGTCCCCCCCCTCAAGGCCTGGCGTGGCACTCACGTTGCAGCCGGCCTTCTCGGCGCCGCCGGCGCAGATCATGGTGCGGCGGATGGCCAGGGCGCCCCACCAGTCGGGCTGGGTGCAGTGCTCGTAGTCCACCACGGGCAGCAGCGCCTGCTGCAGCCGATCGGGCAGCGCCCCCCCCGCTGCCAGCCGGGCGTTAGGGGGGCCGGGGGGGGCTGTGCTGGTTGCCCTGCTGCTGGCCCTGACTGTCCATGGCCATCCGGCCAGCTGGCCACCCATCCACCCACCCATCCACCCACCCATCCATCATCCATCCATCCACCCATCCACCCATCATCCATCCACCCATCCATCCACACATCCATCCATCCATCCACCCATCATCCATCCATCATCCATCCATCATCCATCCACCCATCCATCCATCCATCCATCCATCCATCCATCCATCCATCATCCATCCATCATCCATCCATCCATCCATCCATCATCCATCCATCCACCCATCCACCCATCATCCATCCACCCATCCATCCACACATCCATCCATCCATCCATCCATCATCCATCCATCATCCATCCATCATCCATCCACCCATCCATCCACCCATCATCCATCCATCATCCATCCACCCATCCATCCACCCATCATCCATCCATCCATCCATCCACCCATCCATCATCCATCCATCATCCATCCATCCATCCATCCATCCATCCATCCATCCATCCATCCACCCATCATCCATCTATCATCCATCCATCCATCCATCCATCCATCCATCCATCCATCCATCATCCATCCATCATCCATCCATCATCCATCCATCCATCCATCCACCCATCATCCATCTATCATCCATCCATCCATCCATCATCCATCCATCATCCATCCATCATCCACCCATCCATCCATCCATCCATCCATCCATCCACCCATCATCCATCTATCATCCATCCACCCATCCATCATCCATCCATCCACCCATCATCCATCCACCCATCATCCACCCATCATCCATCCATCCATCCATCATCCATCCATCCAATCCATCCACCCATCATCCATCTACCCATCCATCCATCATCCATCCATCCTCCATCCATCCATCCATCCCTCCCTCATCCATCCATCCCATATCCACCCATCCATCCATCATCCATCCATCCCTCCATCCCTCATCCATCCATCCACCCATCCATCCATCATCCATCCATCCATCCATCCCTCCCTCCCTCCCTCCCTCCCTCCCTTCATCGCCGCATCCTTCAAGCCCTCCAGTCCTTCATCATTCCCTCCTTCACCTCATCCATCCTTTCTCCATCCTTCCATTCCCCCATCTACCCCCATCCACCCCCTCATCCCTCTCCCCATCTCCCCAACCATCCCTCCATCCCTCCATCCATTCAACTATCCCTCCCTCTCCCTCCCTCCCTTCCTCCAACCATCCCTCCATCTCCCCACCATCTCCCCATCCACCTCCCCATCCATCTCCCCACCATCTCCCACCCTCCACCCAACCATTCCTCCATCTCCCAACCATCTCCCCCTCCCTCCGTCCCTCCCCGTGTCCCCCCCAGACGCACTGGCCAGCCGCCCCCAGCCGCTCAGGTAACAGGGGTACCCATTGGGCAGGATGGTGCCCGCCGGCGGCAGCCGCCCCGTCTGCACCTGGGTGTTGAGCACCGCCGGGCGCTGCAGCTTCAGCAGGGCGATGTCATTGCTGCCACCACGCAGGGACACGTGTCACAGGGTGGGGGAGGCCTCTTGGGGACAGTGTCCCCAACGCCCCCCACCCCGCCCAGGGACCGTGCTCACCCGCAGGCAACACAGGAGCTTCGCCATTTGGGGTGGACGAAGATGTCGGCGGGGTCCACGGGGATGCGCTGCTCGGGGCCCTCCCCAGCACCCATGTCGTACTCGCCCAGCACCACCTCGTAGGTGCGCGAGGAGCTGCCCGGGGAACGGGGACGTCAGGGGACACTGCGCCCGCTGGCACCCCGGGGTGCTGCAGCCTTCCTGCACCCCTCCCTGCACCCAGCACCCTGCACGCCCTCCATGCACCCAGAATCCCCTCCCTGCACCCATCCTGCACAGTATATCACCCCTGCACCCCATCCCGGCACCCAGCATCGTCTCCATGCACCCAGCACCCCATCCCTGCCTCCATCTTGCACAATATATCTCCCAGCACCCCATCCATGCACCCTGCACTCTGTACCCCCTCCATGCACCCAGCACCCCCTCCCTGTACCCTACACCACCTCTGGGCACTCATATTGCACCCAGCACCCCCTTCGTGCACCATGCACCCATCCTGCACAGTATATCACCCCTGCACCCCTCCCTGCACCCAGCATCCTCTCCATGCACCCAGCACCCCATCCCTGCACCCATCTTGCACCCAGCACCCCTTCCATGCACCCTGCACCCCCTCCATACACCCAGCACCCCACTCCTGCACCCTGTACCCTCTCCATGCACACAGCACCCCATCCCTGCACCCATTCTGCACTGTACATCAGCCCTGCACCCCTCTCTGCACCCTCTCCATGCACCCAGCAACCCCTCCATGCACCCTGCACCCCCTCCATGCACCCATCTTGCACCCTGCACCCCTCCCTGCACCCATCCTGCACTCTACATCACCCCTGCACCCACCCTGCACCCAGCACAACCTCCATGCACCCTCTACCCCCTGCACCCCTGTCCGCTCCCTGCACCCATCCCTGCACAATCTCTATGCACCCAGCACCCCACCACACCATTCCCTGCACCCCCTTGCACCCCCTCCTGCACCCCACATCCCCCTGTACCCCCCTGCACCCCTCCTGCACCCACCCCGTCCTCCCTGCACCCTCCATCCTCTCCATGCACCCATCCCTTCACCCTGTACCCCCCACGAACCCCTCCGGCACCCTACACCCATCCTGCACCTTGCACCCCACTCCCTCAGCACCCCACCCGCCCCCCCAGCACCCGCCGTGGGTCTCGGGGGGGGGGTGTCCCTCACGAGATGCAGTGCGCAGCCGTCATCACCCAGTCGGGCGCGATGAGGGAGCCGCCGCAGGTGTGGCGGAAGGTGCCGTCCCGCTCATACTGCAGCGAGATCTGCGGGGACACCAGTGGGTGCCACAGCACCCATGGGTGCCCCCCCCCGCCCCCCCAAATCCCCCTGCCCGCTCACCTGCCAGGGCCAGCTATAGGGTTTGGCATCCTCCCCGTTGACCACCCGTGAGTCTGGCAGCACCGCGGCCCGGCTGCCTGCGGGACAGGGCACCTGTCACCCCCCCCGAGGTTGGGGGCACGGGTGGGGGGGCTCGGGGACACGGGTAGGGGGGGGACACCTTACCACCGGCCACCAGCAGTAAGAGGAGGCTCAGCATCGTGGTCCTGCTCAGTCAGGGCACCCAGGGGTGGCCGCCGGCCTTAAATCCCCCCCGGTATCGAGGGCACCCAAGGGCACCCCTGGGAACGGGCACCCGGTGCCCACCTGGGTGCTGGGGGGGGCGACGGGGTGGGGGGGTTAAACATTAACCTCGGCCTTGGGGGGACGTGGCACCCGGCACCCCGCCAGCCGCCCCCGGCGGAGACCCTATAGAGCCCTGTGCCCCATAGTCCCCATGGCCCCTATAAGCCCCCCTGTGTCCCCTATAGCCCCCCTGCGACTGGTGCCCCCCATAGTCCCTATAACACCCTCTGTACCCCTATAGCCCCCATATCCCCCTGCCCCTGGTGCCCGCCACAGCCCCTATAACCCCCCCTGTACCCCCATAACCCCCATACCCCCCCACCCCTGGTGCCCCCCATAGCCTCTATAACTCCCCCTGTACCCCTATAGCCTCCATACGCCCCTGCACTGGTGCCCCCATAGTCCAAATAATGCCCCGTGTGTCCCTTATAGCCCCCATACGCCCCCCATCACTGGTACCTCCCATAGCCCCTATAACCCCCCCTGTACCCCTATAGCCCCCATACCCCCCCTGCCCCTCGTGCCCCCCACAGTCCCTATAATCCCTGCTGTGTCCCCCATACTGCCCCACGTCCCTGGTGTCCCCATATGGCCTCTATGGCCCCTATACCCCCCATGGACTCAGTGCCTTATATATTCCCCCTCCCGGACCCCATCGCCCCTGTGCCCCCCACAGTCCCTATAACCCCCCCTGTGTCCCCTATAGCCCCCATATCCCCCCTGCCCCTGGTGCCCCCCACAGCCCCTATAACCTCTCCTGTGTCCCCTATAGCCCCCATATCCCCCTGCCCCTGGTGCCCCCCACAGTTCCAATAACCCCCCTGTACCCCTATAGCCCCCATACCCCCTCCGGCACTGGTGCCCCCCATAGTCCAAATCGCGCCCCGTGTGTTCCCTATAGCCCCCATACCCCCCCTGTCACTGGTACCTCCCATAGCCCCTATAACCCCCCTGTGCCCCTATATCCCCCATAACCCCCCCCGCCCCTGGTGCCCCCCACAGTCCCTATCACCCCCCCTGTGTCCCCTATAGCCCCCATAACCCCCCCGCCCCTGGTGCCCCCCACAGCCCCTATAACCCCCCCTGTGTCCCCTATAGCCCCCATAACCCCCCTGTCATTGGTGCCCCCCACAGTCCCTATAACCCCCCTGTGTCCCCTATAGCCCCCATAACCCCCCCGCCCCTGGTGCCCCCCACAGTCCCTATAACCCCCCTGTGTCCCCTATAGCCCCCATACCCCCCTGTCATTGGTGCCCCCCACAGTCCCTATAACCCCCCCTGTACCCCCGCAGCCCCCATACCCCCCCCACCCCTGGTGCCCCCCATAACCCCTATAACCCCCTGTGCCCCTATAGCCCCCATACTGCCCCATGTGCCCGCGGGCTGCAGGGTCCCACGGGGGCACTCGTGTCACCCCCGTGTCTCCGTGGAAGTTCCCAGGGGTGCCCCCCCAGGCACCCCCCCGGTGTCCCCACGCCCCCCCCCGTGTCCCCGTGGGCATGCACAGAGCTACCTCCCGGTGTCCCCGCGTGTCCCTGTGTCCCCAAAGTTCACAGAGGGTCCCTCCTGTGTCCCCCACGGCGTCCCCATACCCCCCCGAGCCCCCGCGGTCATGCACGGAGGTGTCCCCTGTGTCCCCACGCACCACTGTGTCCCCGTGGAAGTACCCAGCGGTGTCCCCTGTCCCCCACGGCATTCTCATGCCCCCCCGTGTCCCCATCAACGTTCCCAGATGTGTCCCCCGGTGTCCCCACGTGCCCCCGTGTCCCCATCAACATTCCCAGAGGTGTCCCCTGGTGTCCCCACGCCCCTCCTTTCCCCATCAAAGTTCCCAGAGGCGTCCTCCGGTGTCCCCACGCCCCCCGTGTCCCCATGCAACTTCACAGAGGTGTCCCCCAGTGTCCCCACGCCCCCCCATGTCCCCCTCAAAGTTCCCAGAGGCGTCCCCCGGTGTCCCCACGCCCCCCCATGTCCCCCTCAAAGTTCCCAGAGGTGCCCCCCGGTGTCCCCACGCCCCCCCGTGTCCCCATCAAAGTTCCCAGAGGTGTCCCCATGTCCCCCGTGTCCCCATGCAACTTCACAGAGGTGCCCCCCGGTGTCCCCACGCCCCCCCGTGTCCCCGTGCCACTTCCCAGAGGTGCCCCCCCGTTCCCCCCCCGGGGGCGCTCTCCCGGGTGGCCCCGCCCCACGCGGGGCGGGGCGGGGCGGGGCGGCCCCGGGGCGGGCGCGGCGCGGAGCGGAGCGGGCCGGGAGCGGAGCGGCGGGGCCGGAGCGGGGCGATGGGGCCGGGGGGAGCGGCGGCGCTGGGCGCCCTCCTGCTGCTGGGAACCCTCCTCGGAGTGAGTGACCCCCCCGTCCCCGGGGCCCCGGGGGTGTCCCGAAAGGAGTTGGGGTCCCCTAGAGGGGTTGGGGTCCCTTAAAGGACTTGGGGTGTCGTGGGTCCCGTCCCCCCCCGTCCCCCCCCTCCGGATTTGGGATCCTTCCGCGGAGTTGGGGTCCTTTGAAGGAGTTGGGGTCCCCTGAAGGAGTTGGGGGGGTTGCGCTGTGCCTGGAGGGAATTGGGGTCCCCCCTTCCCCCCCCCCCCCCCCGCCCCGAGCGGAGCGGAGGTCCCCGGTACCGTGCTCGGGTCGATAAGGGAATCGGGGTTCCCCCCCCCCGGCACCTCCCCGGGTACTGAGGGGGCACAGGGACCCCAGCATCCTGCCCTGTCCCGTCGGGGAATTGGGGTCCCCCCGGGCACCAAGGAGAGGTGGGGTCGCCATCCCCTAAGGGATTGGGGTCCGTCCCCCCCCCGGACCGGCGGAATGTGGGGTCCCTGGCACCCTGCCCCAGTCCCTAAGGGATTGGGGGTGTCCCGTCCCGTCCCCCCCCCGTACCGGGGGCATGTGGGGACCCCAGCCCCCGGCCCTGGCCCCCAAAGGGAATTGGGGGTTCCCCCTCCGGGCATCAGGGAGAGAGGTGGGGTTCCCATCCGCATGCCCTGTCCCGCCTGGGAATTGGGGTCCCCCATGAACCCGGGGTGTGTGGTGTCCCCATGCCTCAAGGGACTGGGGGCCCCCCCCCCCAGGGACCAGGGGCACGCGGGGTCCCCATGCCCCGTCCCCTCAGGGAATTGGGGTCCCCCAGGCTCCGGGGTGAGGGGTCCCCATCATCCCCCAAAGCCACCCATGTGCCCGTGACCCTGGGGGTCGAGCTGTGCCCCCCCGGGACCCCACTGCCCCCCTCGCCCTGGGTGGTGGCCACGTATAGGGGCGCGTCCAGCTTTTGGGGTGCTGCCCCCCCCCCCGCACCCCCCATCCCCCTCTCCTGCCCCGGGCTAAATTTAAAGGGTGACGGGTGGCGCCGGCCACCCTAAAAATAACTCTCCCAAAATTCCCCCCCCCGGGGGGGGGCTGTGTCTGGGGGTGCCCTGGGGCGGGGGGGCCACACCCAGGTGGGGTGCGGGGGAGGGGGGGGGTGACACCTCTGGGTGCCCCCCATGAAGGTGCAGGGTGGGTTTGCGCCGTGGGGCAGGGCACCCCCTATTTGAGGGGGGGGTCCCTAAGCCGGGTAGGGGGGCTGGTGGCGATATGGGGGGGCCCCCCCCGTGGCGGGGGGGGGGCAGGGGGGTGGTTTGGGGCTGGGACGGTGCCCGGGGCTGAGAACAGAGGGGGCCTTGTTGCTCGGGGCCATGCTGGCAGGGCTGCCCCCCCCCTCCTCCGTGGGGCTCTCACCCACGTCCCGGGGGGGGGCTGGTGGGGACGGAGAAGGCTGGGGGGGGGGGGGGGGTCCCCACTTTACACCCTCCCCCCCAAACCCATTCCGCTATGGGACAGGGCGGATTTGGGGACACCCTGATGGGGTAGCACCCCACTATCCCCCCCCCGGGATGCTGAGGAATGTGCCGCCCCCTAAAAAAAATGCAGGGGAGGGTCCACCCACTCCCACGGGGGGGGGTGTGTGTGTCTGGCGGGGTGGGGTGGTGGTGGTGGGGTGCCCCCCCCCGCCCCCCCCGAGGTCTGCGAAGGGTTAATGTTGGGGGGGGGGGGGGGCGAGGGCGCAGCAGGAATGTGCGATAAGATCGTCAGGCCTGGGGGGGAAGGGTGGGGAGTCGGGGGGGAGCCACGCACACGCGTGTGCACTCACACGCACCCGGCCCCCCCCTGCTTGCACCCGCGCTCTTGCACGCTCGTGTGCGCGCTCGCACCAGCTTCGCTCGCGGGGAGAAGGGGGGGGGGGGGGGAGACACACACACACACTCGTGTCCCCCCTTGGGGGACACTTGGGGTCCCCGCAGGGCCCCCCCCAAGGCCCCCCAGCGCACGTGGCCCCGCGCGCTCCCTTCAGCTCTTTCCCATGGCCAAAGATGGCCTGGCCGGGAGGAGGAGGAGGAGGAGGAGGAAGAGCAGGAGGCGGCCGGGCCGCCTGGGTCCCCTCGGCGCCCCTGGGGCGTTCCCGCCCCCCCCCCCCCCCCCCCCGCCCCGAAACCCGGCTCTTTTGGGATAAATTAGGCAATGCCAGCGGGGAGGAATGCAGCGGGGGGGGCACACACATATTTTGGGGCCCCCCCCCCCTCTTAGGAGTGACTTTGACCCCGCAGCTGTTTTCACCCCCAAATCTCCGGGGGCGGGGGGGGGGGGTTTAGGCAGCTGCCTGGACCCCCCTCGGGACCAGCATCCCACCAGCTGCGCTGGCAGCCCCCCCACCCCAAAACCCGGGGGGGTCCCGGCCCCCCTTAAACCCGGGGGTGGCTCAGCACCGCGACGGGGTTCCCTCGGTCCCGGGGGACCCCCAGGGGAGGCAGATGGGGCTTTTTGGGGGGGGGGGGGGGGGAAACACCTTTTAGCCACGACCTTGGGGGAACAATAAGGCTGGGGGGGGGCTGCTATTAATAACCCCCCCGGTTATTATTCCTGCTGTGCGTCACCTCCTCTTCCTCGCCCGGATGAAGTAAAGGGGGGGTACATCCAGATTTGGGGGGGCACAGCCAGATTTTTTTTGGGGGGGGGGGGCACAGCCAGATTTTGACAAAGGGGCACATCCAAATAGGTGGGGGGGGCGGGGATTGAAGTGTCGTGTTGTGTGTGTCCCCCCCCCGCCAATTTGGGGCACAAGGTTCATCGAGCGAAGTCGCACGTGGGCCAGGGTGGTGCTTCCTCACCCTCCTCTTCCTCGGGCTCCCTCCCCCCCCCCCCCCAAGTTTTCCCCAGGGTGCGGGGCAGGATTTGGGCCGGCGAGTGGAAAATGTGAGCGGCGGCAGCAGCGTCCGGCCGGGCGCGGTGCCCCGGCGGCGGCGGCGGCAGCGGGGGGAACCCAGGCGTCCGGGTGCGGGGCCACGGCGCGGGGAGGCTTCCGGTAACAGGAGAGGGGTGATTGTCCCCTCCCCGGCCACCGCCGGTGACAGGACAGGCAGCTGCCCTTCCGCCTGCCTGCCATGGGGCCCGCTGTCTGCCGGAGCTGAGCACCCGCCCGCTCGGTGCATGTGTGGGGAGAGTGGGCAGAGCACCCACACGCTCAGTGCATGCGTGGGGGAGCGGTGGCAGAGCACGTACGCACTCAGTGCACATGTGGGGAGCCCCAGCTGAGCACCCACACGCTCAGTGCATGTGTGGGGGGACAACGGCAGAGCACCCACATGCTCAGTGCATGTACGGGGGAGCAGTGGCAGAGCACGTACGCGCTTGGAGCACCAGCTGAGCACCCACACGCTCGGTGCATGGCAGGGGGGGTCCTGTAGCAGAGCACCCCCACGCTCAGTGCACATGTGGGGAGCCCCAGCTGAGCACCCACACGCTCGCTGCGTGGTGGGGGGGGCAACGGCAGAGGACCCACACGCTCAGTGCATGTGTGGGGGGACAACGGCAGAGCACCCACACGCTCAGTGCATGTACGGGGCAGCAGTGGCAGAGCACGTATGCGCTCGGTGCACGTGTGGGGAGCCCCAGCTGAGCACCCACCCGCTCGGTGTATGTGTGGGGGGACAACAGCTGAGCACCCCCACGCTCAGTGCATGTATGGGAGAGCACTGGCAGAGCACCCCCACGCTCAGTGCACATGTGGGGAGCCCCAGCTGAGCACCCCCACGCTCGCTGCGTGGCGGGGGGGGCAATGGCAGAGGACCCACGCGCTCGGTGCACATGTGGGGGGACAACAGCTGAGCACCCACACGCTCAGTGCATGGGGGTGGGTGGGGGGGCGGTGGCAGAGCACCCCCCCGCTCAGCGCGCGCGTGGCCTCCTCCGTGCCTCAGTTTCCCCCTGCACCCACTTTTCCCCCCGCACAAGCGGCCGGGGCTGGGCTGGCACCCACGGGGTGTCCCCCCCCCGAGCCAGACTCCCTTGGGGTGCCGTGTCCCCCTTTCTTCGTGCGGGCGAGTGGCCACGTCCCCCCCTGTGTCCCCCCCCTTGTCCCCCCCCCTTGTCCCCCGTCCCCAGCTCCCGCTTAATCCCCCGGCGCTTGTTTGCACAGCAAAGTGCTGCCCCGACGGATTCCTCGCCCCGGCGGGCGCCAAGGGGGGGTGAGGGGGGCACCCGCCGGGGCGGTGCACACGCGTGTGCACAGCCAGGGTGGGGGGGGTGGGGGGGCGAAGGTGGCTGTGCAGGAGCGGGGGCCGGTGCACACGCGTGTGCGCGTGTTGGTGGCGCCGCCGAGGGCTGGCGCGTGGCAGCGATGGGGGCGCGGGCGCGTGTGCGCGGTCACGTGTCGGGGTGGACACGCGTGTGGTGGGGTCACACACACGGATGCAGCCGTGTGTCGGTGTGCACGTGGGTTCCCGTGGCCGTGTACACGCTTAGCAGGGCACACGCGTGTGCACAGCCCCGCGCCGCCGCACACGCATGGCCCCGTGTCAGGGCACGCATGTGGTGGTGTAAACGCGTGTGCGCAGTCACGTGGGGGTGTGCGCATGCATGCCTGTGTCAGGGCACACGTGTAATGGTGCAAACACGTGTGTACAGCCCCACACCACTGTGCACACGTGTCCCCATGTCGGGGCACACATGTAGCTGTGCAAATGCGTGTGCACAGACACGTGTCAGTGCACACACGTGTTTCTGTGTTGGTGCACGCATGTAGTGGTGCAAATGCGTGTGCACAGCCACGTGTCCCCATGTCAGCACACACATGTAGTGGTGCAAACATGTGTGCACATCCACACGTCAGCATGCACGCACGTCCCCGTGTTGGCACACACATGTAGCAGTGCAAATGCATGTGCACAGCTGTGTGTCAGCGTGCACACGTGTCTTCATGTTGGCACACGCATGTAGTGGTGCAAATATGTGTGCACAGCCACATGTCAGTGCATGTGTCCCCGTGTCAGCACACACATGTAGTGGTGCAGACGTGTGTGCACAGCTGCGTGTCAGCGTGCACACGTGTCCCCGTGGTGGCACACGCATGTAGTTGTGCAAATGTGTGCACAGTCACGTGTCAGCGTGCACATGTGTCCCTGTGTTGGTGCGTGCGTGTAGTGGTGCAAATACATGTGCACAGCGACGTGTCAGCGTGCACACACGTTCCCGTGTTGATGCATGCATGTAGCGGTGCAAACATGTGTGCACAGCCGTGAGTCAGTGCGCACACGCGTCCCCGTGTCAGCACACGCCTGTAGTGGTGCAAACGCGTGTGCGCATCCACGTGTCAGCACACACACGTGTCCCCGTGTCGGCGCACACCCAGAGCGGTGCAACCGCCTGTGCACAGCCACGTGTCAGCGCGCACACGCGTCCAAGTGTTGGCACACGCATGTAGCGGTGCGAAGGCGTGTGCCCGGCCCGCGCTCCCCTCGCGCACCCCCCTCCGTGTGCCTGCACACGCGTGTGCCCGCTGCCGTGGCGCCGCAGGAATGCGGTGGGTGGGTGATGAGCTCATCCCCCCCCCCCGCGCTGACTGCACCGCACAGCTATGCGGCCTCGGCCCTGCCAGCACCCACCCGTGTGTCCCCCCCCCCGTGGTGGTGACGTGGCCTGGCACCCAGCGGGGGGGTGACGGGTGTCCCCCAGGTCACCCGCGGCACCCGGGGCTTGGCCGAGACCTCCTTCCCCGAGGACACGGTGGCCGACCACGTCGGGGGGACGCGGGGACGCCGGTACTACGAGCACCTCTCCGATGACGAGGACCTGGTGGCATCTGGAGGTAAGGTGGCACCGGGGGATGGGGGGTGGCGGGGGGGGGGGGGGGGCTGTCACCGTGGCTGGGTGCCACCATGGATGGGTGCCACCACGGGTGCCACTCGTGCTGTCCCCATTGCGGAGGGCACCGGGACCTGGGGGTATGGTGGCACTGAGTGGGTCTGTGCCACCCTGGGTGGGTGTCACCATGGGTGGGTGTCACCAAGAGTGGGTGCCACCATGGCTGGGAGCCACTTTGGGGGTGTCACCATGGGTGGGTGCCACCATGGGTGCCACTTGCACCATTCCCATTGCAGATGGCACCGGGACCTGGGGGTAAGGTGGCACTGGGTGGGTCTGTGCCACCCTGAGTGGGTGTCATCATGGGTGGGTGTCACCCTGGGTGAGTGTCACCCTGGGTGGGTGCCACCATGAGTGGGTGCCACTCGCGCTGTCCCCATTGCAGATGGCACCAGGACCTGGGGGTATGGTGGCATTGAGTGGGTCTGTGCCACCTTGGGTGGGTGTCACCATACGTGGGAGGCACTTTGGGTGGGTGTCACCGTGGGTGGGTGTCACCAAGGCTGAGTGTCACCATGGCTGGGAGCCACTTTGGGGTGTGTCACCATGGGTGGGTGCCACCACGGGTGCCACTTACACCATCCCCATTGCAGATGGCACCGGGACCTGGGGGTATGGTGGCATTGAGTGGGTCTGTGCCACCCTGGGTGGATGTCATCATGGGTGGGTGTCACCCTGGGTGGGTGCCACCATGGGTGGGTGCCACTTGCGCTGTCCCCATTGCAGATGGCACCAGGACGTGGGGGTATGGTGGCATTGAGTGAGTCTGTGCCACCCTGGGTGGGTGTCACCATACGTGGGAGGCACTTTGGGTGGGTGTCACCGTCGGTGGGTGTCACCATGGGTGGGTGCCACCATGAGTGAGTGCCACTCATGCTGTCCCCATTGCAGATGGCACCAGGAGCTGGGGGTAAGGTGGCATTGAGTGGGTCTGTGCCACCTTGGGTGGCTGTCACCATGGGTGGGTGCCACTTGCACCATCCCCATTGCAGATGACACCCAGGACCTGGTGGTAAGGTGGCACTGGGTGGGTCTGTGCCACCCTGGGTGGGTGTCACCATACATGGGAGCCACTTTGGGTGGGTGTCACCCTGGGTGGGTGTCACCATGGCTGGGTGCCACCATGGGTGCCACTCGCGCTGTCCCCATTGCAGATGGCACTGGGACCTGGTGGTAAGGTGGCACTGAGTGGGTCTGTGCCACCCTGGGTGGGTCTGTGTCACCCTGGGTGGGTGTCGCCATGGGTGGGTGCCACCCTGGGTGCCACCCGCGCTGTCCCCGTTGCAGATGGCAGTGGGGAGGATGGCAGCGGTGTCACCTGGCCGCCGGCGAGCACTACCCACGTACCCGGCAGCATCGGGCTGGCACCCACCGGTAAGGGGACGCCCTGGGGTGGCACCTGTCCCCTGGGTGTCACCCGTGTGTCACCGCTCTCAAGCTCTGTCTCCTCTTCATCCTCCTCTTCCTCTTCTTCCTCCTCTTCCTCCTCCTCCTCCTCCTCGGCGGGCAGCGCCCGGGCCCCCCCCCGCGCCGGCGGGCATGGTGGTGGCCGAGCCCGAGGACGACCCCCCGCTGAGTAAGTGGCACATTTTGGGGGACACCTCCCCCCCCTTGCTGCACCCCCACTTTTTTCCCTCAATGCCTTATATTGGGGGGGGGACACTCAAATATTAGGGGGGCAGCTGGATGGGGGGGTCACAGCTGGATGGGGGGGTCACAGCTGGATGGGGATCACAGAGGGGTATTTTCGGGGGGTGCAGGTGCCACGCCCCCATTTTTGACCACACACCCCCCCCCCCATTTTTGACACCCCCCCAGTTTATTTCCGGGCGCTGGTGAACTTCACCCGCAGCATCGACTACAGCCGGCAGCTGGAGGACCCCGAATCTGAGGAATTTCGGGAGATTTCCGAGGCTGTGGTGGATGCGGTGAGAGGGGGGTTACGGGGAGGGGGGGCTGCTGGGGGTGGGGGGCACCCAAGGGAGCACCCTGACACCCCCATTTTCTGCTTCGCCCCCCCCCATCAGCTGGAGTCGGAGTATTACAAGGTGCCAGGGGAGCAGGTGGTCAGCGTGGTCTTCATCAAGTGAGCTGGGGGGGTTTGGGGGGGCCCAGGGGGTTTTGAGGGAACTTGGGGGGTTTTGGGGTGCAGGTGGGGTTTGGGGGGCTGGGAGGTTTGGGGGTGCAGGGTGAATTGGGGGGATGGAGAAGATTTGGGCTGATTGGAGGTTGGGGGGCAGTGGGGAGGTTTGGGGGGGCTATAGGGGGGCTAGGGATGATGGGGAGGCTTGGGGGTGCGGGGAGGTTTGGGGGTGCAGGGGGAATTGAGGGGATGGGGAGAATTGGGGGTGATGGGGAGGTTTGTGGGGGCTGTGGGGAGGTTTGGGGTGATGGGGAGGTTTTGGGGGCGCAGAGGAGGTTTGGGGGTACAGGGGGAATTGGGACGATGGGGAGAAATGGGGAGGTTTGTGGGGGGTTTGGGGTGATGGGGAAGTTTTGGGCGTGCAGGGGAGATTTTGGGGGTGCAGTAGGGAGATTTTTGGGGTGCTGACCCCCTGTTCCCACCCCCCCAGAGAGCTGGAAGGCGACGTCTTCGTGGAGCTGGATGTGGGCTCGGAGGGGAACGGGGACGAGGCGCAGCTGGGGGGGGTCCTGCGGGACCTGCTGGCCGCCGGCTCCATCGCCTCCTACGCCACCTCCCCCCACGGCTTCCAGTTCCGGCGCTTGGGGGCTGGTGAGCACCGGGGGGGGGGTTTGGGGGGGCTATCACAGGTTTGGGGGGGGCTGTGGGGTGGGGGGGGCTCAAACCGCCCCATGTATCCCATCACGCTGCCTGGTCCCGTGTCCCAGTGTGTCTCGACACACCACACCCCCCCCGCTCCAGTTTCTGGTGGGTGGATATTTTGGGGGGTGTCACCCTGATTGTGCCCCCCCTCCAACCAGTGACCCCCCACCCACGCGCCTGCACCCCCTCGGAGTTCACCTGCGGCAGCGGCGAATGCGTCGCCGGCGAATACCGCTGCGACCGCCGGCCCGACTGCCGGGACGCCTCCGACGAGGACGGCTGCGGTGAGACCCCCCCGTAACCCCCCTGCACCCCCATTCCCCCAGTAACCCCCCCGTAACCCCCCACTGCACCTCCCTTTCCCCCATACACCCCCCTGCACCCCCATTTCCCCCAATAACTTCCCCATAAACCCCCCTGCACCCCCATTCTGTCCCTATAACCCCCATAACCCCCCTGCACCCCCATTTCCCCCCCTAACCCCCCATCACCCCCATTTCCCCCCATAACCCCCCCAGCACCCCCATTTCCCCCCATAACCCTGCCAGCACCCCCATTTCCCCCCCATAACCCCCCCTGCCCCCCTATTCCCCCCAATAACCCCCCATAACCCCCTCACTGCATCTTCTTTTCCCCCCATAACCCCCCCAGCACCCCCATTTCCCCCATTTCGCCCCCCATAACCCCCCCTGCACCCCCATTTCCCCCCATAACCCCCCCTGCACCCCCATTTCCCCCCATAACCTCCCCAGCACCCCCATTTCCCCCAATAGCCCCCCATAACCCCCCCTGCACCCCCATTTCCCCCATAACCCCCCAGCACCCCCATTTCCCCCATTTCCCCCCATAACCCCCCCTGCACCCCCATTTCCCCCCATAACCCCCCAGCACCCCCATTTCCCCCATTTCCCCCCATAACCCCCCCTGCACCCCCATTTCCCCCTATAACCCCCATATACCCCCTCCTGCCCCCCCATTTCCCCCCAATAACCCCCCATAACCCCCCAGCACCCCCATTTCCCCCCCATAACCTCCCCAGCACCCCCATTTCCCCCAATAGCCCCCCATAACCCCCCCTGCACCCCCATTTCCCCCCACCACCCGCCCATCCCCCCCCCTCACCCCCATTTCCCCCCCATAACCCCCCCCCCTCACCCTCCATCCCCGCAGAACCCCCGACGCGGATGCCCCCCACCACCGCCCGCCCCGCCACCACCACCCGCCCGGTGAGCACCGTCACGGCCGCCGTCACCCCCTCCCTGCACCGCCCCTTCACCCCGCGCCCCCCCAAAGTGCCGGCGGGGGGGTGCCGAGCGGGCGAAGCCGCCTGCGCCGACGGGCGCTGCGTCCCCCGCGATTACCTCTGCGACGGCGAGCCCGACTGCGCCGACGGCAGCGACGAGGAAGCTTGCGGTGAGTCTGCGGTGACGGGGCGGGGTGGGGACACCCTATGGGTGCTGACACCCCCCCCCCCCCCATCACCCAGGCACCCCCTCCCCTTGCGAACCCAACGAATTCAAGTGCCGCAACGGGCACTGCGCCCTCAAGCTTTGGCGCTGCGACGGCGAGAACGATTGCGGGGACGGCTCCGACGAGACCGATTGCCGTGAGTACGGCCGGGTTGGGGACGCACGCGGTGACACGGGCGCCCCCCCCCCCCCCCCCGCCCTGGTTGACACGTGTCACCGTCACCGCTGCAGCCACCAAGGCACCCGGTGCGGCGTGCGGGCCGGCGGAGTTTCGGTGCGTGGCCAGTGGGAGCTGCATCCGGGCCAGCTACCAGTGTGACCGGGAGCCCGACTGTCCCGACCGCTCCGACGAGGTCGGCTGCGGTGAGTGACACCGGGAGGGGACACCGCTGCCAGGCGTGGTGGCTGGTGCTGGGGACCCTGAGTGGTGGCTGTGTGTTGGGGATGCTGCGCCCGAGCTGTGCTGGGGACGCGGTGCCGTGCCGCCGGGCTGGGGACGCTGCACCCAGGGACGCCGGCCCATGGCACCAGGTTGGGGACACTGTGGGGGACACTGTGCCACATCCGTGCTGTGCTGGGGACCTTCTGTCATGGCACTGTGCTGGTGGCAGTGCTGGGGACTCTGTGCCCAAGCAATGCCACACTGGGGACCCTGTGCCGTGGCACAGTGCTGGGTGACACACTGGTGATCTTGTCCCCAAGTGGTGCCACGTTGGGGACCCTGTGCCATGGCCACACTGGTGGCCCTGTCCCCAAGAAGTGCCACACTGGGGACCCTGTGCCATGGCACAGTGCTGGGTGCCACACTGGTGACCTTGTCCCCAAGCCGGGCTGGGGACCTGGTGCTGGTGACCTTGTCTCCAAGCCGTGCCATACTGGGGACCTGGTGCCATGATGAGGTGCTGGGTGTCACACTGGTGGCCCTGTCCCCAAGTGGTGCCACGTTGGGGACCCTGTGCCATGGCACAGTGCTGGGTGCCACACTGGTGACGTTGTCCCCAAGCTGGGCTGGGGACCCGGTGCTGGTGACCTTGTCTCCAAGCCGTGCCATACTGGGGACCTGGTGCCATGATGTGGTGCCGAGTGCCACACTGGTGGCCCTGTCCCCAAGTGGTGTCATGCTGGGGACCCTGTGTCATGGCAAAGTGCCGGGTGCCACACTGGTGGCCCTGTCCCCAAGCCGTGCCATGCTGGGGACCTGGTGCCATGATGTGGTCCTGAGTGCCACACTGGTGGCCCTGTCCCCAAGTGGTGTCATGCTGGGGACCCTGTGTCATGGCAAAGTGCCGGGTGCCACACTGGTGGTCCTGTCCCCAAGCTGGGCTGGGGACCTGGTGCTGGTGACCTTGTCCCCAAATGGTGCCACGTTGGGGACCCTGTGCCGTGGCACAGCGCCGGGTGCCACACTGGTGGCCCCGTCCCCAAGCCGCTCTGGGGACCTGGTGCTGGTGCCACGCGGGGTCCGTCGGGGTGGTGACGGGGGGGTGCGGGCAGTGCCCCCGCAGGTGGTGACGCTCCCCCGGGAGTCGGTGCGGGCGGTGCCGGGGCAGACGGTCACCTTCACCTGCGTGGCCACCGGCGTCCCCACCCCCATCATCACCTGGCGCCTCAACTGGGGACACACCCCCAGCAGCCACAGGTGGGGGCGGGGCCTCGGGGGAGGGGGCGGGGCCAGATGGGCGGGGAACCAATGGGTGGGGGCTGAGGGGGCGGGGTCTAAGGGGGTGGGGCTGACCGTGGTGTTCTGGGGGCGGGGCTTGGTGGGAGGGGGCGGGGCTTATCATTGGGGAGGGCTTGTGCTTGGGGCGGGGCCTGCAGAGGGGGTGGGGCTTGGGCTTTGGAGGGCGGGGCCTGGAATGGTGGGAGGGGCTTGCACGAGGGGGAAGCCCTGTGGTAGGAGGGGCTTGCACGAGGGGGGAGCCCTGTGGTGGGAGGGCCTTGCACAAGGGGGGAGCCCTTGCAGTGGGAGGGGCTTGCACAAGGGGGCGGTGCTTGCCCGGGGGCGTGGCTTTCAGGGCGGGATTCCCGGCAAGGGGGCGGCGCTAACAGCCAGCAGGAGCTGCGCGGTGGGCGGAGCTTGCACTTTGGGGGCGGGGCTTGCACTTGGGGGCGGGTCCGTGTGCCCCGCCTGGTGCCAAGCGTGCCGCGCAGGGTGTCGATCGTGAGCGAGGCCGGGCAGGGCACGCTGACCATCCGGGACGTCAAAGAGGCCGACCAAGGCGCCTACACCTGCGAGGCCATCAACACCCTCGGCATGGTCTTCGGCATCCCCGACAGCATCCTCACCGTCACCCGCCCCGGTGAGCGTCCCCCGCCCTCCCCTCCCCATCCCGCCCCCCCCACCATGGCCCCGTCGCCGTCACCCACCGTCTTCCGCAGGGCCGTGCCCCGAGGGCCACTTCCAAGTGACGGGGACATCCCGCTGCCTGCCCTGCTTCTGCTTCGGCGTCACCACCGCCTGCCGCGCCACCGCCCGGCGCCGCCACCGCCTCCGCCTCCGCTTCGACCGCCCCGACGACTTCAAGGGTGAGTCCAGGGGACAAGGGGCAGGGGGGACAAGGGACAGAGCAGGGGCTGAGCATCTCCCCGCAGGCGTCAACGTGACGGTGCCAGCGGCACCGTCCTCGCAGGTGCTCTCGGCCACCCAGCTCCACGTGGACACGGACGCCGAGGAATTCCAGCTCCTGGATCTGTCCCGCCGCTTCCTGGCCCTCGACGCCTTCTGGGCACTGCCGGACACCTTCCTTGGGGACAAGGTGACACCGGGGTGGGGACAGGGCTGGGGACGCCAGTGGCACAGCTGCTGACAGCTCGCTGATGCTAACAGGTGGATGCCTACGGGGGAGCGCTGAGTTACGGGGTGCGGTACCGGCTGGGGCGGGGACCCCCCGAGCCCACCACCCACCCTGACGTGGTGCTGCGGGGCCACGGGCGGCAGCTGCGGGCACGTGTCGGGGCCACCCGGCCCGATGTCCTCAACTGGCGGCACGTGCCCTTCACTGAGGTGGGTGGGAGCTGGGTGGGGGGTGACAGCGATGGTGGGTGGGTGCTGGTGGTGGTGGGTGATATTGGTGGTCATGGGTGGTGCTGGTGGTGGTGGGTGGGTGATGCTGGTGGTCATGGACAAGTGATGCTGGTGGTGGTGGGTGGGTGATACCGGTGATGGGTGGGTGATGCTGGTGATGGGTGGGTGATACTGGTGGTGGTGGGTGGATGATACCGGTGATGGTTGGGTGATGCTGGTGGTGGTGGGTGGGTGATACCAGTGATGGGTGAGTGATGCCGGTGATGGGTGGGTGATACTGGTGGTGGTGGGTGGGTGATACCGGTGATGGTTGGGTGATACTGGTGATGGGTGGGTGATACCGGTGATGGGTGGGTGATACTGGTGGTGGTGGGTGGGTGATACTGGTGATGGTTGGGTGATGCCAGTGATGGGTGGGTGATGCTGGTGGTGGTGGGTGATACCGTTGATGGGTGGGTGATGCTGGTGGTGATGAGCAAGCGATGCTGGTGGTGGGCAGGTGATACCAGTGGTGGCAAGCAGGTGATGCTGATGGTGGCAGCTGGTCACCCTGGGGTGACGCCAGTGTCACCATCCTGGCAGGACCACTGGGAGGATGAGGAGGGTGCCCCGGTGAGCCGGGAGCTGCTGCTGCTGGTGCTGCAGGGGCTGGAGGGCATCTTCATCCGGGCGGTCTATGACGGGCGAATGGCCAGCGTGGGGCTCAGCGACGTGGCCATGGATGTCACCAGTCCCAGTGACACCAGCCTGGGGCCAGCTGGGGACGTTGAGGAGTGCAGGTGACTGCCGGGAGCGAGGTCGCGGGCTCGGTGTCACCGCCGCCGCGATGCCACCGTCACACCGCTGTGTCCCCAGGTGCCCCGTGGGCTACACGGGTCTGTCGTGCCAGCGATGTGCCACCCGCTTCGAGCGGGTGACGAGGGGACCCTACCTGGGGACCTGCTCCGGTTGCGGCTGCCACGGCCACTCCAGCACCTGCGACCCCGTTTTTGGGCACTGCCTGGTAAGGGAGGGGGGGTGCGGGGTGACAAGGGGACAGGGATGTGGCACGCTGTCACCCCCCTCCGTGCCACACGTGTGCGTGTGTCCCCCCCAGAACTGCCAGCACAACACGGAGGGTCCCCAGTGTGAGAAGTGCAAACCCGGCTTCTTCGGCGATGCCACCAAGGGCACGGCCACCGCCTGTCACCCTTGTCCTTGTCCCTACACTGAGCCAGCTCGTAGGTGAGTGCCAACCCCAGGGGACCCCCCGAAT
Organism: Strix uralensis; assembly: GCF_047716275.1. Lineage (NCBI taxonomy): Eukaryota > Metazoa > Chordata > Aves > Strigiformes > Strigidae > Strix > Strix uralensis. Next base: position 8,573,745 of record NC_133994.1, on the reverse strand, counting down.
GTCACAGCCCCGCTATGTCACCGTCATTGTCACCCGCAGGTTTTCGGAGTCGTGCTTTTTGGACACGGACGGCCAAGCCACCTGCGACGCCTGCGCACCCGGTTACGCCGGCCGCCGCTGCGAGAGGTGGGGGGGGCGTGTCCCTATAACCTCCCCCCACCCGAGACCCCCCACCCGAGACCCCCCACCCATCACCCACCCATCCCCACAGGTGTGCCCCGGGCTACGAGGGAGACCCCATCCAGCCAGGTGGCAAGTGCACCCCAATCGGTGAGTAGTGGGTGCTGGTTGTGGGGTGACACCCCCCCCCCCGAGCCACCCAGGGGTGCCCCCACCCTCACCCTCGCTGCCCACAGGCCAGGAGCTCGTCAAGTGTGACGCCCGCGGGGGCAAGGACGCGGCCGGTGGCACGTGCCGCTGCAAGGTGGGGGCAGGGCCCTGGGGTGGCGGGGGGGGGGCTGGGTGCTCCCATCCCTCACAGCACCCAGTCTGATCCCCGAAGCACCCAGTGTGACACCCCCCGTGGCACCCAGTGGGATCCCTTGGGCACCCAGTCTGACCCCCGCTATGGCATCCAGTCCAGTGCCTGGGGCACCCAGCCTGATCCACCCCGGCACCCATGCCAACCCCCCATAGCACCCATCCTGACCCCTCACAGCACCCATTCCAACCACCCATAACTCCCAGTCCGATCCCTGGGGCACCCGCTGCCACCCCTGCCCCCAGCACCCATTCCAACCCCCCTATAGCACCCAGCCTGACCCCTCCCAGCACCCATTCCACCCCCCCATGACCCCCAGTCCGATCCCTGGGGCACCCACTGCCACCCCTGCCCCCTAGGACCCAGCCTGACCCCTCCCAGCACCCATTCCACCCCCCCATGACATCCAGCCTGACCCCTCCCAGCACCCATTCCAACCCCGCCCCATAGCACCCATCCCAGTCCCTGCCGGGACCCAGTCTGATCCCCTGTGGCACCCAGTCCAATCCTCCATAGCACCCATCCCAACCCCCCCATGGCACCCAGTCCAGCCCCCCAGCACCCAGTCCCACCCCCTGCATTTCCACTCCCCGGCAGCCCCCCCCCTCCCCACCCCAGCACCCCATTTCCCAGTCCCCCAGCACCCACTTGATCCGATCCCACCCCCTGGCACCCCCCACCCACGGCGCCCACCCCCCCGCAGCCCAACGTGCGGGGCCGGTTGTGCGACGCCTGCGCCGCCGGCACCTTCCACCTGAGCGCGGCCAACCCCGAGGGCTGCCTGCCGTGCTTCTGCATGGGCGTCTCGCGGCACTGCGCCAGCTCCGCCTGGAGCCGACACCAGGTACCCCCCCGCGCCGGGCCGGGCCGTGCCAGGCCATGCCGGGCCATAGAGTGCCATGCCGGGCCATTATATGCCGTGCTGTGCCATGCCGTGCCATGTTACATCATGGCAAGCCTTGCCATGCCATGGAGTGCCGTGTTGTGCCATGCCGTGCCTTGCCATGCCGTGCGGTGCCATACTACATCATGTCAAGCCATGCCATGCCATGGAGTGCCGTGTTGTGCCATGCCTTGCCATACTACATCATGTCAAGACATGCCATGCCATTATACGCCATGTTATGCCATGCTGTGCTATATTACGTCATGTCAAGCCATGCCATGCCGTGTAGTGCCATGTTGTGCCATGCCCTGCTATACTGTCATGTCAAGCCATGCCATGCTGTTCTATGCCATGTTATGCCTTGCCGTGCTGTGCCATACTATGTCATGGCAAGCCATGTAGTGCCATGCCGGGCCATTATATGCCATGCTGTGCCATGCTGTGCCGTACTACATCATGTCAAGCCATGCCATGCCATGTAGTGCCATGTTGTGCCATGCTGCACCATACTATGTCATGTCAAGCCATGCCATGCCGTTCTATGTCATGTTACGCCTTGCCGTGCCGTGCCATACTACATCAAGCCATGCCATGCCATGTAGTGCCGTGTTGTGCCATGCCGGGCCATTATATGCCATGTTGTGCCATGGAGTGCCTTGCCGTGCTGTGCCATGCCGTGCCGTGCTACGTCATGGCAAGCCTTGCCGTGTAGTGTAGTGGCATGTTATGCCATGCTGTGCCATACTACGTCATGTCAAGCCATGTCATGCCATGTAGTGCCATGTTGTGCCATGCTGTGCCTTGCTATGCCATGCCATGCCATATTATGTCATGTCAAGCCATGCCATGCCATGTAGTGCCATGTGGTGCCATGCCATGCTATACTATGTCATGTCAAGCCATGCCATGCTGTTCTACGCCATGTTATGCCTTGCCATGCCATGCCGTACTACGTCATGTCAAGGCATGCCATGCCATTATTTGCCACGTTATGCCATGCTGTGTCTTGCCATGCCGTGTAGTGCCATGTTGTGCCATGAAGTGCCGTGTTATGTCCTGCTGTGCCGTACTATGTCATGTCAAGCCATGCCATGATGTCCTATGCCATCTTATGCCTTCCCATGCCATGCCATACTACGTCATGGCAAGCCATGCCATGCCATTATATGCCATGTTATGCCATGCTGTGCCTTGCCCTGCCGTGCTATGTCGTGTCAAGCCTTGTATGCCCTGGAGTGCCATGTTGTGCCATGGAGTGCCGTGTTATGTCCTGCTGTGCTATACTATGTCATGTCAAGCCATGCCATGCCATGTAGTGCCGTGTTGTGCCATGCCATGCCTTGCCATGCCATGCCGTGCCATATTATGTCATGTCAAGCCATGCCATGCCATGTAGTGCCATGTTGTGCCATGCCCTGCCATGCTATGTCATGCCAAGCCATGCCATGCCATTATACACCATGTCTTGCCATGTCATGCCATGCTGTGCCGTGTAATGTCATGCCACGTCATACCGTGCCGTGTTGTGCCATGTTGTGCTGTGCAATGCCATGTTGTGCCATGCTGTAACATGTGCCCTCTTGTGCTACGCTGTGCCATGCCGTGTAGTGCTGTGCTGTGCCATGCCATGCCATGCCGTGTTGTGCTGTGACTCATCACGCATTTCTATGCTGTGCCATGTAGCGCTGTGCCATCCCAGGCCATGTAGAGCCATGTTGTGCCGTGCCATGCCTTGATGTGCTGTGCCCTGCCCTGTAGTGCCATACCATGCCATGCCTACGACCGAGCCCCTTTCCACTCCCCTTCCAGGTTCTCCTCACGGCCGAAGAGACGCCGCCGTTGAGCCTGGCCAACCTGGCCGGCACGCGGACAGTGGGCGATGGCGCCCGCTTCTCCTCCCCGCGGGAGCTGCTCTTTGCCGCCTTCCAGACGCTGCCCCGTGACGTCTACTACTGGGTGCTGCCCGCGCCCTTCGCCGGCGACAAGGTGCCAGCACTGGGGCCGACTGGGGGACAAGGTGGACATCCCCGAGCCCGGCTGAGCCTCGCTGCATCCCTCCCCGCAGGTGACATCGTATGGCGGCGAGCTGCGGTACACGGTGACACACCGGGCACCAGCGGGTGCCCAACCTTTGCCGCGCCAGCCCGACGTCCTGCTGCAGGGCAACGGCATCCTCCTGGAGCACTTCTCCGATGCCAAACCCGCCTCTGGTGTCCCCACCACTGTCACCGTGCCCTTCCGCGAGGTGAGGACTGGTGGGGGTCCCCCCGCCCTACCCTGGGATGAGGTTGGGGACACGGTGGTCACCCCCCGGTTGTGCCCGCAGCGTGCCTGGCGCCGGGCGGACGGGCGCGATGCCACCCGTGAGCATCTCCTGATGGCATTGGCTGACGTCGACCTCTTCATGATCCGGGCGTCCTACTCCGATCAACCGGAGGAGAGCAGGTACCAGGGATGGGGAGGGGACACGGGGGACACGGGGACGCAGGCGAGCAGAGCGGTGGGGACATCCCCTCTCGCCCCGCAGACTGGCCGATGTCAGCCTGGACGTGGCGGTGCCACACGCCACCGGCCGCCCGCCAGCGCTGGAGGTGGAGGATTGCGCCTGCCCACCTGGTTACCGCGGTGCCTCCTGCCAGGTGAGACGCTCGGTGTCCCCTCACCCTGGCCTTGGGGACACTGAGCGGTGGCTCATCCTGCTTGTCCCCGTGCCCCTTCCGTAGGACTGTGACACCGGCTACACCCGCAGCACTGCCGGGCTCTACCTGGGCACCTGCGAGCCGTGCCAGTGCCACGGCCACGCCGGCGAGTGCCACCCTGAGACCGGTGTCTGCCAGGTGAGCTGGGGACGGTGAGGGGACACCCCAGGGATCCCCATGGCAGTGTCACCGACACCGTAACCCCTCTTCTTTGCAGGACTGCCGGGATCACACGGAAGGTGCCCAATGTGACAAGTGCCAACCCGGCTACTACGGTGATGCCACCCGGGGTACCCCGGATGATTGCCAGCCCTGTCCCTGCCATGGACCACACGGTGACACCCAGTAGGTGCCACCCCCTTGTCCTCTACGTCCCTGGGGACACCGGCAGGGGCTCACCCATCCCTTTGTCCCCTCCGCAGAGTGACCAAGAGCTGCTTTGAGGACACAGACGGGCAGCCCACCTGCAGCGCCTGTGCCCCTGGACACAGCGGGCGCCTCTGCGAGAGGTGCCGGGGGAACCTGGAGTGGGGTGGGGGTTGTGGTTTTTTGGGTGCAACCCCCCCTCACTGGATTTTTTTTGATGCTCCCCCCATAGGTGCTCACCTGGCTACGTGGGGGACCCGCTGCGGGGAGAGCCGTGCCGAGGTGAGTGTCACAGGGAGGGGACGAGGCGGTGTCTCCCGTGGTGGCACTGAGGGGGGGTCCTGCCTAACGGCTGTCATCCCATGTCCCCCCACCCCGCCCCACAGAGCCGGGTGTCCCCAGCGGGCAGTGCCAGTGCGACCCCCGCGGCAGCATCGGCGAGGGCTGCGACACCGACGGGCAGTGCCGCTGCAAGGTGAGCCCTGTCCCCCTCCTCAGCATGTCCCCAAGCCCTGGGAGGGGACGACAAGGCAATGACACCCACCCTGTGTCCCCGTCCCCCCCTCCAAGGCCAACGTGGAGGGTCCCCACTGTGCCACTTGTCGTCCCCACCATTTCCACCTGAGCGCCAGCGAGCCGGCCGGCTGCCTGCCCTGCTTCTGCATGGGCATCGTCCAGCACTGCGCCAGCACCGCCTACGCCCGCGGCACCGTGAGTGTCCCCGACGATGTCCCCAGGGTGTCTCCAGATGTCCCCGACCCCGCTCACCCTTATCCCCACCCTGTAGGTCCGGACGCCCTTCGCTCCCGGGAATCCCCAGGGATTTGCCTTGGTGAACCGGCAGCGCAGCACCCGGGTGGGCACCGGCTTCCGGGTGGAGCCGGGCACCCCCCAACCCCGCTTGACCTACGACCGTTTTGGGGAGCTGCCCCCCGACTCCTACTACTGGCAGCTGCCGCCGCCCTACCAGGGGGACAAGGTAAGGGGGTGCCTCCCTCCCCGGGGGACAGGGGTGCCTGTGGGAGCACCCAGCCTGGCAGCGGCTGCACCCACTCCCCATGGGCACCCCTGGGTGCTCGTCCCGTGGGTCTGTGGAGGGGGAGGTGGGCACAGCCTCCCCCATCTCCTGGCTTCTCCTTTTTGCTTTCTCCTTTCTCCTTTTTCCTTCTTCCTTTCTCCTTTCTCCTTTTTCCTCTCTCCTTTTTCCTTTTTCCTTTCTCTTTTCTCCTTTTTTCTTTCTCCTTTCTCTTTTTTCTTTTTCTTTTTTCCTTTCTCCTTTTTCCTTTTTCCTTTTCCACATTCTTCCCCTTCCCCATCTCCATTCCTATCCTATTCCCATCCCTTTCCTCATCCCTTTCCCTTCCTCTTCCCTTCCACTTGCTTATCCCCATCCCCATCCCCTTCCTTCTCCCTTCCCCATCCCAAACCCTATCCCTATCCCTATCCCTATCCCTATCCCCATCCCCATCCCTATCCCCATCCCTATCCCCATCCCCATCCCCTTCCTTCTCCCTTCCCCATCCCCATCCCTATCCCTGTCCCTATCCCTACCCCTGTCCCGTCCTCTTCCTCTTCCCTTTCACTTTTCTCATCCTCATTCCATCCTCATCCCCTTTCTCTTCCCTTCCTCATCCCCATTCCCCATCCCTGTCCCCACCCTTGTCCCCATCCCTGTCCCACCCCCATCTCATCCCTATCCCATCCCCTTCTTCTTCCTTTTCCCTTCCCCACCCCACCCCATCTCCCCACACAGGTGGGCTCCTATGGTGGGCGCCTCCGCTACACCCTGACCTACACCCCAGGGGGGCAGGGAGCCCCCCTGCCTGACGCCGACATCCAGATCACGGTATGGGGGTGCCTGGGGGGGGGGAGGGACAGAGTGACACCAGGACCCCCTCTGACCCCCCTCTATCCACAGGGCAATGACATCACGCTGGTGGCGTACCAGCCCGACCTGCCCCCACGGACCCCCCAGACCTTCGAGATCATTTTTCGGGAGGTAGGAGGGGGCGGGTGGCCTTTGTCCCTGATGTCCCCCATCCCGATGGCATGCCAAGCTGGTGTGTGTCCCCCCCCCCCCTCCTTGACACCCCCCTCTGCCCACAGCAATACTGGCAGCGGCCGGACGGGCAACCGGCGACGCGGGAGCATCTCCTGATGGCTTTGGCCGACCTGGATGAGATCCTCATCCGAGCCACCTACTCCACCAGCACGGCTGCATCCAGCATCGCCGACGTTGCCATGGAAACGGCCGTGCCCCCCCAGCCCGGCCTCCCCCCGGCCGCTGAGGTGGAGGAGTGTCGCTGCCCCCCCGGGTACCACGGGCTGTCCTGCCAGGTGAGCCCCCCGCATCCCCCCTCAGCATCCCCGTCATCACCCCCCCTTCCCACAGGTATTTGCAGAGGGGGTGTCACAACACTGAACCCCCCTTTTTCTTCCCCCCTTGGCAGGACTGTGCCCCCGGTTACACCCGCACTGGGGGGGGGCTGTACCTGGGGCACTGCGAGCTCTGTGAGTGCAACGGGCACTCGGAGAGCTGCCACCCCGAGAGCGGCGTCTGCTCCGTAAGTCTTGATGTTAAGCAGGTTTTTTGGGGGGGGCTGGGGTCTCATCCCAGCTGTGACCCCCCCAGTTTGTGTGTGTCCCCCCCAGGGATGCTTGCACAACACGGCAGGGGATTTCTGTGACCAATGTGCCCCCGGTTTCTACGGGGATGCCACCGCCGGCACCCCTGAGGACTGCCAGCCCTGCGCCTGTCCCCTCCCGTACCCCGAAAACCAGTGAGTGCCGGAGCCAGAGCAAGGGGGTACTGGGGAGGGGACACACCCCCATCTCACCCTGTCCCCACAGGTTCTCCAGGACCTGCGAGAGTTTGGGAGGCGGCGGGTACCGCTGCACCGCCTGCGAGCCGGGCTACGCCGGGCAGTACTGCGAGCGGTGAGAGCCGCGGCGGGGTGGCCGGTGCCCCCAAAACCCCACCCCGATGGGCTCACCCCGAAATGCTCACCCTGATATACCCACCCTGATGTGGTCCCCCCCAACATACCCACCCCAATGGGCTCACCCTTATACCCACCCCAAAGTGCTCACCCCCATGGGCTCACCCCAATATACCCACCCCGAAGTGCTCACCCCGATGGGCTCACCCCAAAACCCCACCCTGATGGGCTCACCCCGAAATGCTCACCCTGATATACCCACCCTGACTTGCTCACCCCCATGGGCTCACCCCAGTATACCCACCCCAATGGGCTCACCCCAAAACCCCACCCTGATGGGCTCACCCCAATATACCCACCCTAAAGTGCTCACCCCGATGGGCTCACCCCAAAACCCCACCCTGATGGGCTCACCCCAAAATGCTCACCCTGATATACCCACCCTGATGTGCTCACCCCCATATACCCACCCTGATATAGTCACCCTGATGTGCTCACCCCAATATACCCACCCCAAAGTGCTCACCCCCATGAGCTCACCCCAGTATACCCACCCCCCTATACCCACCCCGATGGGCTCACCCCAACATACTCACCCCGATGGGCTCACCCTTATACCCACCCTGATATAGTCACCCAGATGTGGTCCCCCCAATATACCCACCCTGATGTGCTCACCCCAATGGCCTCACCCCCATATACCTTCCCTGATGGGCTCACCCCGATATACCAACCCCAATATACTCACCCTGATGTGCTCACCACCCCGATATACCCACCCCAAAGTGCTCACCCCAATATAACCACCCCGATGGGCTCACCCTGATATACGCACCCCCATAGACTCACCCCGATGTTCTCCTGCTATACCCACCCTGATGTACTCACCCCAATATTCCCACCCTTATGTACTCACCCCGATATATGCGTCCTAAAGGACTCACACCCGCTATATGCACCCCAATATACTCACCCCAATATTCCCACCCCTAGTACTCACCTCGATATATGCATCCTAAAGGGCTCACCCCGCTATATGTACCCCAATATACCCACCCCGATGTGCTCACCCCAATATACCCACCTCAGCAGGCTCACCCCCCTATATGCACCCCAATATGCTCACCCCAATATACCCACCCTGCTGGCTCACCCTGCTACATGCACCCCAATATGGTCACCCCAAAATACCCCCCCCAATATCCTCACCCCAATATGGTCACCCCAAAATACCCCCCCAATATCCTCACCCCGACATACTCACCCCAGTGGGCTCACCCCAATATATGCCCCCCATTATACCCCCCGTGCCCCCCCCTGTACACTCACCCCCTTTTCCCCCACAGCTGTGCACCTGGCTACGTGGGGGACCCCACAGTGCGCGGCCAGGCGTGTGTCCCAGGGGGGTCCCCGCACCCCCTGGCTGTCCGTGTCCACCCGCCGCGCACCACGGTGGCGCAGGGCAGCGCCGTCACCCTGCGGTGCCAGGCCAGCGGCGACCCCCCCTTCTATTACCACTGGGCGCGAGAAGATGGGCGACCCCTCCCCGAGGGCGCCCAGAGCCGGCGACAAGGTATTGAGTTGGCTTTGGGGGACGCACCGGGGTGTCCCCAAGGTGGAGGGGACGCGGGGTATCACCCATGTGTCCCCCCCTCTAGGCGAGGAGCTGCACTTCGCCAGCATCCAGCCCTCTGAAGCCGGAGTCTACGTCTGCTCCTGCCGCAACCTGCGGCACAGCAACGCCAGCCGCGCCGAGGTCATTGTCACAGGTAGGTCGTTGTCACCGAGGGGGGGGACAGGACACACGGGGATCAAGGGGAGGAGCGGAGGGGGGGCTCAGCTTTCCCGTCTTGGCACAGAGACTCCAGGCAAACCCATCACCGTCACCGTGGAGGAGAAGCGGGTGCAGCGGGTGAAGCCCGGGGCTGACGTCACCTTCGTCTGCACCGCCAAGAGCAAGGTGATCCAAGGGGGGTGTGGCATGGCGGGGCGCATGTGGGCACCCTTGGGTGCCCATGGGGACGTGCGGGGCACGGGGATACCCTTGGGTGCCCACAGGGACATGCAGGCTGCATAGGGACACCCCTGGGTGCTTGCCTGGTCACACAGGGCACATGAGCACCCTTGGGTGCCTGTGGGGTCCTGCAGGGCAGAAGGACACCCCTGGGTGCCCAGGGGGCCCTGCAGGGCAGAGAGACACCCCTGGGTGCCCACCTGGCTGTGCAGGACATGCAGGCACCCCTGGGTGCCCCTAAGGCCCTGCAAGACATGTGGACACCCCTGGGTGCCCAGCTGGTCCCACAGAGTAGAGGGACACCTCTGGGTGCCCACGGGGCCATGCAGGGCACAGAGACGCTCTTGGGTGCCCATGCAGCCCTATGGACCCCCCGAACACCCTTGGGTGCCCATGTGACTCTATGGGACACATCAACACATCGGTCCCAGAGAGTGGTGGCCAGTGGAGCTCAATCCAGCTGGTGGCCGGTCACAAGTGGTGTTCCTCAGGGCTCGGTGCTGGGACCATTTCTGTTCAACATCTTTATGGATGATCTCGATAAGGACACAGAGTGTGTCACCAGTGAGTTCGCAGGTGACACCAAGTGAAGCGGGAGTGTCGATCTGCACGAGGACAGGGAGGCTCTACAGAGAGACTTGGCTAGATTGGATCGGTGGCCAACGTCAACGGGATGGGCTTCAACAGGGCCAAGTGCCAGGTCCTGCACTTGGGCCACAACAACCCCCTGCATGGCTACAGGCTTGGGGAGGTGTGGCTGGAGCTGTCTGGGAGAGAAGGGTCTGGGGGTTCTCATTGACAAGCAGCTGAACACGAGCCAGCAGTGTGCCCAGGTGGCCAAGAAAGCCAACAGCATCCTGGCTTGGATTAGAAATAGTGTGACCAGCAGAAGCAGGGAGGTGATAGTCCCCCTGTGCTCTGCACTGGTGAGGCCACACCTGGAGGGTTGTGTCCAGTTTTGGGCACCTCAATACGAGAGAGATCTCGAGGGGCTGGAGCGAGGGCAGAGGAGGGCAACGAGCTGGGGAAGGGCCTGGAGAATAAATCCTGTGAGGAGAGATTGAAGGAGCTGGGACTGTTCAGTGTGAGGAGGAGAAGGTGAGGGGAGACCTCATCACTCTCTACAGCTCCCTGAAAGGACGTTGTGGAGAGGTTGGTGCTGGTCTCTGCTCCCAGGGGATTAGTGACAGAACAAGAGGGAACGGCTTTAAACTGCAACAGGGGAGGTTCAGACTGGACATGAGGAACAAATGTTTCACAGCAAGAGTGGTCAGAGAGTGGAATAGGCTGCCCAGGGAGGGGGTGGAGTCCCCATCCCTGGGTGTGTTTAAGGGTCATTTGGATGAGCTGTTGGGGGATGTGGGGTAGGGGAGAACTTTGTAGAGTCGGGCTGAGGGTTGGACTCGATGATCCCGAGGGGCTTTTCCAACCTGAATGATTCTGTAGTTCTGTGAACACCCTTGGGTGCCCACCTCTCCCCTGCGGGTACCCCCTGTGCAGCCCCCTCCATCCCCAACAGCCCCCCCCGCGACTCCTTGTTGCCCATCCCCATGGCCTCAGGCCTCTCCCTCTCTCCCCCCAGTCGCCCGCCTACACCCTGGTGTGGACGCGGCAGAACCACGGGACGCTGCCGGCCGGCGCCGTGGATTTCAACGGCATCCTCACCCTGCGCAGCGTGCGGCCCGAGGACGCTGGCGTCTACGTCTGCACCGGCTCCAACATGCTGGACATGGATGAGGGCACCGCCACGCTCTACGTCCAGGGTGAGCCCGCGGGGCGCCCAGATGCTGGGGGGGGGGGTGACGGGCACACTCAGTGCCCAGACACCGGGGTGACGGGCATGGTCCCCTGAGACTGGCGCCTTCTTGCAGCCCCCTCGAAGACGCAGATGTTTTACGGACCCGTTGAGTTTATGGAGGGGCACAGACCAGGTAAGTCACCGCAGGGGGAGGCCGAGGGGGGGTCTACACGCTCCCCCAACCCGCTGCATGCCGGGGCTCCACCGCGCACCCTGCTGCCAGCTGTGCCACGCCACCCCCCCCCTCTCTGCTTCTCACCGTCCCCACCGCCTGGGCCCAGCGCCATGGGGGGGGCCCCGGTGAGCCCTGAGCACCCCCCCCCGGGTCTTACCACAGCCGGCACCGCCGCCGCCCCCACCGCCGCCGTGGAGCCAGCGCAGCTGAGCGTGGCACCGGGGCAGCCGGCTGAGTTTCGCTGCGTGGTCACCGGCAACCCCCCACCCACCCTCGAGTGGCTCGGTAGGTGCCTGCTGGGGATGAGGGGGGGTGCACCAGCTTGGGGACACGGCGAGCGGGGGTGACAGCGGGCCGTGTCCCCGCAGGCACGCTGCCGCCGCGGGCGGTGGTGCAGGGGGGGACGCTGCGTTTCGGCGCCGTCGAGCCCGCCGACGAGGGGCACTACGCGTGTCGGGCGCGCAGCAGCGCCGGGCAGCACACGGCTCGGGCCTTCCTCCACGTGCAAGGTGAGCGTCATCCCCAGCATCCCGGTCACGCCCCTTGTCCCCACCATCCCCATCCATATCGTCCCCATCCTCCTCATCACATACATCATTGCTGTCACACCCCATCATCCCCATCCTCCATCTCCATCAGCCCCATTGTCCCCACCAGCCCCATTGTTGGCATCATCCCTGTCACCCCCATCATCACTGTCACCCCCATCATCCCTGTCACCCCCATCATCACTGTCACCCCCATCATCTCCACCACCCTCAACATCTCTGTCACCCCATCATCCCTGTCATCCCCATGACCCCCACTGTCCCCATCATCCTCATCATCTCTGTCACCACCACCTCCATCATCCCCTTCATCCCCCATTGTCCCCATCACCCACATTGTCCCCATCGTTCCCCATCATCCATCCCCATCATCCTCATCACCTGCCTCACTCATGTCACCCCCGTCATCCCCATTGTCCCCATCATCCATCCCCATCATCCCCATCATCCTCATCACCTGCCTCACTCATCTCACCCCCATCATCCTCATTGTCCCCATCCATCCCCATCATCCATCCCCATCATCTCCATCACCTGCCTCACTCATGTCACCCACATCGTCCCCATTGTCCCCACCATGCCCCATCACCCCCCCAGTGCCACCCTGACCCCCCACTTCCCACAGCGGCTGGCACACCCCGGGTGCAGGTGAGCCCGGAGCGGACGGAGGTGCAGGAGGGCTCCACGGTGCGGCTCTACTGCCGGGTCTCGGGGTCACCCACCGCCACCATCACCTGGGAGAAGCAGGGGGGAACCTTACCGCCGCAGGTGAGCCGGGTGCTGGCACCCTTGGGTGCTCCCAGGGGGGTGTGGGTGCACCGCGGGTGCTGCTCACACCCACCCTCATGCCGCAGTCCCGCGCGGAACACGCCGACATCGCCACACTGGTCATCCCCGCCGTGACGGTGGCCGATGGTGGCATCTACCTCTGCGTGGGCACCAGCGCCGCCGGCACGGCCCGTGCCGCCATCGAGGTGGCGGTGGTGCCAGGTGAGGCGTGTGGGGGACGCCAGCAGGGTTTGGGGACACTTTCAGGGGGGCTGCAACCCACCCGTGTCCCCCCTTTTCCTCCCTGCAGGGACGGCACCACCTGTCCGCATCGAGTCCTCGTCCCCGTCTGTCACCGAGGGACAGACCCTGGACCTCGACTGCGTGGTGGCAGGATCCGGCCCTGCCACCGTGACGTGGTACAAGCGTGGCAGCTCCCTGCCCGCCGGCCACCAGGTAGGGCGCAGGCAGCACGGGCAGCGCCCCGAATCCTGCCCTGTCCCCTGCGATGTGACACTGATGCGTGTCCCCAACCCCAGGTTTCAGGGTCCAGGCTCCGTGTCCCCCATGTCACGGCAGCTGATTCAGGGGAGTACGTGTGCCGGGCGAGCTTGGGGACCACTGTCCGGGAGGCGTCTGTCATTGTCACCGTCGTGGCCGGATCCGGTTCATCCTACGGTGAGACCGGGCTCGGTGGCACTGGGGGGGACATGCTGGTCCCAGACGGGTTGTCACAGCTCTGTCCTCCACCCCCAGGGCCACCAGCTTCAGGTGTCCCCGTCCGGATTGAGGCATCCTCATCCACGGTGGCCGAGGGACAAAGCCTGGACCTCAACTGCGTGGTGGCCGGGCAGGGACAGGCCACCGTCACCTGGTACAAGCGTGGGGGCGCCCTCCCGGCCAAGCACCAGGTAGGGGACAACGGAGGGGGATGTCCCCAAGGGGGGTGGTTGGGGTTGATTCACAGCCCCATGTAAGCTTGGGTGGCCCCATGTCAGCCCAGGTGGCCCATGCAGGCCCAACTGGCACTTTTGCAAGCCCAAGTGGCTCTATGCAAGCCCAGATGGCGCTTGTGCAAGTCTGAGCAAGCCCAGTGGCCCCCATACAAGCCCAGATGGTCCCATGCAAGCCCCAGCAGCCCCGTGGAAGCCCAAATGGCCCCCGTGTCCCCTCCCCGCAGGTGTCTGGCTCCCGGCTGCGGCTACTGCAGGTGACAGCGGCCGACTCAGGCGAGTACGTGTGCCGGGTGACCAGCGGGGCCACCACCAAGGAAACTGCTGTCATGGTGACAATCCAGCCCAGCAGTGCCAGCGCCTACCGTGAGTGGGGACAGGGGGGTGACAGTGCCACAGCGGGGGCTCCCCATGTGCCACGGCACTGAGCCAGCTCTCACATGCCCGTGCTGGCAGCGCTCTGTCGCTGTCACTGGTGTCACCCTCTTGTCTCGGTCCCCAGCGCCCGGCAGCACGACCCCTCTGCACATCGAGTCACCGTCCTCCGCCGTGGCCGAGGGCCAGACCCTGGACCTCAACTGCGTCATCGCCAGCCCCGCACAGGCCACCGTCACCTGGTACAAGCGCGGGGGGTCCCTCCCGGCCAAGCACCAGGTAGGGGACATGGAGGGGGATGTCCCCAAGGAGGGTGGTTGGGATTGACCCACGGCCCTGTGCAAGCCTGAGTAGCCCATGTAAGACCAGGTGGCCCCATGCAAGCTCAAGTGGCCCCATGCAAGCTCTGGTGGCCCATGCAAGGTCAGGTGGCCCCATGCAAGCTCAAGTGGCCCCATGCAAGCTCTGGTGGCCCATGCAAGGTCAGGTGGCCCCATGCAAGCTCAAGTGGCTCCATGCAAGCTCAAGTGGCTCCATGCAAGCTCTGGTGGCCTATGCAAGGTCAGGTGGCCCCATGTAAGCTCAAGTGGCCCCATGCAAGGTCAGGTGGCCTGTGCAAGCCCAGGAGACCCATGCAAGCTTGGGTGACCCCACAGAAGCCGAGGTGGTTTGTGTAAGCACACGTTGCCCCATGCAAGCCCAGGTGGCCTGTGCAAGCCTAAATGGCCCTGTGCAAGCCCCAGAAGCCCCATGAAAGCCCAAATGGCCGCTGTGTCCCCTACCCGCAGGTGTCCGGCTCCCGGCTGCGGCTGCTGCAGGTGACAGCGGCCGACTCGGGCGAGTACGTGTGCCGGGTGACCAGCGGGGCCACCACCAAGGAAACCTCCATCATGGTGACAATCCAGCCCAGCAGTGCCAGCGCCTACCGTGAGTGGGGACAGGGGGGATGGGGGACGTTACCCATGGGTGGGTGGCACTGCCCTGCAGTGTCCCCACGTCTGGGATGAATCGCTCCCTGGGGAAGCCACCCATGGGTGTGCCCATCCTGGCTTCCTGGGCTCCTGGTGTCCCTTGGAAGGTCACATGTGGTGGTGGCCACAGTCTCTAACCCGTCTCGGTCCCCAGCTCCAGGCAACACGACCCCCCTGCGCATCGAGTCCTCGTCCTTGTCATCCCCTGTGGCCGAGGGCCAGACCCTGGACCTCAACTGCGTCATCGCCAGCCCCGCACAGGCCACCGTCACCTGGTACAAGCGCGGGGGGTCCCTCCCGGCCAAGCACCAGGTAGGGGACATGGAGGGGGATGTCTCCAAGGGAGGCGGTTGGGGTTAACCCATGGCTCTGTGCAATGCAAGCCCAGGTGGTCCATGCAAGCCCAGGTGGCCCCATGCAAGCCCATGTGACCTCATGCAAGTCCAGCTGGCCTCATGCATACCCAGGTGGCCCCATATAAGCCCAGGTGGCCTATGCAAGCCCAAGTGACCCCATGAAAGCCCAAGTGGCTCCATGCAAGCCCAGGTGGCCCTGTGCAAGCTCGAATGGCCTTGTGCAATCCCAGATGGCCCTGTACAACTGCTGATGGCCTTGTGCAAGCTCAAGTGGCCCCAGTGACCCCTGTGTCCCCTTCCCGCAGGTGTCTGGCTCCCGGCTGCGGCTGCTGCAGGTGACAGCGGCTGACTCGGGCGAGTACGTGTGCCGGGTGACCAGTGGGGCCACCACCAAGGAAATCTCCATCGTGGTGACGATCCAGCCCAGCAGTGCCAGCGCCTACCGTGAGTGGGGACCAGGAAGTGACAGGGGACTGGGGGACCATGCCACGGTCCTTGGGGTGACCCTCCCATCTCTGTCCCCAGCTGTTGGTGTCACCCCCCCGGTGCGCATCGAGTCCTCGTCCTCCTCCGTGGCCGAGGGCCAGACCCTGGACCTCAACTGCATCGTGGCCAGGCAGGGTCAGGCCACCATCACCTGGTACAAGCGTGGCGGGTCCCTCCCAGCCAAACACCAGGTAGGGGACACCAGATAAGCATTTTGGGGTGAAAAAGGGATTTTTTGGGGTTTTGAGCGCTTTGTGTCCTCTTTCTCACGTGTGTCACTCCCCCAGGTATCGGGCACCCGCCTGCGCATCCCCCAGGTGACAGCGGCTGATTCAGGGGAGTACGTGTGCCGGGTGACATCAGGCGGTGTCACACATGAGACGTCCCTCATTGTCACCATCCAGACCGGCGCTGGCTCCTCTTATGGTACTGGGATGGGTGGGAGGTGACATGGGGACACGATGGGGACATGGTGGCCGCCCTACTGACCCCATTGCCACTCCCAGCCGTTGGCGTCACGCCACCAGTGAGAATTGAGACCTCGTCCGCCACCGTCACCGAAGGACAGACCCTGGACCTCAACTGCATGGTGGCAGGACAGGGTCACCCCCACGTCACCTGGTACCGGCGTGGGGGGGCTCTGCCCCCCAACAGCCAGGTGGGACGCTGGGGAGGTGGCATCACCCTGCAGGGTACAGCTCCACATCAGACTGATGTGTCCCCAACTTGTCACCTCCCCAGGTGTCAGGGACCCGCCTGCGCCTTGTCCAGGTGTCGGTGGCTGATTCGGGGGAGTACGTGTGCCGGGTGACCGTGGGGACTGTCACACAGGAAGCATCTGTCATTGTCACCGTGCCTGGTGGAGCTGGCACCTATTACCGTGAGTGCAAGCAAGAGGGCAGCGCTTGGGGACAGATGGGTGCCACCTTCGTGACAAATGTCCCTTTTCCCTGTCCTCCCCCAGCCTCTGGCGTCTCCCAGCCCCTCCGCATCGAGTCCTTGTCCTCGGCCATCGCTGAGGGACAGATCCTGGACCTCAACTGCGTGGTGGCGGGATCCGGCCCCTCCACCGTGACATGGTACAAACGCGGTGGCTCCCTGCCCGCCGGCCACCAGGTAGGGCGCAGAGCGGGGTCACTCTAAATTTGTCCCGTCTCCTGCTCTCTGGTGCTGACTTATCCCCAAATTGTCCCCTCCAAGGTGTCGGGCACCCGCCTGCGCATCCCCCAGGTGACAGCAGCCGATTCAGGGGAGTACGTGTGCCGGGTGACATCGAGCGGCGTCACGCAGGAGACGTCCCTTGTCGTCACCATCGATGATGGAGCCAACCCATCCCACTGTGAGTGCCACCCTTTGGGGGGTGGGTCCTGGTGGGTGACAGGGACCTGTGGGGACATTTACCCTTCACTGCCCACGCAGCCACCGGCGTCACGCCGCCCATCCGCATCGAGTCCTCGGCATCCTCTGTCACCGAGGGACAGACCCTGGACCTGGACTGTGTGGTGGCCAGCCAGGGACAGGCCACCATCACCTGGTACAAGCGTGGTGGGTCCCTCCCGGCCAAGCATCAGGTAGGTGGGGACACCAGCGGGGTGAGGGATAGTGGCCATGGGTGGCTTGGTGATGCCACCACACCCTGCCATTGTGTCCCCAGGTTTCGGGGTCCCGCCTGCGGCTGTCGCAGCTCTCGGTGGCTGATTCAGGGGAGTACGTGTGCCGGGCAGACACAGGCAGTGTCTCCCGTGAGGCCACCATCGCTGTCACCGTCAGCTCCCGTGACAGCTCCAGCTACCGTGAGTGCGGCTACAGGGCGATAGAGGACGCCGGGGGGGGAGATGGGGGACATGGGTGACTGGTGGCTTCTCTGTCCCTTTGTCCCTTCAGGTCTGCAGAGCCCCATCATCTCCATCGACCCGCACAGCATGGCGGTGGCACCGGGCGAGGATGCCACCTTCAAGTGCCGCGTCCATGACGGTGCCCGGCCCATCAATGTCACTTGGCGGATGGGACCTGGCCAACATCTCCAAGGTATGGTGGTCCCCAGGGTGGTCCCAGTGCGGTCCCCAGGGTGGCCCTGGTGTTGACGGCTCCTTCTTGCCCAGACAACGTGAAGATCAGCACCAATGGTTCGGTCATCTCCATCACCGGCGCCCACGTGGGCAACCAGGGTGCCTACCACTGCGTGGCCTCCAACCGCTTCGGTGTCGCCAGCAGCGTCGTCAACCTCCTGGTGCAAGGTGCGAGGTGGCCGGAGTGGCTCTGGCCCTGTCCCCATGTGCTCCAGATGCCTCCGGCGTGGTGGTGTCCTCATCCCCATGTCCTCTCCATGCTTCAGGTGCTCCTGGAGTAGTGGTGTCCCTATCCCCACGCTGATGTCCTCCCCCTGCTCCAGATGCCCCCAGGGTGATGGTGTCCCCATCACCATGCCAGCGTTTTTAGTGGTGGTGTCCCCATGCCCACGCTGATGTCCTCCCCCTTCTCCAGGTGCCCCCACGGTGTCAGTGATGCCACCAGGCCCCGTGACGGTGAAGGAAGGCAAATCCCTCAGCCTGGAGTGCCTTGGCCGGGGTGAACCACGGCCGCTGGTGCGCTGGAGCCGGTTGGGCTCCCGGCAGAAGGTGGAGCACCAAACGCTGCTGCACATGGACAGCCAGGCCATCCTGCAGGTCAGCGGGGCACCCTGGGGTGCCGCAGGGCGCCGGTTGGTGCCCAGGGCTCACCACCCACCCTGTCCCCTCTCCACCAGCTCTCACCAGCCAAGCCGGAGCACACCGGGACCTACGTCTGCACAGCACACAGCGCCTTGGGTTCGGCGCAAGCCCGGGTGGACGTCAACGTGGAGACGGCCCAGCGGCACCCCGGTGCCCCTGAGGTCACCGCGCCGCCTGCCGTCACTGTGGTGGCCGGGGACACGGCCACGCTGCACTGCATGGCCAGAGGTACGGGGAGGATGGAGGATGGTGGCGGAGGAGGGTTCTACAGCCGCGGCGCCCCGATGCCACGGTGATGGGCACCTGCGTTGCCCGTAGGTGAACCGGCACCCCGGATCGAGTGGTCGAAGCTGCGGGCACCCCTGCCCTGGCAGCACCGGGTGGTGAACGGCACCTTGGTCATCCCCCGCGCCGCGCAGCAGGACTCGGGCCAGTACATCTGCAATGCCAGCAGCCCCGCCGGCTTCGCTGAGGTCTTCGTCACCCTCGACGTGGAGTGTAAGGGGGTGGCGGGGGTTGGGGTGCTCCTGGGTCCCTCCTGCCATCTCCACTGTTGCCATCACCCATCCTTGGATCCTGTCTGTCCTTCCTCTGCACGTGGCTGTCTCCATCGCCATTCCCACTCTCCCATCCAGCGCTTCCTCGTGGATCCATCTTCGCTCCATCCCAGCACTCATCCTCATCTCCATCTCCTCTCGAGCTCTGTCATCCAGCCCTTCCCGTGGGTGTGTCCATCCGCTTGTCCTGTCCCCATGCACATCCATCGCTACTGCTCTCTCCTCCATCCATCCCCTGTTCATGGATCCATCCATCACTCACCCATCCCAGCTCACACCCATCGCTCCATCTCCTCTCACACCCCTCCATCAGCCTCTTCCTCGTGGACCCATCCATCTCTTGTCCATCCCAGCTCACACCCAGCTCTCAAACTTCTCCATCCACCCTTTCCTTGTGGATTCATCCATCACTCATTGTACCAGCTCACATCCACGTCTCCATCTCCTCACACCCCTCCA
Source organism: Strix uralensis (assembly GCF_047716275.1). Taxonomy (NCBI): domain Eukaryota; kingdom Metazoa; phylum Chordata; class Aves; order Strigiformes; family Strigidae; genus Strix; species Strix uralensis. Next base: position 8,554,203 of record NC_133994.1, on the reverse strand, counting down.
TCAATCCCTTCCTGGTGGATTCATCCAACTCTCATCCATCCCAGCTCACGCCCATCTCTCCATCTTCTCTCAAACTTCTCCACCCATCCCTTCCCTGCGGATTCAGCTATTGCTCATCCATCCCACCTCACACCCACCTCTCCATCTCTGCTCACACCCCTCCATCCACCCCTTCCCTGTGGATTCACCCACCTCATCCATCCCCGCACACACCCATCTCTCCATCTCCTCCCAAACTCATCCATCCATTGATCCATCCATCCATCCATTGATCCATTTTCCTTCCTTCCATCGCTCACCCATCCCAGCTCACATCCGCCTCTCCATCTCCTCTCAAACTCCTCCATCCATTGATCCATCCATTGATCCATCTCCTCCTTTCTTCCATCGCTCACCCATCCCAGCTCACATCCGCCTCTCCATCTCCTCTCAAACTCATCCATCCATTGATCCATCCATTGATCCATCTCTTCCTTTCTTCCATCGCTCACCCATCCCAGCTCACATCCGCCTCTCCATCTCCTCTCAAACGCCTCCATCCATTCCTTCCTGGTGGATCCATCCATTGTTTCTCCAGCCCAACTCACATCCATCTCTCCATCTCTTAACTCCTCCACCCATCCCTTCCCTCGTGGATCCATCCATCTCTAGTCCATCCATCTCCACCCCACCCTCCCACCAATGATCTCCTTGCCCTGTTGACCCATTCATTGCCCCATCCCGGCCGCTGCCGGGCGCTGACGGTACCGGCCGTCCCCGCAGCGCCGCCGTACGCCACCAGCCTGCCGGAGGAGACAGCGGTGCGCGCCGGTGATGCACTGCAGGTGCAGTGCCTGGCCCACGGCACCCCGCCACTGCTCTACGCTTGGGACAAGGTCAACGGCAGCCTCTCAGCACGCGTCATCCACCGCGCCGGCCTCCTCCGCATCAGCCCAGCACTGCCCGCCGACGCCGGCACCTACCGCTGCCTCGTCACCAACCGCGTCGGCACCGCCGAGACCTTTGCCCGCGTGGCTGTCCACGGTGAGCCCCGCCCCGCCCCGGGGATGCCGCACGCCAGGGATGCCCATGCCACCGGGTACCATCAGGGCTTTGCATCCTGCCCAGGTGACGCTGGTGACGGTGGGGACGCCGGCGGTGGTCCCTTGACGGTGCGGGTGACGCCGGGGACCCTTGTCAAGGGGGTGGGTGGCACTGCCGAATTCGCCTGCACTGTCTCGGGGGACCCCCGGGCGCGTCTGGAGTGGCTGAAGGACGGCGGGGAGCTGCCCCCCACCCACACTGTGCGGGATGGGGTGCTGCGGTAAGGAGAGGGGGATGGGGCAGTGGGATCCCCCCTGCCTGCGCCCCCATGGGGTCCCACACCCCGGCTGTGTCCCTGCAGGATGCCGGAGCTGGCGTGGGGGGCGCAGGGGGTGTACGTGTGCCGGGCCAGCGCCCCAGGCGGGCAGGCGGAGGACAGGGCCACCCTCACCGTCCAGGGTAGGAGTGACACCCATGCACCAGGGGATGCGGGCACCCCCTGACCTGTCCCCCATGAACACTGGCACCCTGGGAACCCCCATCTCCCCAAACCCAGGGGTGCCCGCTGACCCGTCCCCTCATGTCCATCAGCACCCTGGGACCCCCCATCTCCCCACACCCATGGGCACCCTGGTACTCCCCATTTCTCCCCACACCTGAGGGCACCTCGGTACCCCCCCATCTCTCCCAACACCCATGGGCACCCCAGTATCCCAAATCTCTCCCCATGCACACAGGGACCCCAATACCCCCAACTGCTCCCCATGTCTGTGGGCACACCAGTATCCCCCACTTCTCCCCATGCCCATGGGCACCCCAACACCCCCAGTCTCTCCAAATGCCTGTGAGCACCCCAGTACCCTCAATCTGTCCCCACACCCACGGGCACCCCAGTACCCCCCATCTCTCCCCACACCCATGAGCACCGTGGTGCACCCCATATCTCCCTATGCCTGTGAGTACCCCAATACCCCCAATCTCTCCCCATGCCCGTGGGCACCTCAACACCCCCAATCTCTCTCCATACCCACAGCCACCACAGTGGTCTCCCCATGCCCATGAGCACCTCGTTTCTCCCCATCTCTCACTCCTCCGGTTGGCACCCCGGACTGCAATGCCTCCCCCATGCCGGGGGGCACCCCAAAACCCCGCTGTCCCCCCTAAGCTCTCCCCAGGGCCCTGATCAACATCCGGACGGCGGTGCAGACAGTGCTGGCAGGGACAGCAGTGGAGCTGGAGTGCCTGGGTTTGGGTGAACCCCGTCCCCACGTCACCTGGAGCAAAGTGGGGGGCCGTATCCGACCCGGGGTGCTGGTCCGTGCCGGCACCCTCACCATCGAACGGGTAGAACGGGCGGACGCCGGGCAGTACCGCTGCACCGCCACCAACGCTGTGGGCACCGTCCAGTCCCATGTCATCCTCCACGTGCAAGGTGAGGGTGGGGGCACGGAGCTGGGGACGCACGGGCGGTGGCACCGCAGGGTGGTGACACCTCCGTGTGTCCCCAGCCGCCCCCCAAATCACCGGGCAGCCGGAGGTGAAGGAAGTCTCGGTGGGTTCAGCGGCTGTTTTGCCCTGCTTGGCATCTGGCTTCCCAGTGCCAGAGATCACCTGGAGCAAGGTGAGATGGAGGGATGCAGGGATGGGGGTGCAGAGGAGAGGGGGGGGGGCACCCTATGGGTGCTGATCCCCCCACCCTGCTCTGCCGCAGCTGGAGGGGGAGCTGCCAGCGGGTGCCAGGGTGGAGGGGAACATCCTGACGCTGCCGGCCGTGCACCACGAGGACGCCGGCGTCTACGCCTGCGCTGCCGCCAACCGCCGCGGCCAGGAGACAGCTTACTACGTCCTCAAGGTCCGAGGTGAGGACGGATGGACAGATGGACAGATGGACGGAGAGGGTCGGGGGGGGGCGATGTACCCCCACCCCTCCTGACCCCCCCATCCCCGCAGATCGCCTGGTCCCCTATTTCGGGCAGACGCCCCGCTCCTTCCTCCCCCTGCCCACCATCAAGGACGCCTACAAGAGGTTTGAGATCCTCATCACCTTCCGACCTGATGCTGCTGATGGTGAGCGCCAACGGGACCCCCGTGTCCCCCCATGTGTCCCCCCCCATGTCCCCTCCATCGTTTCCTCCTCCCTTCACTCTCCCTCCACCCTCCCCTCTCCCTCCTCTAACTCTCCTCTATTCAACTAAGCCCCCCCCAACTTATGGAGGGGTTTCTCCTCCATCCTGGGGGTATTTTGGGGTCCCCTAGGATGTGCCCCCCCCCACCCCGACCCAGGGTGGGCACCATCCTGCCTGACCCACTGCCACTCCACAGGGCTTCTCCTCTACAACGGGCAGAGGAAAACCAGCGGCGCCGACTTCATCTCCTTTGGTTTGGTGGGCGGCCGCCCCGAATTTAGGTGAGAGCCATGAGTGGGTGCTGGAGAGGGTGGGGCAGGTGGGTGCTAGCACCCACCCACACCTATTGTACCCCCCAAAAAATAAGGTTTGACGCCGGTTCGGGCATGGCCACCATCCGGCACCCGACGCCGCTGCGGTTGGGCGAGTACCACACCGTCCGCCTCCTCCGCAACCTCACGCGGGGTTCGCTGGCGCTGGACGGGCACCCCCCCATTAACGGGACCTCCCAGGTATTTTTTAGGGGAGGGTTGATGTGTATTGGGTGGGGGTCAGGGTGCTGGAGGTGGTGCCCACCCACTTGTGCCCGCAGGGGAAGTTTCAAGGGCTGGATCTGAACGAGGAGCTGTACCTGGGGGGGTACCCCGATTTTGGTGCCGTGGCTAAGACGGGGCTCAGCCGTGGTTTTATGGGTGAGTGATGGGTTTTGGGGGGGCATCGGTGGGGCGCTGAGCATCGTGTCACCCCCCCACACGCCCCCACATCTCCATCCCTCCGCAGGCTGCGTGCGCCAGCTCCGCATCCAAGGGGAGGAGGTGGCCTTTGGGGACATGGACCTGCAGGCTCACGGTGTCACCAGTTGTCCCACGTGCCAGGACCGGCCGTGCCAGGTGAGGATGGGGTGAGGGGTGATGCCCACCCATCCCCACCCATCTCTGACACCCATGTCACCCCTCCCCTCCCCAGAATGGTGGCGTGTGCCAGGATGCTGAGAGTGGCACCTACATCTGCCGCTGTCCCCACGGCTTCACCGGCAGCAACTGCGAGTACTCGCAGGCTTTGCATTGTCACCCAGGTGGGTGCCTGTCCCTTGGGGATGTCACCCCAATGTCCCTCCCTGGATGGGTGCTCATCGCTTGTCACCCTACAGAGGCATGCGGGGCTGATGCCACCTGCGTCAACCGGCCGGACGGGCAGGGCTATACCTGCCGCTGCCACCTGGGCAAGGCTGGGGAACGGTGCACCGAGGGTGAGCCACAGGGACACGGGGACAGGGCTGGCAGCACCCTGGGGACATGGGCATAGGGTGGGGACCGTTCCAGGGAGATGGGTGCAGGACTGGGACCACCCTGGGGACACAGGCATGGGGTTGGCACCACCGTGGGGACACAAGCATGAGGCTGGGGACCACCATGGGGAGATGGGGACATGGCTGGGGACCACCCTGGGGACACAGGCATGGGGCTGGGGACCACCTTGGGAACATGGGGACATGACTGGGGACCACCCTGGGGACATGAGCGTGGGGTGGGGACCGTCCCAGGGAGATAGGCACAGGGCTGGGACCACCCTGGGGAGATGGGGACATGGCTGGGGACCACCCTGGGGACACAGGCATAGGGTTGGGGACCACCATGGGGAGATGGGTGCAGGGCTGGAACCACCCTGGGGAGATGGGCACAGGGCTGGGACAACCTTGGGGACATGGGCATGGGGTGGGGACCATCCCAGGGAGATGGGTGCAGGACTGGGACCACCCTAGGGAGATGGGGACATGGCTGGGGATCACACTGGGGACACAGGCATGGGGCTGGGAACCACCAGTGAGGAGATGGGAACATGGCTGAGACCACCTTGGGGACATGGGGACATGGCTGGGGACCACCCTGGGGCACAGGCATGGGGTTGGGACCACCCTGGGGACAGGGGCATGGGGCTGGGGACCACCACAGGCAGGTGGGCACAGGACTGGGGACCACCCTGAGACACAGACATGGGACTGGGGACCACCCTGGAGGACACAGGCAGAGGGTTGGGAACATCCCAGGGAGACGGGCACGGGGCTGGGGACCACCCTGGGGACACGGGTAGGATGGGGACAGGGGATTAGGTGCCATCTGGGGAGATGGGCCATTGGGTGCCATCCCAGGGAGATGGCCATGATGGGGATGGGGGATTGGCGACCACCCTGGGGACACGGGCTCAGAGCTGGGGACCACGCTGGGGAGATGGGCGCCGGGGGGCTGGAGGAGGGGGTCCCACCAGCCGCGCGCTGACGCGGGGGTGCCGCAGGCGAGGCGGTGAGCGTGCCGTCCTTCGGCGAGGCGGGCGCCTTCGTCTCCTACCCGCCCCTCACCAACGTCCACCACGAGCTGCGGGTGGAGGCCGAGTTCCTGCCGCTGGCACCCGACGGGCTCCTGCTCTTCAGCGCCGGCAAAGCCGCCCCCGTCGAGGACTTCGTCGCCTTGGCCATGGCCGGTGGCCACCTCGAGTTCCGCTACGAGCTGGGCTCAGGTGGGCTGGCACGGTGACACTGGGGCAGGGCTGGTGGCACCGGGGACCCCGGGTAGAGGTGGGGTGGCATCACTGGGGTCCGCTGGCATCATAGGGGTCCCCGAGCTGCAGCAGGAGCCACTGGGGTCCCCAAGTGTGACTGGGGTCCCTTGGTGTCATTGGGGTCCCCAGGCATCACCCGGGTCCCTTGGCACTGCTGGGGTCCCCAGGTGTTACTGGGGTCCCTTGGCATCATTGGGGTCCCCCAGCATCACCGAGGTCCCTTGGTGTCATCACCAGGGTCCCTTTGGCCTCACTGGGGTCCCCAAGTGCTGCCAGGGTCCCTGGGCATCACTGGGGTCCCCTGGTGTCACTGGGGTCCCTTTGGCCTCACTGGGGTCCCCAGGTGCTGCCAGGGTCCCTGAGCATCACTGGGGTCCCCCTTGGCATCCCTGGTGTCCCTTAGTGTCACTTGGGTCCCCTGCCACCACATCACCAGGGTCTCTCAGTGACACTGTCATCCCCAGGCAGTGCCAGGGTCCCTGGGCATCACCAGGGTCCCCAGATGTCACCAGGGTACCCTGTCATCACTGGTGTCCCCTGGCACCACATCCCTGGGGTCCCCAGGCACTGCCATTGTCCCCAAGCATCACTGTCACACCACACCTGTCCCCTGGCATCACTTTGGTCCCCAGATACTACCAGGGTCCCTGGGCATCAGTGCGGTCCCCTGGTGTCACTGGGGTCCTCTGTCACCACCGGGGTCCCCCAACATCCCCGGGGTCCCCCGACCTCCCTTGATGCCACCATCCCGTCCCTACAGGCCCGGCGGTGCTCCGGAGCACCGAGCCGGTGACACTTGGCCGCTGGCACCGGGTGACAGCCGAGCGGGTGCACAAGGACGGGACGCTGTGGGTGGATGACACCCCCCCGGTGAAACGCTCCTCGCCCGGCAAGAGCCAAGGCCTCAACCTCCGCTCCCCCCTTTACTTGGGGGGCACCGAGCCCCCCCTGCGCCCCCCAACCAACGCTTCCTTCCGCGGCTGCATCGGAGAGGTGAGCCCCCCCCCACACCCCATCCCGGACACGTGGGTCCCCTCGGCGGCAGCGGGGGGGGGGGGACAGAGGTTGACCCCCCCTCCCCGTGGTGTCCCCCCAGGTGTCCATCAATGGGAAGAAGGTGGATTTGTCCTACAGCTTCGTGCGGAGCCGCGGCGTGGGGCAGTGCCGGCAGAGCTCGCCCTGCCTGCCCGCTCCCTGCCTGCACGGGGGCCGCTGCCTGCCCCTGCCCGCCGGCCCCCCCGCCTACCGCTGCCTCTGCCCCCCCGGCTTCAGCGGTGAGTCGGGGGGCGCTCACACGCGTGTGTGGTTTGCACACGTGCCTGTAAGCGTGCGCACGCATGTGCGCCGCGGATGGAGCGTGCCGGGCACGCGTGTGTGCGCTGCGTGTGTACACGTGTGCGAGCGTGGGCACTGGGAGCGGGAGCGTGTGCGCTGGGAAACACATGTGCCGCGTGTTGTGTGTGCACGTGCTCTGGGCGTGGATGGGTGCACGTGTGTGTTGTGTGTGGGCCCTCTGCATGCATCTGTGCGGTGCACACACATGCCGTACATGTATGTGTGCACGTGCATGTTGTGCGTGCGTGTGCCCTCTGCATGCATCTGTGTGGTGCACACACGTGCCATACATGTATCTGTGCACATGTTGTGCATGCGTGTGCCCTCTGCATGCATCTGTGCAGTGCATACATGTGCCATACACGTATGTGTGCACACATCTGTGTTGTGCATGCGTGTGCACTGTGCATGTATGTGTGCACACGTGTGCTGTGCATGCGTGTGCCCTCTGCATGCATCTGTGTGGTGCACACACATGCCATACATGTGCACATGTGTGTTGTGCATGTGTGTGCCCTGTGCATATATGTGTGTGCTGTGCATGCGTGTGTACTGTGCGTGCATGTGTGCACGTGTATGCTGTGCATGCGTGTGCCCTCTGCATGCATCTGTGCGGTGCACACACGTGCCATACATGTATCTGTGCACATGTGTTGTGCATGTGTGTGCCCGCTGCGTGCATCATGCGTGTGCACTGTGTGTATGTGTGCACGTGTGTGTTGTGCATGCGTGTGCCCTGTGTGTGCATCTGTGCAGTGCACACATGTGCTGTGCATGTATCATGTGTGTGCACTGTGCGTGTGTGCGTGCATGTGTGCTTGCATGCATGTGCCCTCTGCATGCATCTGTGCAGTGCATACATGTGCCATACACATATGTGTGCACACGTGTGTGTTGTGCATGCACGTGCACTGTGCATGTATGTGTGCACATGTGTGTTGTGCACGCGTGGGCCCTCTGCATGCATCTGTGCGGTGCACACACGTGCCGTACATGTATCTGTGCACATGTGTTGTGCATGCGTGTGCCCTCTGCGTGCATCATGCATGTGCACTGTGTGTATGTGTGCATGCATGTGCTGTGCATGCGTGTGCCCTCTGCATGCACCTGTGCAGTGCACATACATGCTGTACATGCATGTGTGCATATGTGGATTGTGCATGCATGTGCACTGCATGTGTATGTGTGCACATGTGTGTGGTGCATGCGTGTGCCTGTTGTGTGCATCTGTGCAGTGCACACATGTGCTGTGCATGCATCATGCGTGTGCACTGTGCGTGTGTGCGTGCACATGTGCTGTGCATGCATGTGCCCTCTGCATGCCTCTGTGTGGTGCACACACGTGCCGTACATGTATGTGTGCACATGCATGTTGTGCATGCGTGTGCCCTGTGTGTGCATCTGTGCAGTGCACACATGTGCTGTGCATGCATCATGCGTGTGCACTGTGGGTGCACATGTGCCTGTGTGTGTTGTGCAGGCGTGTGCACTGCACATGTACATGTGCACGTGTGTGTTGTGCATGCATGTGCCCTGTGCACGTACGTGTGCTGCAGATGCACGTGCGCTGTGTGTGCACGCATGCGGCGTGCAAGCGGGTGCATCTGCCGCACATGTCCGCGCAGTGTGTGCTGCGGGCACGCGCCGGCCACGTGCTGTGCACACGTGTGCGCGTCGCGTGTGCGCACGTGTGCATCTGCCACGCGCGTGCCGTGCGGTTGTGCCTCTCGCACGCGCGCGTGCTCTGCGCCGGGTGCAGTTTGCACGTGGGTGCCTCCGCCGCGCGCGTGTTCACGCGCGGGTGTGTTTGCACGCGGGTGCGAGCGTGCTCTGGGGGTGCGAGGGGTGTCTGAGCACCCTGGCGTCACCCGGTGTCCCCCTCCGTGTCCCCAGGGCCGCGCTGCGAGCGGGAGGAGGACCGCTGCCTGCACCACAACCCCTGCCTGCACGGCGGCACCTGCAAGGGCAACGCCTGCCTCTGCCCGCAGGGCTACACCGGCCCCTACTGCCAGCACAGTGAGCGGGGGGACACTTGGGGACACTTTGGGGACACAGCGGGGGGGTGGGGGGGGACACGGGCCGCCCTGTCCCTAACCCCGCTTCGCCCACAGGCTTGGCGCTGGCGGAGCTGGAGCAGGACTGGCAGGAAGGCAGCGGGGGAGGTGGTAAGTCCCCGGCTCCATTTTCCCCCTTTTTGCACCCAAAAGCTGTGCCGCGGGGATGGCAGCTGCGTGTGGCCCCCCCTCACCCCCCCTCACCCTCCTCTTCCTCCCCACAGACGCCCCTGGACAGTTCAGCGCCGCTTTCCGGGACGGCTCCTACCTGGCCCTGCCCGGTCACCTCTTTCCCCGTGGGTGAGTGACACCGGGGACGGGGCACCCCCACCCGTGCCACTGCCCCCTGCCCGGGGTGCTGCGCCCCCCCCAGGGTGCTGCACCCACCGAGCTGTGCCCCCTCTCCTTGCAGCCCCCCCGAGGCGCCCGAAGCCATCGAGCTGGAGCTGCGGACGGGCAGCGCCGACGGGCTGCTGCTGTGGCACGGGGCGGTGAGCGGGGCACGGGGCACCGCCGGGGAGGGGACCGGGGTGCTGACCCCCCGTTAGGGTGGGGGTCAGGGTGCCCCCCGCCCCGCTCACCGCCCCGCTGCGCCCACAGGAGCCCAGCGAGGGTGGCAAAGCCAAAGATTTCATTGGTCTCGGCTTGAAGGATGGGCACCTGGTGTTCAGGTGAGCGGGGGGACCTGGTGTCACCCAAGGGTGCTCTGTGCCACCCAAGGGTGCCTCGTGCCGCCCAAGGGTGCTCCCTGTGCTGAGCCCACGTCACCCCTGCAGCTACCAGCTGGGCAGTGGCGAGGCCACGATCGTCTCCGAAGACCCCATCAACGATGGGGAGTGGCACCGGGTGATGGTGACAAGGTGGGTGGGGGTCAGGGCGGGGGTCGGGGTGGGGGTCGGGGTGCGGGTGCTGATGGGTGCTGTGCAGAGAGGGCCGGCGCGGGTGGCTGCAAGTGGATGGGGAGGAGCCGGTGAGTGGAGAGTCACCAGGAGCCAACATCATGGCCAACACCCAGGGCAACGTCTACGTGGGTATGGTGGCACCTGGGGGACACGGGGGGGCACAGGGTGGGACATGGGATGGACACGGGATGGGACACAGGGTGGGACACGGGATGGGACAGGGGATGGGACATGGGATGGAAACTGGATGGGACATGGGCTGGGACAGGGGTGGGACGGATGGTGGAACACAGGAGGGGACATGGGATGGGACACAGGACATGGGACAGGGCACAGGATGGCCCATGGGAGGGGTGACATGATGGGACTTGGGATGGGACCCAGGGGAGGACACAGGAGGGGACATGGGGTAGAACATGGGATGGACACTAGATGGGATGGGGACATGGGAAGGGGACACATGGTGGAACGTGGGAGAGGATGCGGGATGGACATGGGGAGGGCACAGGGTGGGACATGAGGTGAGACACGGGATGGGACACAGGATGGGCATGGGAAGGGGACACATGATGGGACAGGGCACAGGATGGCCACGGGATGGGACATGGGGTGGACATGAGATGGGACAGATGGTGGGACATGGGATGGGATACGGGATGGAAACTGGATGGGACAGGGGATGGGACACAGGATGGGACACATGGTGGGACATGGGATGGACATGAGGTGGGACACATGGTGGGACATGGGATGGGACACGTGGGACACAGGATGGGACATGGGATGGACATGAGATGGGACACATGGTGGGACATGGGATGGGTCATGTGGGACACAGGATGGGACATGGGATGGACATGAGGTGGGACACATGGTGGGACATGAGATGGGACACGTGGGACACAGGATGGGACATGGGATGGACATGAGGTGGGACACATGGTGGGACATGAGATGGGACACGTGGGACACAGGATGGGACATGGGATGGACATGAGATGGGACACATGGTGGGACATGGGATGGGTCATGTGGGACACAGGATGGGACATGGGATGGACATGAGGTGGGACACATGGTGGGACATGAGATGGGTCATGTGGGACACAGGATGGGACATGGGATGGACATGAGATGGGACACATGGTGGGACATGGGATGGGTCATGTGGGACACAGGATGGGACATGGGATGGACATGAGGTGGGACACATGGTGGGACATGAGATGGGTCATGTGGGACACAGGATGGGACATGGGATGGACATGAGATGGGACACATGGTGGGACATGGGATGGGTCATGTGGGACACAGGATGGGACATGGGATGGACACGAGATGGGACCACGGAGCAGACATGGGGTGGGAACAGCTGATGGGACATGGGATGGGATGTGGGCTGGGACGTGGGCAGGTGACCCAGGACAGGCCACCGGGCGAGCCCAGCTGGGTCCCCCACCCCCCGCCGTGTCCCCGCGCAGGCGGTGCCCCGGAGCCCCGCAGCCTGACGGCCGGCAAGTTCACCTCCGGCATCACCGGGTGCCTGCGGGGGCTGGCGCTGGCGTCCGCCGGGGCCCCCCGACACCCCATCGACCTGCGGCACGGCGCGGTGGGGGGGTCCCCCGCCCCCCCCTGCCCCTCCTAACCCCCCCAAATATATTTTGGGGGGAATTTGGTCAATTTTATTCTTTTCCAAAAAAAAAAAAAAAGCCAGGAGGAAACGGTGCTTTGCTGCCCCGGGGTGACTCCGGGGGGGGGGCCGGGACCCCCAAAAATGTTTACACCCCCCTCCCCACCGGCCCCCTGAAACTGTGCCGGGACGGCCGGGCCGCCTGGGTCCCCCCCCTAGGGTGGCAGCGGGGTGGGGGCGCGAGGGACAATCGGGGTGCTGGCGGGGACCCCCCGCGGGGACAGCTATTAAAGGAGAGAGACAACCAGCGCGGCTGCCGTGTCTGGGGGGGCTGCGCCGGGGGTGGGGTGCAAGGGGGGGGGGGTATGGTATGAGTGGTGGGGTGCTATGGGGGGGTATGGTATGGGTGGTGGGGTGCTATGGGGGGTTAGGGTATGGGGCGTTATGGTATGGGGGGGTATGGTATGAGCGGTGGGGTGCGGGGGGGGGTTATGGTATGGGGGGGCAATGGTCTGGGGGTCCAGGGGTATGGAAGGGTTATGGTATTGGGGTGCAGGGGGGTATGGTGGGGGGGAATGGGGGTTGCTGGGGTGTGGGGGGGTTCGGGGGGTTATGGTATGGGGGGGTATGGTATGGGGGTGCAGTATAGGGGTCTGGGATGTATGGTATGGAGGGGTTATGGTATGGGGGTGCGGGGGGGGTATGGGATGGGGGGGTATGGGGGTTGCTGGGGGGTGTGGGTTCGGGGTTACGGTATGGGGGTGCGGGGGGGTGCAGGGGGTGCGGTATGGGGGTGCGGGGGCGTGCAGGGGGGTGCAGGGGTTGCGGTATAGGGGTGCAGGGGGGTGCAGGGGTTGCGGACACCCGCACACCCCTCCCCAGCCGTTCGCTCCGCTCCCGCCGCCAGGAGCCGCCCCCCTCAGGCCCCGCCCCCGGCGCGTCGCGCGTCGCAGCCCGTTGGCGTCAGCGCCTCGCGCCCGTCTGGGCGTCGCGCTTGTGACGTCACTGGCCTTGACGGCGGCGGCGGCGGCGGCGGCAGCGGGAGGGGCCGGGTGGGACCGGGCGGGACCGGGCCGGGGCTGTGGGCCGGGGCCGTGGGCCGGGGCCGGGGCAGGCCCGGGCCGGAGGAGGCGGCGGCGGTGGCGGCGGCGATGGCGCCGCGGCTGCAGCTGGAGAAAGCGGCGTGGCGCTGGACCGAGACGGTGCCGCCCGAGGCGGTGGCGCAGGAGCACATCGAAGCGGCCTACCGCGTCCGGCTGGAGCCCTGCCAGCGCGGCGCCTGCCGGTACCGCCGGCCCTTCCCTCCCCACGGGTCCTCTCCCCTCGCCGGGCGGCCCGCTGCCTCCCCCCCGCCCCATATCTGCTCCCTTAGGGCTGTAGGGGACCCCAAACCTCTCCTCCACCCCCTATTTGAGGGTCTGGGGGCTCCCCCGGTCCCTTCTCTGGGCCCCTCGCCCCCCAGGGCTGGGGGGACCCCACGTTCCTCCTCCGTCCCGTGAGGTTGGGGAAGCACACCGCGCTTTGTGGGTCACTCAGGGTCGATGGGGACCCCCCATATTCAGTTGTTTGGGACCCCCATTCCCCAGGGTTGTGGGGGGTCTCCCTGCCTGGCTTCCCAGATGTAGGGGGCCCACCCCGCGTTGTGGGGGACCCCTTCTCCCTGCCTGTCTCCCCAGATGCAGGGGACCTCCCTAGGTCCTGTACTCTTCCCTGGGATCCCCCTTTCCCCCCCCCCCCAGTCCTCCATCTCCTTGTTCATCCATAACCACTGTTTTGGGGGGGACCTGTGTCTCACTCTGGTCACTCTGTTTAACATTATGGGGTCCCCCTCGTTGTCCTCATCCCCCACGATTACATTCCCCCACCCCCCCAAGGGACAACAGCGTCCCTTCCGCGGGGGTGACAGTTTGGGGCCGGTGCTGGCTCTACAGGAGGAACTGCCGGGGGAACCCCAACTGTCTGGTGGGCATCGGGGAGCACGTGTGGCTGGGAGAGATCGACGAGAACAGCTTCCACAACATTGATGACCCCAACTATGAGCGCCGTAAGAAGGTATCGCTCCCCTCAGAAGCATCCCCTGCCCTTCCTGGTCCCCAGGGGAAGATGGGGACGAGGGGAGGTGACACCTCGTGTCCCCCCTGTAGCCGGGGAGTTTGGGACGTGGCTGTTTGTGTGATGCCGGAGCGGCGTTTTTCCGACAAACAGCCTTAAAGCGGCCGCCCCAACTGCTGGATTTCCGCTTGCTCCTCCGCAGCGGCGAGTGACGACTGTTGCTTTCTCTCTTACGCCAGAACGCGTTCGTGGGCTTAACGAACCTCGGCGCCACGTGCTACGTGAACACTTTCTTGCAGATGTGGTTTCTTAACTTGGAGCTCCGGCAAGCCCTTTACTTGTGTCCCAGCACCTGCAGCGAGTACGTGGCCGGAGAGGGCATCCCGAAAGACAAAGGTGGGTGAAAGTTCGTCAGCTGCAAATGGCAGTGGTTTTGCTCATTTTCTCCTAGAATTTTTCATGTTGGCGTCAGCTTTGGGATAATGTTTATTGGGAGAGTTGATGGGTGAAGCTACAGCCGCTCATCCAATCGCCACGCCGTTGTTTTTGAGTCCCTCACCCAGCTTTTGGGAACAAACCAACCTTTATCCAAGTTGTTTCTTAAATCGCGAGTGATCTGATCTGGTTGAAAAAATCTGATTTGCGTTTGTTTCTTGCCGGGCTGCTCCCCAAACTGGTTCCCACTTTAATGATGGTGGAAGCATGTGGGTTGGGGCTGATCTGTGCTACTGTGGGGCCACACTCATCCCAGAGGAGGATGAAAATTTGGGTCCCCGGTACGAATGAGGCTCCCAGTTGCCTGCACAGTGGACGTGACAGCCTCTGGTGAGGTATGGTACGGCGCTGTAGGTGCGCTCTGGGTCAGGGCGGCCCCTGAATTCTTCTGTTCCAGTTTTTGTGGTATTTTTAAATGGCGTTTCACCGTTTCGAGTAAAAAATAAGCTGTTGCTACGGGGTAGTCGGTGCACGCTGCTTAAACTCTTCGCTCACAGCTCATGCTTGGCACTGAGGGATACTTCCAGTTGGACTCGGTGACCTTAAGGGTCTTTTCCAACCTAACTGATTCTATATTTGGTCTGTGCTGGGACTTTGCTGTCATCACTGACATGAACCTCTTCAGATCTCGTGATAATTTAAAACAGCTTTGAAAAACATACCGTTTCTAATCGTTAAATTTACCTGTACGAAGGAAGAACGAGCAAATTACTCGGAACAATTATCTCTTGCCTGAAATTACTTGCTGTAACCTGTGCAACTTGTTGTTTTTACTAGACTATGAACCTCAGACCATTTGTGAACACCTCCAGTACTTGTTTGCCTTGCTGCAGAACAGCAAAAGGCGATACATCGATCCCTCTGGCTTCGTCAAAGCACTGGGCTTGGACACCGGGCAGCAGCAGGTAGGTTTGAGGCGCGCTCCTCGAGTGATTACCTTCTTTAAAGCAGCATGAAACTGCCCTTTTATGTTATTTTAACATCTCTGAGCTGGGTTCTGCTGCTCGGAGAAACACAACAGGGAGAAGCGGTGCTCTGGGTCCTTCCCGTCCGTGTGGGAGAGCAGGAGGAGCCCAGGGAGCGATGGGGTGGGGACGGGAGCTGTGTTAGTGCCTGATCGACCCTGGCACTGTGCGGGGTGGGAGCTGAAGCCGCCATGAAGGTCCTTTTGTGGCTGTTGTATAGGCTGCTCCTCCCAGGTGGGTGGTTTAGCAGGGGTTGAAGGGCCCTCGCAAGGCGAGAAGACGTTCGGTTGGGTCACCAGGAGCCAGCCAAGGTTCAACGTGAATGTGTGGGGCAGAGAAAACATGGTTAGAGAGGGGGGAGTGCTGCGGATGGGTCCTGTGGGGCTCTCACCGAAGCCAAAGAGGGCTCGGGAGAAGGGCACGGCTTGAAAATACACTTTGAGGAGTAAGAGGGAGATTGTTGGAGGAAGAGCCTGAGCGCCAGCATGCATTTCCTTGGGAGGATGCGGGAGGGGAAGGAAGCGGTCGCTACCGACCGGTGATACTAAAGGACAGCTGGGAGAGGCCAAAGCCTGTTTGTTTTTGGAAGAGGAGAGCAAAGGAGAGCCAGGGTGGGAGAGGAAGGCCCTGAGATGAGTGTGGGGAAGCTCCCAAGCCTTGCAGAAGGGGACAAATCCACAGGGCAGCTTGTCATTTTTGGGGTGTTTTTATTTTTTTTTTCTCGCCTCTAACACAAGCAGGGCCAGCTTGAATTGCATGCTGAGCTTTGAAAAACAAGCGTTAATGGGATAGAAAGCTCTGCAGGAGTGGTTTTTTTTCCTTCCAGAGCCCTACGAGGAGCGGGGCAGAAGTCAAACCACCCGGCGCGGCTGGCCGGGAGCCAGGTTAACTCCCGCCGTGGTCTCACGCTGGGGGCCTCGCACTCCTTTTAGGCAAATTCCTCTTTTTCTTTAGTTCTCCCGACTGGTCTTTTTTTTCTATTCAGTGCACGCAGGAGCCTCCGTGCAGCCTGTGTGTAGGGCTCCGGGTAATTTGCAGTAAATTAGCGACAAGGTTGTGATTGGGCTTTGTGCTGTGGCGTATTGTTAACGGACTTGGCTTTGTCTTCTAGGATGCCCAGGAGTTTTCAAAGCTGTTCATGTCACTGCTGGAAGATACTTTATCCAAACAAAAAAACCCAGATGTTCGAAACATAGTGCAAAAGCAGTTCTGTGGAGAGTATGCCTACGTCACGGTGTAAGTATTTGGTCTTCAGGAAGAACCTTTCTGTAAATATTTACACATTTTAGAAGAATTTGAGGGGGGAGGATCCCTCCTAAGAACTGAAGCAGGCAGGTAAGCTTCTACTGAAACATTTTATAAGAGTTTTTTAGCTTTTAGGTTTCCTGATTCTGTGCGCATGGTGTTGCAGTTCTCCAGTTGCGTTTAACTCCTTAATGAAAATTTAACAATTAAACCTGCAGGTGAGTTGATGGAACGTAAAGTCCTGCAGCCAAAAAATAGCATACTCGGGTGTCGTGTTTTCATTCCTGTGTTCTCAGAGCTATGGATTTCACCTCAAAAGTGACATAAAGTGGTGTATGCAAGTTGTAAGCAGGTGCTCCTGTTTTTCCTGGTAGATGCTATTATCCTGCTTACACCTTCTTGCAGAGTTTTTGTGGTGTAGAGGTGTGAACTGCATTAACTCTGACTTAACTTTTTCTCCTGGTTTTATAGCTCAAGGAGCAGTTTACTAGTGGCTGGGGAATTCAGACACATGAACCAGTGACCTGTCCTCATGTGGTTTTGTCTTTTTTTTTTTTTTTTTTTTTAAATCCTAGCTGCAACCAGTGTGGCAGGGAGTCCAAACTCGTGTCTAAATTTTATGAGCTGGAGTTAAACATCCAAGGGCACAAGCAGTTGACAGACTGTATAACGGAATTTCTTAAGGTACGAGCTCGTTGGTTTTTGAGTCCTGCTGTTCTTAGCAAGGTGTTTTAATTCCTTCCACCACTTAACAGCCTTTGAGGCCGGTATTGGAGTGAAGCAACTGAGTCGTCTCACTGAGATGCATCCAATAGGAAATGTTTTTTACTCTGGGCCAGAGCGTAGCACATGCGCATGTGCTTTAAAAAGTACTTGGAAGTCCAATGCTTAGTCAAAATACTTTCCCAGCAAAGTTGGGGAAAAAGTCCCTGCGTGCTTTGTCATGGATAGCACCGGGAGAATGGCTGCTTTTTGTGTTTCCTATGTCCGCGCTCATCTGCATAGCAACAGGAGACATTCCCCGCTATAAAATGTGCTCTCAAAAATACTAGGGAGGGCCGGGAATAGCTGCAGGAACAGCTGCAAGTGCTCTTAATTCGACTTGAAAATTTGCCTAGATCTGAAGTTAAGATCTGGCATGTTAAAGGTTCGGGGTGTGGATTCAACTAAAAATATTTAGGACAGAACTAACCTGAAACGTGACTCTGTACCTGAGCTGTCTGGCTGCTGGGCAGTGGCTCCGCTGATGCGCTCAGCAAACCGGTTGCTCGGCTTGCAGAAGGTCTGCTATGAAAAAAGACTGGTTTGTGGACACGCATTAAAATCCTGAAATGGTGAACTTCAAGTTTGTCTGCTCCTCCTGCCACTGAAACAACCCGGTGACCTTGTTTAGGGCAGTTGGAGTTCTCCTCTGGCCTAATCCTGCCACTGAATCGACTTGGGCGTAGACAATGACTCTTACATGGTGATGTTTGTGTGGCTGAGCACAAGTAGTTTCCAGGCTAAAATGTGGCTTTACATTAACTTGGTCCACATGAGCTCATAAAAGGGCGATTTAATTATTTTCTTTTTCCATAGCCCTCGCTGGTATAAACCAACTCAGTCAAGTGGGGAGCAAACCTGCTTAAGCAACCTGAGAACTAGGAATAGGGCTTGATGTGGTCTAAAATTTTTCTTAAAGTGAGAGCAGCCTATTATGGCCATGTGATAAAGTACATTTATTAGTGTGTGTTTTTAACTCGGAGATTATTTTGGAAAGCAGCTGGATAGAGACTTAAATGGTTAAAATAACTTCGGTGCTTTTCAGTCTCCAGCTGCTGAGTAGCTTGTACTGGTTGACTTTGCAGTGGTAACCTCTTCTCAAGAGCTTTCTTTCTGCCTCCCCTCCCCGCTCAGGAAGAAAAATTAGAAGGGGACAATCGTTATTTTTGCGAAACTTGTCAGAGTAAGCAGAATGCCACGAGGAAGATCAGGCTGCTGAGTCTTCCCTGCACGCTCAACCTGCAGCTGATGCGTTTTGTGTTTGACAGGTAAGCCCCTCGCTGCAGCGCGTGCTGGAAAAGCGGGAGTGCCCTGGGCTCTGTGGAAGCTCCCTGGGAAGTCGTCTGCTCTGTCTGCATTAATTTAAGAGACTGAGGATTGAGTGCTTGCGTGAGCTTCTCTGGGGATGCTGGGTGGGTTTCAAGGAGAGTTATTTTGAGGTGTGAGTTGTTATTGCTCTCCCCTGAACCAAAGCTTTGCCTCCACACAGACAAACTGGCCATAAGAAAAAGCTGAACACTTACATCGGCTTCTCCGAGCTGCTTGACATGGAGCCTTTTATGGAACAAAAAAGTGAGTTTTGTGCAGTGTGTTTCGTTAGTGGTACCCACCGCCCCTCAGCAGACAAGAGATCTGAATCCTCTTTTTGATGGAAAATTATGTCAAGAGTTGTTTGAAGCCCGCATTTCAAATAACTGCAGTCTTTGTCTGCTGCCTTGCAAAAACATTAAGTGCTAGGAGAGAAAAGACGTGTGCTGTTTCATCCAGAGCGCTGTGTGACTGCTGCTTTCCTTCCAGACGGCGTCTACGTGTATGAACTTAGTGCTGTCCTCATACACCGAGGCGTGAGCGCTTACTCCGGGCACTACATCGCCCACGTGAAGGATCCGCAGACGGGCGAGTGGTACAAGTTTAACGATGAAGACATAGACAAGATGGAGGGGAAGAAACTGCAGTTGGGGATTGAGGAAGATCTAGGTAAAACCTTTAAGTTGTGAGTGCCCTTTTAAAATAACTCTTTTCCCCAAAAAACATGGAGGCTGAATACATGGAGGCCCTGTTACTCTTAAAACAAAAGTGCTCCTATGCGTGCTGTCACATCTTAGGAGGAATGTGTGAAATGGCAATTCTGTTAATGGCAGCCAGATTTTCTTCATTTCAGCCCCGAGTTATGTGCACACACCTCGTGATCAGTTTTTCTAGTATTTTTGCTGCCCGAGTTATCAGCATCTTATCGGGGTGAAACAGGCGAGCTGCCGCTTCCTTGGCTGGTGTCTAAAAGGAGGCTCAGGAACAGATAACGAGATTACTTTCAGTTTCCTTAACACATTATATTTTTATTTCCACTGAGGTGTTTTACTTGGAGGCAGTAAAGAGTCTCCATAAAAAAAAAAAATCTTGATCTAAATAATGGCGTGGAAGCCAAAGCTGCCTGTTTTACTCGGCACTTTTTACTTCTCCTTTGCACTCTTCTGTTCTGCATCAGCTCATCTTGTGCTGGTGTCCTGGTGCTGCCCAGATAACCGTGTTCCCTGGACGAGACAGGGTCTTGATTTCTTGGAGAGCTTGGGCTGGGGCCGGACCTACGGGTTTCTTGGTCTGCAGTCGATCTATAGGAGTGGTTCAGCATTAAACTGGCATTTTGAGTGCTCGGATTTGCAGTCGCTCAGTGTTCCTTAGCACAGGACGCTTTGCAGTACCAGGAAATGGGGAAATTATGCCAGAAATTTTACTTACAGTGCAAGCAATCCATTCCTAGAAACACTGGCCCAGCGGGATGCTCATGCTTTGCTGCAGCTGGCTTTTATGAAACGTTGCCCTTCTTTAAAGCATCCTTAAGTAACAGCTTAGTGAATAGACACCCTCAGACTTACTTGCTCTTTTAGTTTGTTGTAAAACCACGTCAGCCTGAGCACGCCCTTGAGCAGGCACGGGCCTAGCCTCCCTCTCCCAGTTCCTTCCGTGCACTCATCTGCGTGATGCTGCTTTATTTTCAGCTTTCGTGCTAGTAAACACCTTCTTGCGCTTCATCACGTTGTGCATAAACGCTGTCTGCCACTGGAGCAGCTTTGTCATCCTGTTAATGTTTGACTACCGCTTGCTTCCAACCAAATTATGAAGCTGGCTAGACATCTAGTGGTGTAAGACAGAAAAATAAGCCCTGAAAGGAAATCGGAGCTTCTCAGCCTTTCTTTTTAACCTCCTGCATTACCCAGTGTAGCAAAATAAGATGTAAATAAACTGCTGTAGCCTCGATCTTGTAAAGGTTTATGCTTAACCGCCAGTAAGTGTTCTTGCTGTAATACAAGACTGCTTGTAGAATATAAGTAAAGTGTGTTTAGAAGCCTCTGCAGGCTGGGAGGCTTAATATATTTATCAATATATATTTGCCTACTCCAAGCAAAACTGAGGCTCTTCTCTGTTACAAATGCATGCAACAGCAGAAGGTCGCTAACATAAAGCAGAGGTCTGCTGTGGGAGAGTCCTGCAGCTTGGCCACACAGATGGGAGCAATTTAGAAAATATTTGGAGAAAATGCAAATAAAGAAGGTTTAGGAAGTCCCCTGGATGGTGTGGTAGGAGGCGCACGTGAATTTTTCCAGGATTTGGGAAAGACAGACACTTTTCTTAATATTTCAGGGTTCCATTTAGAGTTTGACCTATGGAGGGATTTTCCTTTATTCTTTTAAAATAAAAAAAATGGTTGATTTTTGAAGTTGCAGCTGTAGATAAGTGGTATTTCCTTGCCTGGCAGCCTGTCTGGAAACAGCAACTCTTGCAACACAAGTTTACATCGCACCACCAGCTGCTCTGAAATGACCATTTCCGTGGCTGTTTGCTCCATAAAAGCTTTGTTGTCCAACAGAAGGGCACGTGTTTTTTCACATACTTGTAAATAAGATTTTTCTTCCCTGAGGATTTGGCTGTTCTTTGGTGTCAGGACACCAGGACGAGAGGCAGAGGGGAGAAAGGATGTTTTTGTAAGAGCTGCTTTTGGCTCGGTGAGGTTTAATTGGGGAGAGAAGAAAGGCTCTTGTAGAAGGGTGGTTCAGAGCAGGCACCTAATTTTGGTCCCTTTGAATTACCCTGCCTCCAGACATGCTGGAGGGATTTGGGTCTTGCTTTGGGATACAATTTTGGCTCATGCCAAGCCCAGCGCTTGGCAAAAAGAGGCCTGGCAGAGTGCAGCGGGGAGAGGGAAGCCGGCTAGGTGGCAAACTCGTCCCGTTAACGGAGAATCAGTAAGCGAGCTTGTGTGTTTATTATGTTTTGCCTTCTGTACCGCAGCGGAACCTTCCAAATCCCAGACTCGTAAACCTAAGTGCGGGAAAGGGACTCACTGCTCACGCAATGCTTACATGCTGGTATACAGGCTGCAAACCCGGGAGAAATCTCTGACAATCGAAGTACCAGGTAAGTGAGCTTTGACTCTCTAGGCCTCACCTTGCTCCAGGTGGGCCAGGAGTCGGGGTTTTGCTCGAAGCCCCTTTTGTGACCACTGTCCACGAGCCCCCAAAGGTGCCGTATGGCAACTCAGTGTCATGACCAGTGAAACCCCCCGGGCTTTCTTAGCACTTAAATAATATTAGCCTGCTGATCCCATCCCGTGCCTCTCACGCCTCGCCGTCCTAACCAGATGGGAAAGGGTTAGGAGGAGATCAGCCCGCGTGCAGCGGCGGGAGCGTTGGGATTCGCAGCCGGGATCCCGCAGGAACCGCTCGGGTTCCTGAAGGCGAAGGAGAGCAGCGTGGTTAAATGTGATCGGCAGCACACGTACTGTGCTGGAGGTGAATAATCCTGACAGATGTCAGGTTTCTTCTGTGAGTGCTTAATCTTTGCCATATTGAGAATAAATGGCATGAAAATAAGAGGATGCAAGCCCTTAACAGGAGTTTTGCACGAGCGCCTTCGTGTCTTGCTTTAGAATGACTGGGGGTGGCAGAAATCCCTGTAGGTTTGGCCTGTGGATTTAATGATGCTTCGCGTTTGCATGCTACTTGATTAGAGAGATTAATTAGGTCTCTGGTGCTGATGGGGATGGAGGTGTGTTCCACCTTCTTCCCTCCTGCAAAGCGGGGACAGCAGAGGTGACATGTCCCCTTTGGACCTCTGCTGTTTGTTCTGGTTATCCGGATGGGGAGGGGGTAAACTGTACAGCTTTTTCCCTGCTAATAACAGCACCAAAACTTTTCCAGCCCCCCCACCACTAAAACCCACCCTCTGAGCCGCACAGCATTGGGAATTAGTGCTAATTTCTGCCTCTGTACCGCATTTTCAGTCTGTTTCCTGAGCTCTCTTGCCTTCACTTTCCTCCTACCCCTCTGCCCGAAACAATAACTCGGCAAAAGCCTCTCCACCCAGCTCCAAATTCCTGCGCAGCCCCGTGGTTGCCTTTGTTTCACGTGGAAGCCTGCCAGGGAACAGGGAGCGAAGGGCAGCAGTTGAGCAGTGTGGTTGCGGGGAGGTTTCATGCAACTGTAAATTTGAGGCATTTTGCTTTGATGCTGTTAAAAGCGGCTTTTCCAGGACAGTGGAGAGACGTAACTTGGCTCTGACCTCAAGGGGGTCAAGCTGGTTGTTTTTTAATACTGTATATTCTCCCAGCGTGGACATTGTGCTTTCTGGCTGCACAAGTGTTAACTTTTCTGGAAATATTTTAGCTCTTCAAAATACTGCTAAATAGGAAAAGGCTTCAGATAAGCAGTGTTTTCCCCCTCCCGTACACCAGCCCCGCGAGGGAAGTGTTTTATCTTCTATTTTCCCCTGCTGAGCTTTGGTTTGTTTGGGTTTTTTCCATCGGCGACAGCAAAAATTCCCATTTCCCTCACTGTTCTGTCGACACCAGGATCTGCCCTGGCTTATCTCTCGTCTCCTGAGGGCTTTTTGTCCTTGGGTTTGCAACGTGCTCAACCCCTCTCGCTGAGATCACGCGTACCCGTGGGGCTGCGCGTCGGGACAGGCTTCAGGTGTAGCCGTAGGGTGAAAAGCTCTTGCTTCTCCCCTGGGAACGACGGGTCCTTGGCAGCACAGAGGAGCTGCTCTCGGTGGGAGGCAGAGAAACGGCTGGAGCAAGAGGAATAGCAGGGAGGGATTGAAGCAGGCAGCAAAGCGTCCTGCCGCGCTCCCGCTCTGCAGCCTCTCGCCAAACCCCATCACACTTTGCGCGACCGCCAGCGCTCAGCGTAGGCTTGTTAGCAAGCAAAGGATTTCTCTTAACACCAGCAACCAAACCCGAGTAAATTATTTTCTTGGGCGCCGTTGTGTTGCGCAGGACAGTTGCATTTAATCATCTACAACCACAAATATTGGAGAGAGCAACGTCCGTGCGCTTGGCTTTCAGAAAGACTTGTGTCGGTAGCTGCGTGAGGGAATTTTTAGGCTTGCTTGTTATCCCTAGATAACCAATCGCAGGGATAATTAACATAATTGGCATTTTTCCTCGGAATGACCGCTTTTTCTTCTTTCCCAACAGCTTTTCTGCAGGAGCTGGTAGAGCGTGATAACTGCAAGTTTGAGGAGTGGTGCAACGAAATGGCCGAGATGCGCAAACAGAGCGTGGCCAGAGGCAAAATCAAACACGAAGAGGTGAAGGAGCTCTACAAAAGGTTACCCGCTGAAGCTGGTCTGTAAGATATTGTGGTAGTATTTTGTAGTAGACTGTTGTTAAGATTAGTAATGTTTTGTTACTAACCCACAACTCACTTCTGTGGCCTGAACACTTTGCTGGAAGGCATTAGCTGTAGCCCTCTCAAAGAGGAAAGCGATCGCTCTCTATTGTTGCTGTGTGCATGCTTGGGATTTGCTTTCCTGCTCTTGTTTTTCTGCCTTAACCTATTTTTCTCCTTTTTTGCTCATTCTGATGGCTTCTGCCGTCACTAATTCCCTCTTGCTCCTTCCCCATCAGTCAGTCTCCCGTGTGCTTCCATGCACTGTGACTGTTTTCTTCTGCCTGGTGAGCAGCTCGTCTCGTTAGCGGTTAGTAGCATCGAGGCAGAATAACTGGTCGGTCTCAGATTGCCAACTCACAGCGAGTTTTGGGAGCTGTTGATCCAAATTAATCAGCAGGTAACAGAGTACGAGAATGCCCGACCTCCAGCAGAAAATGACTTGATTCATCCCCACCAGTCCTTCAGAGCTCCATGTCTCAGCTTCGTAGTCCGTCCAGTGAGTGACTGGGGTTAATCCTTTCCTACTGTTCCTTGTGTTTTGTCACCTCAGCATGTCTGAGCACAAGGATTTTCATTCCCTCCCCTTATTTTTCTCTCCCATCTCCCTCAAAACAAGCGTAGGGGCTCTTGCTCTGTCCATCCAGCATGGGGAATTCCTCTCCGCTGTGTGCAGGTCCTAAAATCTCCAGGAAATTTGTAATTAAAGACTTTAAAATGTATTTAACTGTGTAGCCTGTCAGTTTGATGTTTAGCTTTTAGTATTCGTTGCTCGGTGCTCAGAACCAGCAGTGAGATCCGAGCAGCTGAGGACCAGACTCCTCGGCTCCTGTAAATGTCTGCCTCTTCAATTTATGAACCCCGGTCTGCAGACAACAGGCGCTTAACTCATGAATAGGAGGGTGTCGCAGCTCATCTTGCCGAGTCCCCACAAATCTGAGGGGTGTTAAAATGTCACCGTTAAATCAAAGTTGTGGTGGAGGTATGAATCTGCCCTGAGTCACCATTAAAAAGGAGCAGCAAGCACAACCCTGGTGCGTTTTCTCTCCCCCTTAGCAGAAACACAATAGTTTGCTCTCGGCATTTCTAACGCGACAGAGGAATAAATCTCAAAAAGATGGTTTGTACAGGTACAGGTAAAGCTCCTCTGCCCCAATTTGAAGACCTGAAGCGCTGCCCTGAGGGCACCCACGACTCGCTGCAGGGCGCATCCTGGGCGCAGCAGCTTGCTAGCGCAGCTGAAGGCAGCAGCGTTATCCCAGAGCTGCTCTGGGGCCGATCCCGCAGGACTCTCTCCGCAGCTGTGCAGACACATTTTCTGCCAGCTTCGTGTAGCCTGCCCCAGAAAAACGTACTTTCCGGGGGAGGCAGCTTTCATCCCAAACTAGCAAACCATTTCTGACAGCGTTGCAATTCTCTGGAGGTCATGGCTGTATATCTCTGATGGCGTTGCATAAGATGAAAATACTGCTGATTTATGCTGCAGAAGAGAAGAGGGTTTGAAGCCCAGCTTCACAAAGATCCAGTGCAAGCTGGAAGACAGAATATTTTCCTGTAGCTTCTCTGTTCCTTCGTGTGAAACATTACAGATTTGTGTTAATTTGATAAATGTAACTAACGGCTGCATTTCACCTCGGTTTCAGAGCTGCTCTCCTCACATCAGCAGAAAACGTTTAATTTCCTCCTAAATTCCCTCTCATCTCACGGAATTCTCAGTATCAAGAGATGTGGGTTTCACCCAAAGCTGTTTCACTGCTCATACAGACACTGACCTGCTCCTGAACCTTGGCTTTGTGCAAGGTGTTTCTCCTTCAGCAAACAAGGGCGGGCCTGCTGCTCTGTTTCAAAAAAAAGTCGTGCTCGTACTAAAAAAATTGAGCAAGTGTCTGTTTGCACTGTAAATCTTAAAATGTGCAAGTGTTTCTCACCCAGAGTAAGAGCGGCCCAGAATAACACTGAAATTTTGGGCACTGAAGGGGTGAGGCGAACGCTGACCTCGTCTCTTTGCTCTTGTTGCCTTTTATTTTTCAATTTACCCCAGTGAGCTCGTTCTGTTATAGAAAGAGCATTTAATGTATGATCATAATTTAAATATTATTATCTGTCCCTCGATGGACAATTGGAAAACCTTCTCCTTTCCTCGACTACTCTTCAGTAAGCCCCTAAAGGTTTAGCAGTCTGAAAGCATTTGCTTTCCTACCTGGAGCGCTCTGCTGTTTCATATCGATTGCTTGAATGCAAAACGACCGCTTGTTCTTGCATATCTTCATTTCACATAGCTCCTGCCTTCTAAACCTGCGATCCAGAGATGGGAATGGGGTGAGGGAAGCTGGATCAGATGTTTGAAAACTTGTACTGCAGAGATTTGATCAACAGTGGTAGCCTGTTAATTTTTGAATGTACCGTTGAATATCAGCGTAATTATAAAATACCATCTGCTGCATTGTGTGTTAGCTGACACGCACGGGCTTGTTTCTCTTTGTGGTTTTTTCCCCTCCCAGGTTCCCCATACGACTTCATCTCTCTCGAATGGCTGCAGAAATGGCTGGATGAGTCCACTCCTCCAAAACCAATAGATAACACAGCCTGCCTGTGCTCACACGGCAAACTCCATCCCGATAAAATACCCATTATGAAGAGGATATCGGAGTACGTGGCTGACTTCTTCTACAGGAGATACGGAGGAGGGCCCCGGCTGAACGGTGAGGCTAGAAAATGCCCTCTCCGAGTCACGTTCTCATGTGCTGAACATGTTTTGGAGCCGTGTTCTGGTCCCAGCCCCGTTTTGAGCTGTCCTTTATCATCATAACTTTGTTTCTATGCATGGCTTTTGTGCTGCGCTGTTATTTCCGGGTGACTTTTTTTTTTTTTTTTTTAATATCACCTAATTACGTTAGCATTCAAACAAATAGAGTTAGTCTGATCGCAGAGTCTGTTTCATACCCGAGTTCTGCTCTGTCTAGGGAGAGCTGTGCGTGGAGGAATTTCTGAGAAAGCAGTGGAGCGCTTAGGTTAGAAAACATAATACTTGCAAGGTTTTATGAAGTCGATTCTAGAAAATAACAAAACTTGCACATGCAACCCCCCCGCCCCAGACTCTTGAAAATGATTTTCCATGCCTGCAGCACCTACAGATCCTGCGTGGGCAGCGTTTCGTGGAGCGTGCGGATCTGTGCTGCCTCTTGCCAGCAGCCTGCGCTCCAGAGCAGCACGGATGTGTGCGGGCCAAGAAAATCATTTACTGTCTTTCACCTTTTAGCCTGTCCCGAGCTGCTTCATCCGAGGGAAGCGCATACCTGCTAGCCTGTGTGCTTGTGTTGCAGGCATCTGTCGTGCATTTTGATTTTTGGGGTCAGTCCAGCCCCTACGGTCTTTGGGCTTCCCTTAATCGAGCCCCAGGCTTAGTTTCTTTTATAAAGGAGCTCAATAACTCCCACTGAGACCAAATTAGCTCAGCTCCTGCTAGGAGCTTATAGGGAAGAAACTCAACCAGCAGAAACTGCTGTGACGCAGGCAGCGTTTGTAAAAAAAAAAAAAAAAAACAAAAAAAACAAAAAAAAAACCCCAAAAAAACCAAAAACCCCTACCAAACCAAAAGCCTGTCCTCCCCCCCCCCCCAAAAAAAAAACCAACAACCCAGGCCAACATTTATTAGGCAACTGGAAGATTGCCTGCAGGTTTTTTTTCATTGAGTACAGCTGGGAGGGATGGATGGATGCCCTTGTCCTCCGATTCACTTCCCTGGATGTGACCCTCTTGCTCCCAGATGAAAATATATGCCCAGCTGTAGGATTTCCACTCCCTGTTGGTCCAGCATAGCTTTGCAGGAGGTTGGGTTTTTTTTTTTCTGGGTTTCACTGGCAAAGTGCCACAATACAGGTTTTTTCCTTGCGTATGCCTTAACTGTCCTACCTTTTGACTCTAAGTGGCTGTGTGTTGGCGTGACCTGCCTGGCAGCTGTAATTGCAGACTTGATACCAGCTGTGGAGAGCTGTGAAGCCAGTACAGCTCACACCTCATCTGAAGCATTTTACACTTATTAAGCTTCAAATGTGGCCTGATCTGGCAGTAACCCCAGGGATCTCCTCATTTACATGTGAAATCTCCAGCCTTGAGTCCAGGGTAGTTGGTACATACCTGTCTGAGCACTTTCAAACCAGCCAGAAGCTCAGCCACCTGTGCAGGAAACTGCAATAAATTGTGTTTCTTTTTCCCCCCACCCCAGTCAAAGCACTTTGCAAGGACTGCGTGGTAGAAAGGTGTCGAATCCTGCGACTGAAAAACCAGTTAAACGAAGACTACAAAACAGTTACGAACTTACTGAAGATAACAGTCAAGGGGTATGTAAGTCCCGACGCTTTCAAACATTGTCAGAGATTTTTTTTTTTCTTTTTTTTTCCAGAAGTGCTTAAATAGCTTTTTCCTAAAGATTTTCCTGTTTGAGCTCCAAAGGAGTTGTGATTCACATTGCCAACGCTGTTCTCTCTCTGCAGGAACGATGGATTTTGGGTTGGAAAGGCATCCTTGCGGAGCTGGCGTCAGTTGGCTCTGGAGCAATTAAACGAGCAAGATGAAGACACAGAGCACAGTAATGGAAAAATGAATGGAAATGCACAAAACAAAGGTAGTTCTGCTGCTGTAGAGACCCACCAGCTCTGACTGGTACCTCCTAACAAAAGACACGTCAGGTGTTCTTGTAGCTGTTTTGCTTCCCTTGTATGGGTAGGGAGGAAAGGATAACAAATCAAATAAAAAGCTGCTTAAATGAAGGAGCTTTTTATTTGATAAACTTCAAAACTGCTGGGTGATCTTTGCACCCAGAGAAGAAGATGAGGTAGTAAGTAGTTCTACAAAGCTGTGTAAAATTACCCCCCCAGACACGTGATCTTTTCCTCTGCTTTTATCTGAACGAGAGAGCACAGGGGAGGAAGAAACATGAAAACTGCCTTGGGGAAGGGCTAAAGATGTTTATTGTGAAGGTCTGTGGATGAAACGATGCAGCTGGTAAAGCAGCACTGGCAAAATACAGCCTAGGGAAAAAAAAAAAAAGTCATGAATTGAACTCTCTTCTGTGGCCATATCATGAGTCTGTGAGGTTTTTATATTTGCTTTTTGCTCTTTAAACCTTTGGAAACTGGATATTTTGTTGAGCTTTTTGTTTTGGAACTGAGGGCAAGAAGCTTGTTTGAATGAAAGTGGAGATGATGGGCTAATGGCATTGATCTTGAGCTTGAAAGCTCTGAGAACACCACAGCCCTCCTGATAATATCTGTAAGCTGGCGCTGCTGGTGGAGCATTCATTGAGAAAAAGGTGTTTCTCTGCTGAGTTACCACACCGCCTTCCTCCGTGGTGACCTCCGTTTCTACTCCCAGTAGTACATCTGAATTGCTCACAAGCCAACTCTCTCGTTAGAGACTTACCAACACGTTACTGTGTTTATGATGCTCCAAATCCAGCGCTTCTGTCTGTGGAGCTACGGTTCTTAACTATAACTTACACATTAATGTGGGGCTGGTCAAACCCCTGGCAGGCTCCCCCTTAGTTTGTCAGGCAGCATCTGGTTTAAATCAGTATCCTCAAGGCAAAGAGCGGACTAATATTTTGCCAGGAAGGTTTCTGCTCCCTGCACTCTTACCTAGGCTTGTGTTTAGGTTAAACTTGAGATCGTTGGGAGCAGTGAACCCCTGCGGTGTTTGAGCCATAACAAATGCGTCCTTTGTAATCTCACAAAGGACAGGCTTGTGCTCCACGCACTTCAAAGCACTCCTACGTGGCCTGTAGGCTGTAATCCCGCCTGCCCAGAGGCCAAGACATTTGAGAATAACAAATTTCCTCCCAAAGTCTCCCTTGAGTTAAGGGTTTTGCTGCAATTTGAAAGGCAACCGTGCTCCTTTCCCCCCAAGATTTTTCCTTTCCTTGGGAGAGGAACTCTGTGCAATCTTCTTGTATCTTTCTTTACTTTTTTAATTAGATGAATCGAATGAAGAGAAGAGAGAGGAGGAAGAGGAGTTAAATTTTAACGAGGACATCGTTTGCCCACATGGTAAGTCTCTGTGGGGGATGGAGCTGAATATATCTGTTGTTGCCCACTGCTCAAGACATTAACCTTGTAGCCTTTGCTCCATCTAAGGCCAACATGAATAGTTTCTGAGGAAACACGCTTAATTCTCATCTGCCTGGTGTTTCTTGCCACTCAGACTTTGAGCTTCACTTGCGAGCGCTATCCCGTTGCAGGCTGAGTTTTGTAAGGCAGCGAACGGGCTGTAAACGTTGAGATGCTTGGAGGGGGCAGGAGGTGCTGGGATGCGGAAATGAGCGTCTGTTCCTCGCACTAACGAAGCGACGTGGCGGGGCGAGGGCAGCACCAAGGATCTGCAGCCCTGTGGAAGCTCTGGAAGCATTAGGAGAAAATAATGGTGTAAATCAGTCAAGGTGGGAGCTGAGAGTGTCCATTTATTCTCTCGGTTTACATGAAAACAGGAGCACTTACCTAACGACTGTGGAAACACGGGCTTATCTGCGAGTGGCTGGGACCACTAAGGATATCGATTTACCAACCTGCTGTGCTTTGGTGTCCATTTACATAAGATTTTGACCCGGTGTTAGTTGTTTTGCTAAGTGACGGTTCATTACCTACATCCTTGGCTACCCTGTTGTGGAAATCTCACTTTTTTTAGCCTGTACGTTGCTCCCAGACATAACTGTTCTAGTCAGCTCCTGTTTGTACGCATCAATTTCCCTGCCAGGGATGCTTGATCTTGTTCCTAGTAAGAAAGAAACATGCCATAAATTAGCAACACACCTCCTGTCATCAAGGCTAATCAAGGATGTAGAGTAATGGCTTGATAAAGCCTCGTTTTAAAGCAGGGTGTTTAAGCACTTTGTCACAGCATTAGCTGGTTTTCAGAGCCTTTTTAACGCTGTATTTCCCATTGCCGCGGGGCTGCTGCTGTTAAATGAGAGCAAGCAGCGTGGTGATGAAACATTTAATGTAGCCAGACACGATAAAAATAGGCCAATAGGCCTTTGAAAATATTATGCTGGTAAATCGCTAGTTGATCTGTGACTTTGGGTCATATCAGAATAAATATTAAATACGGGGGCCACTGGCAGGTCGGATTTCATCATCTTGAGCTAACTCGTGGATTACTCATGGAAAACAACATTTCTACCTTTAAAATTTCCCTCTGGAGTGTATCAGCACATCTGTAGTCCCGGTCCTACAGCCTTGATTTTGCTGTGGAGGAAGTTCCTGCCTTCATGGTAGGCTCTGGAAAAGCCAGCGCTTTATCTGTGAGGTCTGGCTGGCCTCCAGAAATGCCATCCGGGCGTTCCCTTAAGAAGTCCCTTTGCATCTTTGCTGCAATTTCTCGCTCTCCACTAGCTGCCCGACCCCAGCGAATAATTTTTTCCAGATACTAAGTTAAGACTTCTTTGATGTCCGTGCCCAAAACGTGTCCCTGGATGGTGGGAGCGGGAAGCAGGGTCAGCAGCGGTTAGGATCATCATCTTCCAGATGGCAAAGCACTTGTTCCCCACACACCCAGATCTGATTTTTTCCACCTCTTCCACTCAACAGTGTATTAATCTACTTTCATTAATCATGCGGTGTCAAGGCACTTATTTGTACAAGCTCTTTTTTTTTTTTCCCCCATCCTTGCTGGCTCTGGAAAGCAGCCTGGTCCTGCCTCCTCATATGGTAAAGCTGGGCCACTTGGTCGTGTTTGATGAAGAACAAGTGGCCAAGTGCCGCATCGAAGCAGTCCAGCCCGACCTTTGTTTATTAGAGGAAAAGCAGGAGGGGAGCGTTGCTATTTTTTCCCTTCAGGGCTGGCAGAAATCCAGGCTTGGCTGGAGCGAGGAAAGCTGTCGGGTCCGTGGGCCTGAGGAGCTGCTTGTAATGTTAAAGAGCTACCAGAGGGTGGGGAGGAAGGAGCCTTTTCTCCCTGCCTCCTTTCTGTAGCTCCTCAGGCTATAGAGAAGCAGATAATAAGGTATCACGCCCTTTGGTGGACACCGCTCAGCGCCACGACTTCGCGGTTGCTGTTTTGCTTCCCTCTCGCTGGGTGAAATCCCCACCGAGGCCTGAACGTTCCCGTGCCGCATCCAAATCCGGTTTGCACCTCGGTTATTGCAACAACCATTCCTCTTATTTCTCGCCGCGGGGAGATGCGTGGCATTTTTCCCCTTGGCCATCGTCACCCCCGCGAGCTGGTGGGATCCCCGAGCCCTCGTCTTCCCCCGTTTTCCCAAGCTCCCAAGGAGCTCGTGTCGCCACGTGGGGTCTAAATGCGTGAGCGTAACCTTTCCGCTATGGCTGCTGCTAAAACAACAAATGCCTTGCAACTAAACCCTTCTTTGGGGGTTTTTTTGAGCTGCTTGAGCATCAGGATAAATAATACAGCAGGCAAGTTGTCTGCGGGACAGCTGGTAAATCTTGCTTCTGATGTTCACACCTCAGCCATTCCCTGGAGCAGATCTAGAGTGCGGAATCTGTCCTTCCCAGATTTTTGAGGTGCTTGGAGAGGGCACGCAAAGCCATCTGAGGTTATACAGCCAGTCAGAGAGGGGCCTGGGGGGGTTGATTGACAGCCGGCTGAACAGGAGCCAGCAGTGTGCCCAGGTGGCCAAGAAGGCCAGTGGCATCCTGGCTTGTATCAGCACTAGCGTGGCCAGCAGGGACAGGGAAGGGATCTCACCCCTGTGCTCGGCACTGGTGAGGCCGCACCTCGATGAGTGGGTTCAGTTTTGGGCCCCTCACTCCAAAAAGGCCATTGAATGACTCGAGCGTGTCCAGAGAAGGGCAACGGAGCTGGTGCAGGGTCTGGAGCACAGGTCTGATGGGGAGCGGCTGAGGGAACTGGGGGGGTTTAGTCTGGAGAAGAGGAGGCTGAGGGGAGACCTCCTGGCCCTCTGCAACTCCCTGAAAGGAGGGTGCAGAGAGGGGGGATGAGTCTCTTGAGCCAAGGACCCAGCGGCAGGCCAAGAGGGAATGGCCTCAAGCTGCGCCAGGGCAGGGTCAGACTGGCTCTTAGGAAGGATTTCTTTGCAGAAGGGGTTGTTGGGCGTTGGAATGGGCTGCCCAGGGCAGGGGGGGAGTCCCCATCCCTGGAGGGGTTGAAGAGTCGGGTTGACCCAGTGCTGAGGGATCTGGTGGAGTTGGGAACAGTCAGGGTGAGGTTCATGGTTGGACTGGAGGATCTTCAGGGTCTTTTCCAACCTAGACGAGTCTGTGATTCTGTAACTTTGCTTTTCAAGGGTGCAGAAAGCACCCAGCTCCTGTTCCATGGGGCTTGCGGTTAGTCTGCAGTTTGGTAAATGGAGTCACCATAAAAATGTAGCTATGGATCGCTAAGATCAGAAAACAGCAGCCCTGTGCCCTCTTCGGCTCGTCCTTGCTTTTCTGAGCATCTCTGTTGCTGCTTGTATTTGATCCACTGCTTGGGTTCATGAGCTTGGAAACCGAAAGGATGTTTATAGGAATTAAAGTTGTATTTATTTTTTTTCCTGTCTAAACAAGGAAACGATAAAGAAGTTGAAGGTGACTTTGTGTATTAGTTGCGCTCTTTTTTGCTGACATAGTGTTGGCTGATACGTGCGTGGATGTCTTCCCCCCCAGTTTATACCCTGTAATCTCTTCAATCTAGTTAGGGCTGCAAAACATCGCTGAGCACATCAAGAGCAAAGCCCTTCCCTTGGCTCTCTCTCTGCAGGTGACCTGTGCATCTCCGAAAACGAACGGAGGGTGGTTTCGAAGGAAGCCTGGGAGAAACTCAAGCAATATTTTCCAAAGGCCCCTGAATTCCCAAATAACAAAGAGTGCTGTTCCCAGTGCAAGGTATTTGAATGCCAAATGACGTTACCCTTTTGTTGACTGTAAATACGTGGTCATGTTTCTGGTTTTCTTTTTAACGTGACCCAGTACAGTAGGGGGAAGTAATGTCACCTTCTAATAGCAGCTAGGAACTGAAGCTGTGGTGTAATTAACTGTTTCATGCAGATTTTGGAGCGCGAAGGGGAGGAGAACGAAGCTCTGCATAAGATGATGGCCAGCGAGCAGAAAACTTCTCTCCAGAACCTGTTTCACGATAAGTGCAGACCTTGCCTGGGCAGCTGGCCTCAGGTACGGGAAGGAGGGCAACCAGGGCAAGGTAGCAGGCCTTGAGGGAGGTTTTTATTAGGTTTTATCCCTCTCCCTAAGAAATTTTATTTTGCCTGTGAGAGAGGCTACCCGATAATCATTCACTCGGTCCAAGCGAGACGGTGCCTGCGCTGGGGAGCCTGTGCCAGCAGCGCTTACACGTGTGTTGTGCCGAGGTGTGATTTCCCCCGATTAGCTGTGCTGGCACAAAGCCCTGCTAAAGATACACGAGAGTGGCTCGTGTGCCAACATAGCTGTCGCTGGCCCGCCGTCAGCTTGATAAGCAGCGACAATATTGCTGCTGTGGTTACCTCTGCCCCTAGAAGGACCGAAGAAGGGCTTTCCACCGCCCTCCGTCTGCCTTCGTGGCAGGACAAAATTCACCTGTGCTCCAGCATGCTCCATCCCGAGAGCTCAGGGGGAGCTTCCCAAAATGCTGAAGCCCTGCAAATAGGAGCGATGATCGTGCAAGACCTCTCGTACCAGCTTCTCCCCGGTACGAGCGTGCGGCTCTCCAGGACTTTTCCTGGGGCTTCAAGGCGGCTCAAAAGAAATGGCACAAGCTGTTGGCTCCACGCCTTGGCTCCCGGACGTCTCGCAGCGCTGATTAATGATTGACTCTTCGATCCTGCCAAGCTGCTTTGGCAGGTGTCTGCCTCGGTCGCTGCTACGTGTGAGGGCAGCTTGCCACTCTCGGGTGCCTTCTCCAGCCGTGGATAAATATTGAGGTCAACGTGGATCCCTGTCTCAGAACCGGGGAGCCCCGAAAGGGTTTAAATGGTGAACACTCTGTGCTGAGCTGGAGAGCTGCCAGGCCCTACCAGCAGTATGTAAGGGCAGTATCCAGTTGGGTCTGCTTTTGTAGCTGGAGTAGGTGATGGAAAGCTGGAGCCCATCGCTGTGGGTCAGCTTGAAATAGGAGGGTCTCTCCAGGCAACGAGGCTACATCCTCCACTCTTTGAATTTCCCAACGGAGCGTGATAAAAAAAGAGCTGAAGACCTCTCCCTCAAGCTTTGTGAGTTTTCCTGATCCAAAACAGTTGAGGTTCAGGGAAAAAAATAAGCGGAGCCGTTTAATCTAGAGGAGATGAAAGGAGATTTAAAAAAAAAAAATATATATATATATATGTATATTAATTCCTCAGGTATGCTGAATTTTCTTGCAGAAAGATGGAGCGAGCCCTTAAATCTGCGTTAGGGAAGGTGGTGAGGATAAGCGAGCACGGAAGTTATTTTGTCACCCAGCTCTTAGTATCTCAGTGATTTCTTGTCCAGGAGCAGACAGTCTCATGGTAAATCATTCAGGCCAGGAAAACAGCAGTTTATCCTAAAACTGCTGCCTCGTGAGGGTGCGTGGCCACGGTTTTGAATCCGTGCTGCTGCTAAAAGGAGAAACTTCTGGGTTTTGATGGGTGAAGCAAATGAGGCAGGTTGGGGTGGTCTCACCCCACACCCACCAGGGTGCAGAGACAAATCTGCTTTAGACCCCAAGTACCCAGCGAGAGAAAACACGGTGCTGGGGAGTCCGTAGCTGCTCCAGGGGAAATGACCGTTTCCTGCTGTGAATTAAAGATAATTGGATCTAAAGCTAAACTAACTTTGTAATAAACACGAGATTAGTAACGTAAGTGCTTAGTACTTGATCCCAAATTATTTTACTTGGCTTCCCCAGCGCGCTTGGATGGAGTTGTCATGGCAAAAACACTGAGGTCTCAAAGAGAACGAGCACTGCAGAAAAAGCTGAACAGTCATTGCTTCTCTATTGTTGGATTAATTAAAAAAGATCCTTTTTTTTTTTTCTTTTTCCTTCTCTTTTTCACCTCCAGGAGACAGATGAGCTGTATATTGTTTCGCAGTTCTTTGTAGAAGAATGGAGGAAATTTGTCAGGTAACTTGGCTTGAGGTTTTTGGTGCTTTTTATTCCTTCTTTTGGGGGGCTGTAGATAATGATTTTGCTTTCGAATCCCGGCGCGGTGTGTCCTTACCTGCTGTTTGCCTTTGTGGAAACAAGGAAGCTGATTTTTGCAGGGCTCGTAGCAGTTGTAATACATGGTAAGAAACTGAATTTCCTTGTTTACTGTGTCTTAACCAGATGGTTGGATTAGATAGTAACCTGATTAGTTTTTTCATCTGTCTGGAGCTGTATCCTAGGCAAAGGTCACCGCTCAATCCTGTTTCCACGGGCTGCTGGTGGTGGGAGATGGAAATCTCTGCTAGATAGGGGAGTAATTTTGCAACGCGCAGGAACGCAGATCTGATTTCCTCATCGGCAGTAGATTTTAATATTCCCTGTTGGAATGTCTCCTGTAAATATTCACCTGTGATTTCTCCTTGGCTGCCTGCAGAGTTGTGGGGTTTGTGAAATAACCTGGCCAGGCTTTGCAAACCGCTTTCCTTTGCCCGTGCAGGAGGCCGACGCGATGCAGCCCCGTGTCCTCGGTAGGAAACAGCGCTCTTCTCTGCCCCCACGGGGGCCTCATGTTCACCTACGCTTCCATGACCAAAGAAGACTCCAAACTGTGAGTTTCTTCTCTTCACGTGTCTGCCAGGTGCCTTTTGTCTCTCGTGAGCCTTGGGGAAACGTTCCCGGAGGCTCGCTGAGCTGCAGCAACAAGAGGAGCGAATGCTTTCCCTTGAACAAAATTAACAGATACGCTTTCTCGGGCCCACCTTAGCCTTCATGCAAGGCAAGATCTAAATTGTTGAAGGATGCTGGGTCAGGAAAAAAAGAGAGCTTACTTCAGCTTGGCTAGTTCCTAACAATAAACTACCCTGAATTTGACCGGGGCATAGAAACATCCGCCTTCCTTACAATTTGCTTTCTGGGAGACTTGCCCCCGGAGCGCTGGGTGCTGGGCTCAGTTCATGCTCTGTAGCGTTGCTTCTGCAGTGATGCAGAACTAAAAGTAGTGGATCTTCCGCTCCTCTCCAAATCCATCCTCCCTCCGGCATGACTGGAGCAGTACAGTGTCACTAATAACACGCTACTGTTACCCTGTTATCTTGGGCGTACAGGCCCTCCCGTGTCGCTGGAGTTAGGGATTGATTTTGCAGCTTTTCTTTCATTAACAGACTGAAAAGAAAAGGGAAAGCTGTTCAGGAGCTCGGGGCTTGGCTTTTCCATGTCATAAAGCACGTTCTTGTTCCTTTGCACAGTATAGCTCTAATATGGCCCAGCGAGTGGGAGAGGATTCAAAAACTCTTCGTCGTGGATCATGTCATCAAAATTACCCGAACGCAAGCTGCCGGGGCGGACCCGGAGAGCACACTTTACACCTCTGAGCCCCGTGAGTGAATCTTTTGCCGCTGTCTGTGCCCTATTCTTTTGCTAATTGGTGCAGACTCCCTGGGAAATGGCTCTTTTTCAGATAAAGGGTCAGATCTAGGGGGATCAGTGGTAAACAGCAGCTTGGCAGAGGCCCCTGGTTGTGCGATCCCCTCCGGGTTAGCGGTGAGAGGCATTGGGCCGGTGTCTCCGAGGAGCTGAAGCAATTAAATGCATTTTTCCTTTGTGCCTCCCCAGAACTCTGTCCAGAGTGCAGAGAAGGGCTGTTATGCCAACAGCAGCGGGACTTGCGTGAGTACACCCAAGCAACCATCTACATCCATAAAGTGGTGGATAATAAAAAGGTACGGGCTCTCTCCCTCGGTCTTTACTCATCCTGGCTTCCTTTCATTTAAGGGAACCTGCACCGAGTACCCAAATAACGATCCGAACGCGACGGCTGTCACAGCCTGTCACGTCCCCGCAGGGCTGGGACCTGCTGGTGGGGCTGCTGGGTGGCCTGTGGTGGTGGTTGTGGGCAAAAAGCACCCAGCTCTGCGGCCCGGGGAAGCTGTCGCTTCTCCTCAAGGCTTCCTTTTGCCAAACGGATCCTTTGTGTTACTGGGTATCTTCACGAATGTTCCCAGCTTTGATTATTTTAGGCAATGTTGTAACCGTTTCTGTCTTCATAATGTGTTATCAGGCTCTACCTGTTCTCCTCCCCCTCCAATATTTGTCATTTCCTTTCCTGGTTGCTCAAGTGACAGAAATAAGCTCCTAACCTCCATGCTGAAATAGCAGTGGACTTAGAGATGGTTTTCAGGATCCCTTACGAAGCTGTGAATTACGTCTCTGCTTTACTGGTGTCTTAAGGGATCAGTGTCAGGTCTAGAATTGGCTTTACAGGTACCCAAAAGCTGGTTACAGTAAGCCTTCCTCCTTAGGCCTCCTTTTATGCTTCAAGGAGGAAACCAAGGCTCATGTGCAAGCTCAGATAAAGACGTTCCCCTCACCTTCGCAGCGTGGGGTTTGGTTTTTTTGCCTCTTACTGATTTTTCACCTCCCTGCCAGTCGAAGGGAGGGACCGGAGCCTGTAGAACCGCAGGGCGCCGGAGGCTGGAGGGGTTTCTGCCTTGGTTGTGAGATGGAGAACACGCAGCACGGTCTTGAGCCATCAGCGATGGGATTTCAGCCTGTCTCGAGGCTGAATCCCAAGGCTGTATCTTGGCTCTGGTGCAGAGGAGGGTTGTTGTTTGGTTGGATTTTTTTTTTTTTTTTTTTTTTTTCCTGGTGCTGGACAGGACCGTGCTCACATGTAGGGCTGGCAAAAAACAGGCAGCTATTCTTTGCCGAGCAGCTGGAGTTAGAGAGAGGGGGCGAGAGCTTGCCTGCAAGCTCCCTCATTAACAGGGCAGCCTCGGCGAGATGCGAAGCAGCGCTAACGCCCCGCCAGCAGCGCGGCAGCACTGCCAGCGAGGGTTGCGGACGGCGGCACTCCAAGCCACTGCTTTCTTCCCTGCTGCTTTGGATTTGCAAAAAGTCGGGGAGCATTTCCCATCCCCTCACCCCTGCTCTTCCTCCCTCTGCGACCCCCAGCAACCTCCTTTGGCTGACGCTGCGAGAGGGGGAAGCCACGGCCGTGTAAAATCAACGTAGGGCGGCACTGCTGGAATCCGGAGGGCTCTGGGGAGGCTGCGGTTGGTGCTGGATGTTCGGGAGCTGAAATTGCATTGTTAATTGCAAATACATTGATGGAGAAACGAGTTCTCAGGCATCCAGGATGGAGAGCGTGCCAGTCTCCTGGGCTCCTGCAAACCCCAGCTCCAGCCAAAGCTAGCTGTGAATTCACGTCCGGCAGCTCCCCGCCTCCTGGAGTGACTTACACAGAACTGAACATCATTTTTATTTATCCGTTTGTGTAAATTATTTAGATTTCATTTACTTACAGCCTCCAGACCCATAAATAATGGTGCTGAGTGCCTCTGTCAGTCTGCTGCAGGGATGGATAAGTGTCTAATTTACAGATAATATTCCTTTCTCCGTGTTAGGGCTTTTGTAATACACTTAGATGAACCAGAGAAGCAGCCAGCTAATGGGAAAGAAATCAGTGCAGGCCCCTGGAGACTTTCCCTTTGCCTAGAGAGGAGGGCAGGTCCTGAGCCGCAGGAAGCACCTGCAATTCAATAGAGAAGCTTGTTCTCCTGAGCCGAATCCCCCCATGGCTCGATGCAGCTGGGGAGGAGGGGGAGAAGAATTTGCAGAGCACGTGGAGCAGATCCCTGGGTTATTCCTGCTCTGCCTCGGTTCGTTGGATCGAGGTGACATCCTGGAGGTCTCTGCAAGCTGTTTGCCGTGATGTGACAGTCTGGGTTGATGTTGTCGGCTTAGTTACGGAGAATGATTTTTGTGACTTCAGGTAATGAAGGACGCTGCTCCGGAGCTGAACGTGAGCAGCTCAGAAGCTGAAGAGGAAAGGGAGGAAAACAAGCCAGAGGGGGAGCAAGACCCAGATTTTAACCAGGTAGAGATCAAAAATACCACCAGGTCCCTTGGTTTTGCATCATCCTCTTGAGTCAGCATGATGGGATAGCCCTCCTCCTCTGTGTACTGCTAAAACTAGGTGTCTTAAATTGTCATTTTAATGGTCGTACCACCCCATCGCTTTGTTTTTGGAGAGGTCAGATATTGACCTCTTGTACGCTTGGCTGATAATCCGCCCCACGCCAGCGTTAGAAGCAGGAACTGAGGTTTCAAGGCGAGTCCTTCGGTCCTCTTGACACTTGCACGTGGCGGTTTGCTTTCACAGAACCACGGAATCATTCAGGTTGGAAAAGCCCCTCGGGATCATCGAGTCCAACCCTCAGCCCGACTCTACAAAGTTCTCCCCTACCCCACATCCCCCAACAGCTCATCCAAACGACCCTTAAACACACCCAGGGATGGGGACTCCACCCCCTCCCTGGGCAGCCTATTCCACTCTCTGACCACTCTTGCTGTGAAACATTTGTTCCTCATGTCCAGTCTGAACCTCCCCTGTTGCAGTTTAAAGCCGTTCCCTCTTGTTCTGTCACTAATCCCCTGGGAGAAGAGACCAGCACCAACCTCTCCACAACGTCCTTTCAGGGAGCTGCAGAGAGTGATGAGGTCTCCCCTCACCTTCTCCTCCTCACACTGAACAGCCCCAGCTCCTTCAATCTCTCCTCACAGGATTTATTCTCCAGGCCCTTCCCCAGCCTCATTGCCCTCCTCTGCCCTCGCTCCAGCCCCTCGAGATCTCTCTCGTATTGAGGTGCCCAAAACTTTGAAGGGGCTTCTCAGCACTTTGTGCCTTCCCTCGCATGACCCATGCACCCAAAACGCAGTCCGGGCTACAGAGAGGTTGTCTTTTTCCACCAATCCCAAACTCGGGCCCTTGATTTTTACCTCTTGTTTCTAGACCAACGGCGGTGCGAAGCGCCAGAAGGTCTCACACCAGAGCTTCATCACTTACCAAAAGCAAGGCATCAGGCGAAGCACCCGGCACAGGAAAGTCAGAGGGGAGAAAGCGCTGCTTGTTTCTGCTAATCAGACACTGAAAGAGCTGAAAATA
Source organism: Strix uralensis (assembly GCF_047716275.1). NCBI lineage: Eukaryota > Metazoa > Chordata > Aves > Strigiformes > Strigidae > Strix > Strix uralensis. Next base: position 8,513,397 of record NC_133994.1, on the reverse strand, counting down.
CAGGTAAGGTGGTTTTCCTCCAAGGAATGAGTCGTCTCGAGTAAGAAAACACAAAATTAGGAGCATGTGGCTGGGAGGGGATGGAGGGAAAGAGTATAAAAATCCCACGTGGCGTCGAAAGGCGCGTGTTGCTCTTCTAAACGTGGTATTTTTGTGTAGCTCGGCGGTACGGTTTTTTTTCCCTCCGCACAAAATCAGCGTGTCTCATTCTGTTGGCACAGATCATGCATGCATTTTCAGTTGCTCCCTTCGACCAGAATTTGTCGATCGACGGGAAGATACTGAGCGATGACACCGCAACGCTCGGCAGCCTGGGAGTCATCCCCGAGTCTGTCATTTTATTAAAGGTAACGTGAGAGTGTGGCTGCTAAAAGAAAGTCAAATAAAGCAGAGAGTTGAAGGGATTTTTGTACGACCAAAGAGAAACGTTGTGGTGGGTGTGAAAACCGCCGTGCAGAGGACGTGCCCACCCGTGACTGCTCCATGGCCTGATTTAACGAGTTCCTCTTGGAGGAGGAAAATCCTCCTTGGAGGATGAAAATCCTCCTTTTTCTTTTTTAAAGAGCATTTATTAACTGGCCTTTTCTGCCGAGCTGCGTGCGTACCACCCCAAAATACAGCTAAATTAGGGAGCGAGTCCTCTCCTCTTGTTCCCAGACACTGTTCCCCACTGCCCTCCCGAGCAGCACCGTGAACGGATCGGGCTGCGAACTTCCAAACGAGCTTGTTTGCTCGTTAATCCCCTGCTCTGCTTTATTTTCCAGGCTGATGAACCACTTGCAGATTACGCGGCGATGGACGACGTTATGCAAGGTGAGGCGAGGGGGTGGCCCGGAAGGTTTGGGGGTTCGAGGAAGGTGCCTCACTACTGTGATTGTGGGAGACGCTTTGGTGGCCAAGGATTGTGTTGGATTTGGGTTGTAAAGGTAGAAAATAGAGATGTTGAAGCTTTCTTGTCGCGGTCAATGGGCACGCTCAGACCAAAGATCCTTTTAGAAACAATTTCTAACACCGTGCTGTTTTCTTTCCATCCCCAGTTTGTATGCCTGAAGAAGGATTTAAAGGTGAGTCTGGGTGTTTTTTTTTTTTTCCTCCCCTTTATGTAAGCCCACATTAACTTCATCTCCATCCCATAAGCGTCGTCATCTTTTGGTGGTTGTTTTTTCTCCTCAGGGACTGGTTTACTTGGACACTGATGGTTTTTCTAAACGCTGGCAACAGAGGAGCGACCAGAAGGGAAGAGGATTTTGACATGGTAGGGCATTAAAAGAAAAAAAAAAAGGTGGATACAGGACTGAACTCTTTGACTCTTCCAGAAGGCAGAAACCCATTCTGAAATGACTGCACCCCTCCTTCCCCCCCCCCCGCCCCCCAAAAATGCCTTATGTCAAAGCAGATTGCACTGAAGGACATCCTGCCTTCAAGAGAGCGTTCCTGATTTTATATTTAATAAAACGACGGGAAGGTTGGAAAGTTTTAGCAGCAGTAAAGAGCGTATTGTGTTTACAGGCGAGGGAGACGGAGGCATTCTCGTGTATTCCCTGACTCGAATCCCACACCGCGCTCGTCTGTCCGGCAAGGGGTTGTAATCCAGTAGATCAAAAACATCTTGATCTGTTCTCCAGTAACTCTTTAGGTGTAACCTGCTTACAGATAATCCTGTCTTTGATCCACTATTACTCTTTCAGTACAGCATGGAAGTAAAGAAATTGTTACTTGTGAGGAATGTCTAGCTCTTTCAAAAAAAAAAAAAAACAAAAAAACCCAACAAAAAAACCCACAAAAAAAAAAAAATTTCATCTATTTAACCCAAAATGTAAGCTGTGGTCTGCCTCCGGAAGCCTTCCATCGCGGAGGGGACGGGGAGCCGCCTCCCTCGCCGCCCCCGCCGGCTTGTCAGCCGCTTGCCTTCACTTCCAAACGTTTGATGATCTTTCAATAACCACCTGGTCTTTCTCTGTCAACTGTGTTTTTTTAGAAACGTGGGGTATTTTAATGACTTTTGATAACATCTTTTCCTCCAGTCTTGGGACTGCCAGGAGCGCTCGCGCCCGTGGCTTGAGGGGGGGGGGGAGACTGAAACGGAGACGGCGAAGGGGGCGCGGGTGGGTGGTGTGTTTCCCATGGGAAGAGGCTTTTTTTCACCTCTATTCTCCTTTTTCAGGAATGCACTAATAATTACTAATTTTTTTTTTTTTTACATCTGTAGCCCCCAGAAAGGATCTCTCCCCGTTGCCTATTAATAGCAGGAAATAGCGTACCGCTTCCAGACTTTAAAAAAAAAAAGGGCGCTGTCCTCTTTCTTTTCAGCCTTTTAACTTGTTTCCGAGGCAAAACGTTGATGCGGAGAGTCCAGTTGGTGCCACATCAGCTTTATTTTTTAAAGGATTGCAGGAGTTTGGGGCTGTGAGAAGACGGGGGTGGGGGGGACACAGACCTACCCCATCCCACCAACCCCGGTAGCGTTCATTTTAAATGTTCTCTTTTATCTGAAGAATCACAGCTGTTCTTTGCCGAGCGCGGGGCCTCCGCGTCCTCCTCTCCGTCCCTGGTGGGTTTTGGGGCGAAGCAGCCAGCATTTGGGGGACCGTGAAGCTCTTAAAAGTTTTTTGGGAGCAATGTGGACCCACGTATTCTTTCCCAAGGTAAAGACAGCGACAGGAATTCAGCTGCTCCATCCTCCGGGAGCGGGCAGGAGGTTTTATTCTCAGACTGAAGCACTCACTTGTGTACATATTTCCTGGAAATTCCTTTTTTTTTTTTTTTTTGGTCGATTTGCTGTTAAATTTTTTTTTAATGTTACAAAAAAAAAAAAAATATCTCTTCCTTGAGCTTATACTGTTGCAAAATTAAAGTCTCTAAACTCAGCGGGGAAGGAATGAGCGAGGGCCGGGGCGGTGTTTCTGAGAAGGGATGTGCGGCCGCATCCCCGTGTCCCGCCGAGGACGCAGGTACAAGATGTGATCAAAGGCCCAGTTACCGTTTTGTCTGTTATTTGCAAACATTATTGGATTAAAATTGTCATTTGAGCTGTGGAAGCCTTATTAAAGCGCATACACATGGTCGGTCTGGTATTTTAACACCTCGCCTAAAGGAAAGGGGGGGGTTATTCCTCCCACCCAGCCTAAACTCGGGGTGGGGAGGGAACGAGGCCAACCTTGGCCCACCGGAGGGTTTTTCTCGAGAAATTGGCACCCGCTGGAAGCGCCGGTGCGTGATGGGCCGAGGCAGCTGCAGGGCTGCTTTTGGTGTCCCCACGTCACGTCGTGCCCTGTCCCCGCGCTGGCGCGTCGCCCGGGCTGCTGCATCCCTGGGGGGGGGCTGCGTGGCCCCGGCTTGGTGCCAGCCCCCCCCCCACCCCCCCTTCCCCTCCGCCTCTCCTCGCTCCTTCCGCCCTGGCACCCGCAGCCGGGAGCCGGTGCCAAGCGTTTCTCGAGGGCCCCGGAGCTGGGGTGTCCCTGGGAGGGAGGTGGGTGCTGGGGGGGGGGGGGTACGCTGGGTGCCAGGATGGGTGGTGGAGAGAGGTCTGGGGGAGCCCCAGGGTGCGGGGACGGATGGGGGGGAGCACCCTGGGGGGACGACACCCGGGGTGGAGGGGGGGTTCCCAGGCTGGGGGTGACGCCGTCCCCGACGCCAGGCTCGGTTCCCAAGGCCGGATCCCGGTGGCCGGTCCCGGTACCGTTTTCCCGGTGTCGTTTCTCGGTTGTCGGTTCCCCAGGGGTCGGTTCCCGGTTCCGGTGCCGGTTGCCGGTGCCGGCCGCCCCCGGAGGGGCCGCCCCGCCCCGCCGCACGTGACGCGGCGCGGTGGCTGCGAGCGGCGGGGCCCCCGCTCCGCTCCGCTCCGGTACCGGCTCCGCTCCGGTACCGGCCCCGGCCCCGCCGCCCCTCCGGTAAGTGCCGCGCCGCGGGCACCGGGAAACGGGGTCCCCCCCCAGACACCCCCGCACCCCCGATGTGTGTCCCCCCCCCGGCGCAGCACCGTCCCCCGGTGACCTTCAGCCCCTGCCGGTACCGGCAGCGCGGGGGGGGGGAGCGGGGGAGGGGGGGACCCGGGCAGGGCGGGGGGGATCAGCCCCCCCCATGTACCCCCCAACCTGCCCTTCCCCAATATATCTCCCCATAAATTGCCCCCCCCAAACCTGCCCCCCCCAATATCTCCCACATTAATTACCCCCCCTCAATCTGCCCCCCCCAAACCTGCCCCCCCACGGCTACCCCCAAAAATCTGCCCCCCCTCTTCCGCCTCCCCCATCCTGGTCCCATCACCTAACCCCCCCCGCGTGCCCCCCCCCAGCCCAGTCCCCTCAATTTGCCCCACATGTACCCCCTAACCCCAACCTCCCCCCCCCCCCAGCCTTGCCCCACATTTAGGTCACAGCCCCCCCCCGTGCTGTGTGTTCCCCCCCCCCCCCGGGCACTGCCCCCCCTCCTTGGGTGTTGGCGGGGGGGGCGATGAGGGAGCCCCCCCCAGGACCCCCCCCCAGCCCCACTGCCCGGCGGGGGTCACGCTGCGGCCCACGGGTCCACGGGGACGGGGCGCGTTTACACCGGGGTGGCGTTTACACCAGGGTGGCGTTTACACCGGGGTGGTGTTTACACCAGGGTGGAGTTTACACCAGGGTGGTGTTTGCGCGGGGATGGGGCGCTTTTGCACGAGCGTTCGTGTTTCCACGAGGATCGCCCACGGCCGGGGTGTGTTTTTACACGGTGGGGGAGGGGGACGGCGACCACCCGTTTACACCACTCCGAGGTTTACACCAAGGGCCGGTGTCGCCGTGTCCCCCCTGTCCCGCGCGGTGCTCGGCGCTGTCCGTGGTGCTGCCCCGCGCGGCGCCTCCTCCCGCCCCCAGAGGGCGCCCTTCGGGGCGAGGGGGGGTGGGGGTTGGGGGGGGGAGGGGGTGCGATGAATTAGCGGGGGGGGGCCCTCAGTAGCCGGGCACCCCCATGTAGTGACCCGACACCCGCTGCTTCTGGCCCGCTGGCTCCTGGTAACCAGCAAGGTGGTGCTTGGCTTCCTGCCATCAGTAGGCTTCAGGGGTAACGCCGCTACCTGAGGGGCCAGGCGTCACGGAGAGGGGTTGTGGCGGAGCCCTCATCACCCCCAGGAAGCGCCATGGACCCCCCTGGACCCCCCCGCACCACCTAGACGTGTCTCCAGCCACCCCCTCAGTCACCGCACCCCGAGGTAAGCCCCCATGGGGGCTCCCCACCCAAGGGTGCCCATCCTAAGGGGGGGTGATGGGCACCCACAGCCCCCATCTCCCGCAGGGCAGCAGGATGGCCCAGCAGCGCCACACCGTCCCCCCACCGCTCAAGGTAGGCATCGCGGGGGGGGGGCACCCAACCAGCACCCATGGGTGCTAGCGTGGTCTTCCCCTCCCCGTTGTCTTGCAGACAGAGGAGGACTACATCCCCTACCCCAGCGTGCACGAGGTAGAGCACCCACTCCCCACCAGAGATGGGTGCAAGGGCAGGTGGGTGGGTGGGTGGGTAGGTGCCAGAGCACCCACCTCGGTTGTGGGTGCAGGTACTGGGCCGGGAGGGGCCGTTCCCCCTCATCCTCCTGCCGCAGTTTGGGGGTTACTGGATCGAGGGCACCAACCACCAGCTGAGCGGGACACCCGAGTCCCCCCCCACCCCAGCACCCGGCACCCGCGCAAGGCTTGAGGGCAACCACACGGCCAAGATCTACCGCAAGCACTTCCTGGGCAAGGTGAGGCCCCGTGGGTGCTCCAGGTGTGGGTGCTTGGGGTCGGTGGGTTCCCCATGGGGGTGGTCATGGTCATGGAGACCTCATAAACATGGGTGCTCATGCCTGTGGGTGCTCACGGACATGGGTGTGGGTATCTATGGGCATGGGAGCCCCATGGGTGTGGGTGCTCATGGACATGGGTGTCCTATGACATGGGAGCTCATGGGCATGGGTGCTCATGGAGGTGGGTGATTCATGGGTGCAGGTATCTATGGGCATGGGAGCCCCATGGATCTGGGTGTTCATAGATGTGGGTGCCCCATGGCATGGGTGCTCATGGGCATGGGTGCTCATGGAGGTGGGTGTGGGTATCTACAGGCATGGGAGTCCCATGGGTGTGGGTGTTCATGGACGTGGGTGATGCATGGGTGCGGGTATCTATGGGCATGGGAGCTCCATGGGTATGGGTGCTCATGGACCTGGGTGCCCCATGGCATGGGTGCCCCATGGTATGGGTGCTTGTACATATGGGTGCTCATGGAAGTGGGTGTGAGTATCTACAGGCATGGGAGCCCCATGGATATGGGTGCTCATGGGTATGGGTGCTCATGGAGGTGGGTGTGGGTATCTACGGGCATGGGAGCCCCATGGCGTGGGTGGTCATGGACATGGGTGATGCATGGGTGCAGGTATCTATGGGAATGGGAGCTCTATGGGTATGTGTGCCCCATGGTATGGGTGCTTGTACATATGGGTGCTCATGGAAGTGGGTGTGGGTATCTATGGGTGTGGGAGCCCCATGGCATGGGTGCTCATGGACATGGGTGCCCTACAGCATGGGTGCTCATGGACATGGGTGCTCACGGACATGGGTTGCTCATGGGTGTGGGTATCTACGGGCATGGGTGCTCAGGGACATAGGTGCCCCATGGGCATGGGTGCTCATGGGTATGGGTGGCTCAGTACATGGGAGACCATGAGTGTAGGTGCTCCACAGGTGGTGGTATGGGTGCTCATGGACATGGGTGCCCCATGGGGATGGGTGCTCAGGCTTATGGGTGCTCAGGGACCTGGATGCCCCATGGCATGGGTGCTTGTAGACATGGGTGTCTATGGACACAGTGTGTAGGGTGGGTGGCCCATGGGCATGGGTGCCCCATAGGTATGGGTGCTCATGGATATTGGCACTCGTGGGGATGGGTGCCCCATGGCATGGGTGCCTGCCAGCGTGAGCACCCATTGGCGCGGTCATGGGTGCTTGGCCCCCTCCCCACAGGAGCACTTCAACTACTACTCCCTGGACCCGGCGCTGGGCCACCTCGTCTTCTCCCTCAAGTACGACGAGCAGGAGCACCTGCACCTGCTGCTGCGGTGAGCAGGGTGCCAGGGGGCACCCATGGGTGCTGGCTGGGGGTAGGGGCCACCCTGACCTCTGCCTCACCCCACAGCACCCGTGCCCGCACCCTGCATGACGTGGTGCCCATCTCCTGCCTGGCCGAGTTCCCCAATGTGGTGCAGATGGCCAAGGTGGGTGCAACACCTCCGGCAGCACCCATGGGTGCCCCCTCACCCTGAGCCACCCATCGCATCACCCATCCTTCCCGCAGCTGGTGTGCGAGGACGTCAACGTGGATCGCTTCTACCCTGTGCTCTATCCCAAGGTGACAGGGTGCAGGGGGGGGGTGGTGGCCACGGGCACCCATGGGTGGGGCCACCCCGGGGTGTGCCCCGCCACCCAACCTCCGCCCCCTCCCGACCCCGCAGGCGTCCCGCCTCATCCTCGCCTTTGACGAGCACGTGCTCAGCAACCACTTCAAATTTGGGGTCATCTACCAAAAACTGGGGCAGGTATGGGGTGGGGTGGGTGGGGGTTAGGGTGGGCGGGGAGGGGTCCCAGCTGGGTGCTGGCACCCATCCCCACCCCACCGCAGACCTCCGAGGAGGAGCTTTTCGGCACCACGGAGGAGAGCCCGGCGTTCACCGAATTTCTCGACGTCCTGGGTCAACGGGTGCAGCTGCGGGACTTCAAGGGGTACGTGGTGGGGTGCTGGGTGGGGGGGCACCCATGGACCCCCCAGGTTTAGGGTGCCTGTCCCCCCACCCACCCAGGTTTCGGGGGGGTCTGGATGTGACCCACGGGCAGACGGGCAGCGAGTCCATCTACTGCCACTTCCGCGACAAGGAGATCATGTTCCACGTCTCCACCAAGCTGCCCTACACTGAGGGGGACGCCCAGCAGGTGGGGCACCCATGGGTGCTGGGGGGTGGGGTGGAGGGAGGTGGGGGGCAAGGGTTAAGGGGGAAACACATGGGTGCTTGGGGAGGATGGGGGTGTGAGGGGTCCTGGGGCACCCCCGTGGGGTAGGAGCGCTGGTGGGGCACCTATGGGTGCTTTGGGGGTGTCTATGGGTTACAGGGGCTTCTGGAGCACCCATGGGTGCTGTGTAGGTGTCTATGGGATGCAAAAGCTCCAGAGGCACCCATGGGTGCTGGTGGGGGCATCTATGGGATGCAGGGGGCTGGCAAGGCACCCATGGGTGCTGGGGGGCATCTGTGGAATGCAGGGGGCTGGCAGGGCACCCATGGGTGCTGGGGGGCATCTATGGGATGCAGGGAGCTGGCAGGGCACCCGTGGGTGCTGGGGGGCATCTGTGGGATGCAGGGGACTGGCAGGGCACCCGTGGGTGCTAGGGGGCATCTATGGAATACAGGGGGCTGGCAGGGCACCCGTGGGTGCTGGGGGGCATCTGTGGGATGCAGAGGGCTGGCAGGGCACCCATGGGTGCTGGGGGTCATCTGTGGGATGCAGGGGGCTGGCAGGACACCCGTGGGTGCTAGGGGGGCATCTATGGGATACAGGGGACTGGCAGGGCACCCGTGGGTGCTGGGGGGCATCTATGGAATACAGGGGGCTGGCAGGGCACCCATGGGTGCTGGGGGGCATCTGTGGGATGCAGGGGGCTGGCAGGGCACCCATGGGTGCTGGGGGGCATCTATGGGATGCAGGGGGCTGGCGGGGCACCCGTGGGTGCTGGAGGGCATCTGTGGGATGCAGAGGGCTGGCAGGGCGCCCGTGGGTGCTAGGGGGCATCTATGGGACACAGGGGACTGTCAGGGCACCCGTGGGTGCTGGGGGTCATCTGTGGGATGCAGGGGCTGGCAGGGCACCCATGGGTGCTGGAGGTGCATCTGTGGGATGCAGGGGCTGGCAGGGCACCCGTGGGTGCTAGGGAGCATCTATGGGATACAGGGGGCTGGCAGGGCACCCATGGGTGCTGGAGGGCATCTATGGGATACAGGGGCTGGCAAGGCACCCATGGGTGCTGGGGGACATCTGTGGGATGCAGGGGGCTTGGAAGGGCACCCGTAGGGTGTTGTCGATGGGATATAAAAGCTCCAGGGGCACCCTGGGTGCCCCTGGGCACCTCTGGGGCACAGGATCTGCCATTCCCTTTGCCCCCCTTGGTGTGACTGCCCCCCCCCCCGTGTCCCCCGTGTCCCCGTGTCCCCGTATCCCCCCCCCCCTCTGTCCCCGCAGCTGCAGCGGAAGCGTCACATCGGCAACGACATCGTGGCCGTCGTCTTCCAGGACGAGAACACCCCCTTCGTCCCCGACATGATCGCCTCCAACTTCCTCCACGCCTTCGTGGTGGTGCAGCTGGAGCAGGGCGGCTCCCAGGGGACCCTCTACAAGGTACCGCCCCGGGCCTCAGTGTCCCCATCCCCGGAGGGTGCTGGGGGGGGGGGGCAGCAGGGTGCCCCGTCACCTCTCCCACCCGCCGCAGGTCTCTGTCACCGCCCGTGACGACGTGCCCTTCTTCGGCCCGCCGCTGCCCGACCCTGCTGTCTTCAGGAAGGTGAGCACCCATGGGTGCTGCTGGGGGGGTGTCCTTGGGTGGCAGCCACCCAGGGCCACCCTTCACCCCCGCAGGGCCCCGAGTTCCAGGAGTTTCTGCTGACGAAGCTCATCAACGCCGAGTACGCCTGCTACAAGGCCGAGAAGTTCGCCAAGCTGGAGGTGGGTGCAAATGTGGGTGCTGGGTGCTGGGCACGGGGTTGCTGAGGGTGCTGGGCATCTGCGGGGGTGTGGGGGGGTGCCTGCAAGGGGGCTGGGCATGCCGTGAGGCTGTGGGTGCTGGGCATGCGGGTGCTGGGCACAGCGTGGGTGCTGTGGATGTGGGTGCTGTGCCTGTAGGTGGGTACCATGCATGCCGTGGGTGCTGTGCGTGCGGGGGCCACGCACGTGGGTGCTGTGCCTGCTGTGGGTGCTGTGCATGTGGGTGCTGTGTACAGTGGGTGCTGTGCACGATGTGGGTGCCACACACATGGGTGCTGCGCCTGCTGTGGGTGCTCTGTGTGTGTGTGTGCCATGCACGTGGGTGCTGTGTAGGTGGGTGCTGTGGGTGCTGTGTGTGTGTGGGTGCTGTGCATGTGGGTGCTGTTGCTGCTGTGGGTGCTATGTGTGTGTGGGTGCTGTGCATGTGGGTGCTGTGTACAGTGGGTGCTGTGCACGATGTGGGTGCCACACACATGGGTGCTGCGCCTGCTGTGGGTGCTGTGTGGGTGTCATGCATGTGGGTGCTGTGTGTGTGGGTGCCATGCACATGGGTGCTGTGGGTGCTGTGCACGTGGGTGCTGTGCACGATGTGGGTGTCACACACATGGGTGCTGTGCCTGCTGCGGGTGCTGTGTGTGGGGGGGTGCTGTGCATGTGGGTGCCATGCACATGGGTGCTGTGCACGTGGGTGCTGTGTGTGTGGGTGCTGTGCATGATGTGGGTGCTGCTCACGCCGTGGGGGGGCCGCGTGGGCTGGGGGGGAGGGGGGTCCGCGTGTCCCCGGCAGCGAGGGCAGGAGGGCGCGTTGGGGAAGGGGGGTGTCGCGGGGGGGGTGTCGCGGGGTGTCGCAGCGGTGCGGGTGCGCAGGAGCGGACGCGGGCGGCGCTGCTGGAGACGCTGCACGAGGAGCTGCAGGCGCGCAGCCAGGCCATGCTGGGGCTGGGCCCCGACGACGAGCGCCCCGACAACGGCGCCGCCGCCCCGGGCTTCTTCGAGTCCTTCAAGGTGGGGCATGGGGGGGGTCCGTGCCCCCCCACCCCCCCCCCCCACCTCTAAAAACCACCGGGGGCGGGGGCGCCCGGCGGTACCGGGCGCTGCTGACGGGGCGCGGGGGGGCCTTGCAGCGGGCGCTGCGGGGCCGCAGCCCCTCCCTGGAGGCCGTGGGGCTGGGACCCCGCCGGGCCCCCCCAACGCCCCCCCCCAACGCCGCCAACGCCGCCGCCGCCGCCGCCGCCGGACCCCCCGAGGGCGCCCCGGGGGCCGCCTGCGTGAGTGCCCCGCCCCCGGGACACGCCCCCGGGACACGCCCCCGCCGCTCTGGCCACGCCCCCGCCCCGCCAGCCTGCCCGCGGCCGCAGGGCTGAGGCCACGCCCACCTACGGGAGGCCACGCCCCCACAGGGAACAACCCGCGCGTCTAAAGCTCTCTGACCCCGCCCACTCCCCAAGCCACGCGAAAGCCACGCCCCATCTTTAAGCCACGCCCCATCCGCGAGGGCCACGCCCCCTCCCCGCAGCCCCTTTCACCCGCGCGGCCCCTCCCCTCGCGCTGGCCCCGCCCCTCCCGTGCCGCCGGTGCCCCGGTGCCCCCCGGGGCCGGTGACGCGGTGCCGCCCCCAGTCGCTGCTGGTGCCCGGGAGCCGGCGGGGACGCCGCGGCAGCGCCATCGGGCTGGGCTCGGTGGAAGAGGTGGGTACCCCCGGCACGGACCCAGCCGCCGTGTCCCCTCCCGGTGTCTGTGTGTGTGTCCCCCACCCCGCCCCGCGGTGTCCCCCCCCCGGTCCCCGGTTAACGGCGACCCGCAGGCGCTGCTGGTACCCGGGAAGAGCCCGTCGCGGCGGCGGCCCGGCCCGCTCGGCTCCCGCCGCTCCAGCGCCATCGGCATCGAGAGCATCCAGGAGGCGCCGGCCGGCAGGTGAGCGCCGGTACCGGGACACGGGGCTGGCACCGGCCGGGGTCCCCTCCCGGTATCACCTCACCGCCCGCTGCCTCCCCCCCACCCAGGGACGGCCTCGCCGCCGCCCCCGAGGGCGCCTGTTCCGTACACAGCTCCCCCGAGAGCCACCGGCCCCCCGACAGGTCCCACACCCGGCACTGGGATGGGGGCACGGGGACGGGGTGACACGGGGACTGGAGGGCACTGGGATGGGGCAGCGCAAGGACTGGGGGGCACTGGGACATGGTGGCACCGGGATGGGGTGGCACTGGGATGCAGTGGGCCAGGGTGGCACTGGGATGGGGTGACACAGGGACTGGAAGGCACTGGGATGGGATAGCACAAGAACTGGGTGGCACTGGGACATGGTGGCACTGGGATGCAATAGGCCAGGGACTGGAGGGCACTGGGATGGGATAGCACAAGAACTGGGTGGCACTGGGACATGGTGGCACTGCGATGCAATAGGCCAGGGACTGGAGGGCACTGGGATGGGGTGGCAAGGGGACAGGGTGACATTGGGGTGACAGAGTCTGGAGAGCTCTGGGATGGGACAGCGCAAGGATGGGGTGACACTAGGACATGGCGGCACTGGGATACCATAGACCAGAGTGACACTGAAATGGGGTGGTACCAGGATGGGGTGGCACTGGGGTGCAGTGGACCAGGGTGGCACTGGGAGGGGGTGACACGGGGACTGGGGGGCACTGGGATGGGGTGGCAAGGGGACAGGGTGACATTGGGGTGACACAGAGTCTGGAGGGCTCTGGGATGGGACAGCGCAAGGATGGGGTGGCACTAGGACATGGCGGCACTGGGATGGAGTGACATCGGGGTGACATAGGGACTGGAGGGCACTGGGATGGGGTGGCAAGGGGACAGGGTGACATTGGGATGACACAGGGACTGGAAGGCACTGGGATGGGGCAGCATGAGGACAGGGTGGCACTGGGACATGGTGGCACCAGGATGGGGTGGCACAGGGATGCAGTGAGCCAGGGTGGCACTGGGATGGGGTGACACAGGGACGGGAGGGCACTGGGATAGGGCAGCACACAGATGGGGTGGCACTGGGACAGGGTGATACTGGGGTGGGATGACACTGGGACAAGGTGGCACCAGGATGGCTGGCACAGGGCAGCAGGGGGCCAGGACAGCACAGGGACAGGGTGTCACAGGGACAAGATAGCAGGGGGATGTGGGGGGGTGGCACAGGGATGGGGTGGCACTTGGGTGGCTTGGGCACAAGGTGGCTTGGGGTTAGGGTGGCATGGAGGGGGGGTGGCATGGGGACAGAGTGACACTGGGATGGGGTGGCACCAGGATGGGGTGACATTGGGGTGACACAGGGACTGGAGGGCACTGGGATGGGGCAGTGCAAAGACTGGGTGGCACTGGGACATGGTGGCACTGGGATGGGGTGGCCACAGGGATGCAATGGGCCAGGGCGGCTGTGGGATGGTGTGGTGACAAGGGATGTGGGGATGGGATGGCACAGGGCTGGGACATCAAAGGGACGCGATGGCGTGGGGACGGGGTGGCACAGGGATGGGGTGACACGGGGATGGGACATCCCAGGAATGGGATGGCATGGGGACAGGGTGACATGGAGATGGGACATCCCAGGGGCGGGATGGCGTGGGGACAGGATGACATGGGGATGGGGTGGCACAGAGATGGGACATCCCAGGGACAAGGTGGCACAGGGACAGGGTGGCACAGGGATGGGACATCCCAGGGGCGGGATGGCGTGGGGACAGCGTGTCCCGGGGACAGTGCGGCGTCGCGGCAGGCCATGGTGGCGGCCACACGGCACGGTGCCAGCCTGTCCCCGGCTTTGGGGACTGTCCCCTGGCAGGGCCGAGAAGCCGGAGCCGCCGGATTTCTCCCGCTCCTCCTCCAGCGCCAGCAGCTTCGGCAGCGCCACCGAGGAGCCCAGCGAGCCGGGCAGGGTACCGGGGTGCCAAGGGGGGGGGGGCTGGGGGCAGAGGGGGGGGGGCAGCACCGCTTTGACCCCCCCCCTCGCACCCTTAGGAGAGCCGCTCGCCCTCGGGGACCCACCACGACGCCTTCACCGACACCCCCTGGCCGGATGACCCCCCCGGTATCCCCCCAGGTAGCCCATCACCGGGGTGTCAGGCCACCGCGGGGGCTGGGGAACCCCCCCCGGGGTGCTCACGCCCCCCCCCACCCCCTGCTTTCCCCCAGGCCGCCGTCCCCCCGAGCCCCCCTGCCCCGAGATCAAAATCCAGCTGGAGCGGCCCCCCCCTAATCCGGTGAGACTGTGTCCCCCCCTCCCCAGTGCACCCCAATATGGGGGCACCATATTGGGGTGCACCCACTGATTTTCCTCCACACAGGGCTCGTAGTCACCCCCACACACACACCCCGGCGGGAGGGGAGTGTGTCACCGCTTCGCCTCCCCCCCCCCCCCCCCCCCCCGTGTGCCACCCCCGTGCCAGGAGCTGAAGCCATCGTCCCCGGTGCAAGATTTGGGGGGACACCCCCAGAAAAATGGAGGTGTCCCCCCCCCGACAATCTCTGTCACCCCAAATACCCCTTGGGGGGGTGATGGGCCACAAAGGGCCCCCCCCTGCCCCATGACCCCAATGCCACACGGAGGGGGCTCCCCCACACTGAAGAGTGGGTCCAACCGGAGCATCAACCCCTCCCTAAACAAAAGGGGGGGCTCAAATCCAGGGCAAACCCAAAGTGGGGCTCCCCCTGCCTCCTCCCCCTTTTATTTTAAGGGAAAAAAGCTGTGGAATGGGTTGGATGCTGCAATTGGGGGGAGGGAGGGATTATTTTTTTCAAGCCCCCCCCAAATCGTGTTTGTGTTTCCCGTGAGGTCCTGTATAAAATAAAGGTTTATTTATCGCTACGGCTGGGGGGTTGCTGGAGGCGGGGTCCCCGATATCTGAAGAGGGGGGGGTCCCCAAAACCCCAAGCATCAGCAGGGACCGATGCTCTGCACGGTCTTAAAAACACCCCAAATTCACCCTTTTTTGGGGTCACTTACACAAATTTTGGGGCTTTCGCAGCAGCCAGGCTGAGCAAAGCCTTTATTTGATTATCCATATTTTTGGGGGGGCTGTAGGTACCCCAAAATTCGGCAGGCAATGCCCTCACACACACCGCCCCCCCCCCCCCCCCCCCCCATCCACCCCGCACTCCCCTCAAACCCACTTTTTCAGCTCTGGTGGCCAACGCGGCGTCGGGAGTGGCCTTTGGCCAGCAGCCCCGGTGGCCACCGGCTTTGCGCCAAATCCCCGGCCAAGAAAAAGTGGTTCCCCCCCCCCCGAACCCCCAAAAACCACGAAGCACCCCGGGACTGGTTAAACATAGCTCGGTACCGCCTGGTTTCTGGGAAGCCCCAGCGCCAGGGTTGGGTCGCGGTTGGGGATGCCGGCGCGGGTGCAAAGGGCGCTGAGCAAAGTGGGGGTGTCAGAGACACCCCCACACACACCCGCCCCCCCCCCAAAACCCAGCGCCGCTCGGGTCACCGCCTTCGCCCGTTCCAAAGTTTACCGGTTAATAAAAAAACCGGAGTGGAGATTTATTTATAAAGCTGGTAAATAAATAAAAAAAGGGGAGGATTGGACAGGCCCACTGGGATTTTTTTTGGGGGGGGGGTGAGGTGGTGGTGGTGGGGGTGTTGTGAGCGCACGCTGCAGAATTTGCACACGCACGGTGGCGTTTGCACAGGCACGGTGACGTCTGCGCGTGCAAGGTGACATTTGCATGTGCAAGGTGACATTTGCACACCCAGAGCCCCTCTCTGGGGCTACCACAGGCCTCAATTGCTCCCCCCCCCCCCACCTCCTGCAGCACCTTGCAAGCTGCAAAACCCCCCTCCCCTAATTACCCTCCCTAATTATCCAATCTTAATGAAGACACTCCAGCTGGTGCCACCCCCTTAAATCCCTTCGCTCCCCAGCCCCAACACCACCCTAAATCCCTCCCTGGGCAGCAAGTTGCCTTGAATTGAAGGATTTAAAAGCAAAATAAGTCACCCAGGAGGCAAAAAAAAAAAAAAAAAAAGCAAAACCCACAAGTTTTGGGGACAAATTAACCCAGTGAGTTAATTTTTTTTCCCAGCTTCATGTGGTTTCTGGGTATCCACACATGTGGTGAGTTGGGCACTGGGGTCAGTCCTCAGCCAAGGGACCGGGAGGCATTTTGGGACCCAGCCCCATCGCGTCTGGCTCAAAGAGGGGGTTTTATCCGCGGAGGCTCCGGCTCCCATCCCAAATCCCGCGGTGGGTTCGGGATGGGGCAGGCAACGATGCTAATTATAGGGGAAGGAACCGTGTATTTACAGAGGCAGCTCCCAGCACGAAACCGCCGGCGGCTGCTTTTACTCCGCTGAGTCTTTCTTTTTCTCTCCTCTTTCTGGGCGCTGCTATCCACAGAAGAAAAAAAAAAAAAAAGGGGAGGAATTAAAAATAAATCCCCCTCCACGGTTTGCAAGAGGCGCTTTAGCAGAGGAGGAAGAGGAGGGCGAGGAAGGGCAGGAGGACGGTGGCGGCGGGGCGGGCGGCGGCGTTGCAGTGGGCTCGGTTGGAGCCGATGCAGGCGGCGTAAGCCATGGCGTGGGGGATGTAATTTTGCTCGTGGACCCCGTGGAGGAGGTGGGCCATGGGGCCGCGGGCGAAAACGGCCACGTCCTCGCCGCCGTGGGTCTCCTGGCGCAGCGGCACGGCCGATTGCGCTTGGTAGTTGGCGTGTGCTGGGGGGGAAAAAAAAAAAAAAGCAAAAATTAAGACTAATTTTTAAAAAGCGCTCATTTTAGCCAGGCTGTGATAATTCAAGGGGGTTTTGCCCCAAAATGCACTCACCAAAATCCACGGCGGAGACGTTTTCTCGCTCGCCTGCCACGATTTTATAGCCGGGGCCGTTGCCGTAGAGGATGGAGGTGAAGGGTTTGCGGTCCACGTCGCTCTGCATCGGGGCCAGACCTGGCGGCGGTGGCACCGTCAGCAGGACGGGGCCGTCCCCAGGGTGTCCCCGGGGTTGATGGGTGTCCCCTCCCTGCGGGTCCCTCTGTGGCCCAGCAAGGACTCACCGAAAATGGGGTTCCCGCGGGGGGTGTAGCCGCCGAAGGTGAAGACGTGCGAG
Source organism: Strix uralensis (assembly GCF_047716275.1). Classification (NCBI taxonomy): domain Eukaryota; kingdom Metazoa; phylum Chordata; class Aves; order Strigiformes; family Strigidae; genus Strix; species Strix uralensis. The sequence goes on along the minus strand of NC_133994.1, from coordinate 8,496,595 downwards.
TGGTCGGCGGTGACGACGCTGAGGGTGTCCTGGGGCGAGGTGAGGCGGGTGGCCAGCCCGATGGCCCGGTCCAGCTCCACCGCCTCGTGCAGCGCCTGCTTCGCCTTCCCCTCGTGGTGCCCATGGTCGATGCGGCCCCCTGCGGCCCCCGGCACCGCTCGGCATCGCTCTCTGCAGCCCCCACCCCCCCCTTGGCATCCCCCATCGCCCTCCTCTTCCCTGCTTTGCATCCCCCCTGTCTCCATCACCCCCTTTCCCCCATTTGCATCCCCCCGTCACCTCCTTCAGCTCCCTCTTTCCAGGCCCCCATCACCCCCTTCATCCCCTTTCCAGCCCCCCATCACCCCCTTCATCCCCTCCTTCCACCCCATCACCCCCTTCATCCCCCTCTTTGCATCCCCATCATCCCCTCTATCCCCCCTTTGCATCCCCCCACTCTTTTCATCCCCATTACCCCTTTTACCCCGCTTTTTACATCCCCCCCACCCCTTTATCCCCCCATTTTTCCATCCCCATCACCCCCTTTATCCCCCCCTCTCTGCATTCCCCCATCAGCCTCTTTATCCCCCCCCTTTTTGCATCCATCACCTTTCCCCCATGCATCCCCCATCATCCCCTCTGCTCCCCTTTGCACCCCCACACACCTTCAACCAGGAGGAAAAACCCCCGGGGATTTTTCTGGAGCATCCTGATGGCTACAGCCACCATCTCAGTGAGGGACGGATCCGTCTCGTTATTCCTGTCCAGCTCGTACACCATGTCACCCGGCTCGAAGAGGCCTGGGGGCAGTGACACTGCTGGGGACATCCTTTCCCCACAAAAAAAAAAAAAACCCAAAAAAAACACCAAAAAAAAGGGGGCCAAATCCAGCATTTCTGCCTGCTTCTTGTGCTGGTTCAAGCATTTCACACGCCACCGGATCCAGGGTGATTAGATAGGAGCCGGGGGATGCTCCCAGCCCTTCCTTCCTCCAGCACAGCTGAATCCTGCAGCCCAGCACCACGGGCCAAAACAAAAATTGTATCCCCAGGGCAGGGTAGCAGCATCCCTCGGAGGTAGCAGCATCCTTGTGGGGGGAGTAGCAGCATCCCCAGGGTGGCTACCAGCATCCCTTGGGGGTGCATCAGCATCCCCAGGGTGGCTACCAGCATCCCTTGGGGGGGTACCAGCATCCACAAGGGAGTAGCAGCATCTTTGGGGGGGGGGGGGGGGGGGTACCAGCATCCCCAAGGGAGTAGCAGCATCTTTGGGGGGGGGGTACCAGCATCCCTTGGGGGTACCAGCATCATTTGAGGTGGGCAACCGGTCACTCCAGCTGCCTCAGCATTCTGGCACAGGCCAGGGGTCCCCCCAAAGCACCCAATTGAGGCCGGGGCACCCCTGGGTGCTGGGACTCACCCAGGAGGAAGTCGACGCGGCTGAGGTTGAGCGCCAGCAGGTCCCGCCGGTGCCACACGTACTTGGCGACCTGGGGACGGGGGACAGACAGGTTGTCACCTCCCCATCACCTCTGCCGACCCCAGGGCTGCTGTATACCCCCCTCCCCAAAATATTTCCTCCCTCTGGGAATGGCTTCTCAAGGTTATAGTGGGGTGATATGCGTGTACCCCCAAAAAAGTCCCTGTCACCTTGCCGGGGGGCTTGACATCGTGCCACGCCTGGACGAGGTCCCTGCGGTCCAGGCGGGTGCCCCGATGCTTGTCCTCATGGGGATACTCCACGTCGCTGGCGTTTTTGGGGAACATATATTTCCGCCCACCGCCCAAGATCACCTGTGAAAGTGGGGCAAAGAATGCATTTTTAAAAATATTTTTAATTATTTTAAATTTTTCCCCCATAATTCAGGGAGAAAACCCCGACGCGGAGCAGCGGGATGTCCAGGGAAACCCTGTCGCTGTGCGAAAAAAACGGGCAAAAACACCCAAGGAATTTCACCTCACTCAAAATATCCCTGAATCTCTTCCTATTAATTAAACCCCAGGACAAAAATAACCATTTCCAGCAGCGAATCTGGCTTTTAAATTTTTTTTCCCCCCCATCTGTGGGAGGGATGCTCCACATCGGGGTCCCCACATGAACCCGCCAGGACGGAGCCCCATCCCGCGGCTCTCGCTGTTTGCTTTGGAGTCCGATTTATTTGGCCTCTGTTATTTATAACCAAGCACAGATTTTTTTTATTCCCCCCCCCTTCTCTGCGCAGAAGGTGAATTATAAAGCTGCAAAACACCACCGCCAAAATTATTAAGCGAAAAAAAAGGGAAAAAAAATGTCTTTTCCCCGCTATATAATTATTTCCAGCCTGGGACAGAGTTAAAATTATATTAAAGGGAAAAAAAACAGAAGAAGAGGCTATTAAAGAGCTAAATAACAGGCTGAAATGTTTTGCTTTGGGGCTATTTTGAAGGACAGAAGAGTATTTATTTACAGGGCTGAATTTCTGCGTAAATCCGCAGCGAGGGGCAGAATCGGGGGGAAAATGGAGGGTTTGGGGTATGGGAAGTATGAGAAAGGAGGGGGCGGCTGTGGATGTGGGTGGAGGGGGGTTAAGCAGGATTGATTCGGGGTTCTCTGTGTGCTCGTGGTCCCAGCCCTGCGTCCGATGGTCCTACTGGTGTGTCCATCGGTGGTCCTGGTCCCACACCCACCCAGCGGCCAGGCACCCCACCCATGGCTGGTCCCAGTCCCATATCTGCTGTGGGTTCTGGCTCAGCACCCATGGGTGGTCCCAGTCCCATATCTGCTGGGGGTTCTGGCTCTGCACCCATGGGTGGTCCTGGTCCCATATCTGCTGGGGGTTCTGGCTCAGCACCCATGGCTGGTCCCAGTCCCATATCTGCTGTGGGTTCTGGCTCAGCACCCATGGGTGGTCCTGGTCCCATATCTGCTGGGGGTTCTGGCTCAGCACCCATGGGTGGTCCCAGTCCCATATCTGCTGTGGGTTCTGGCTCAGCACCCATGGGTGGTCCTGGTCCAACATCTTCTGGGGTCCCAACTCTGCACCCGTTGGTGGTCCTGGCCCCATATCTACCCACAGTCCTGGTCCTGCACCCTTTGGTGCTGGCTCTTCACCCACTAGTTGTTCCAGCCCAACATCTACTGGGGGTCCTAGTCCTTCAGCCATTGGCGTTCCTGGTGTTCCACCTACCCACGGCCCTGTCCCCATCCCTGGGTGGTCCCGTTCCCATCCCTGGCCAGCTCCAGCCCATATCCCTGGTGGCCCCATCTCTGGGAGGCTCCAGCCCATGTCCCTAGTGGCCTCGTCCCCATCCTCACCTCAATGTCAGGGATGTTCTCCACCAGCTGCCGGGCGATGTCCTTGCAGCCACCCTCCAGCGCGTCTGGGGGCATCTCTCCATCCGAGTACCAGTCACGGTTGGCAGAGTGGGCGTAGGCAGCGCTGGGTGTCGCGTGGGTCACCCGTGTGGTGGTGACGATGCCCACCGCCTTGCCTGCACCACGAATTCAGGGGACAATGGTGGGAACACCCCCAAAACCCATCGCTTTACACCCCCACCTCTGGCGCCTACCAGCCCCTCACCTCCATCTTTGGCCCAGCGGAGGATGGAGGTCACCTCCTGGCCCTTGGTGGTGTTGCAGCGGTCACGGGTGACACCAGCGCTGACACCCACTGTCCCCTCGTTGGCTTTGACGCCGCAGAGGTAGGCGGTGGCTGTGCCCGCGCTGTCGGGCACCTGCGCGTTGGTGTTGTAGGTCTGAGAGGGGGGGAGATAAATAAACCACCATCATCACCACCATCATCATGACCACCATGACCACCACCATCATCACCATGACCACCACCACCATCATCACCACCATCATCACCATGACCTCCATCACCATGACCACCACCACCATGACCACCACCACCATCATCACCATGACCTCCATCATCATCACCACCATCACCATGACCAGCACCACCATCATCCCCACCCTGGGCCTTCATCATCATCATCCTCACCCTGCAGCTCCCCTCCCCATGCTGTTTGGCTGCACCGGACCCTCATCTCACCTGTGCCCCCTTCTTTTGCCCCTTGCCCCCCCATTTTGCCCCTTGCTCCCCTCAGCGCAGTTACACATCCCCCCCTCACTGTATTTTGATACTTTTAGCCTTTTTTTAGCCCATTTTTAGGCAGGGGGAGGGAAACCACCACCATGAGCATCCCCCGCGGGGCAAAGAGAAACAGCGGGGAGCAGCCGAGACTTCCAATTTAATAATAAAAAAAAGCCTTTTGTTCAGCAAAATGACCCCAGGAGAAGCGGGGGGGGGGGGGTCCCGCGGCTTCCCACGGCCGGGCGGCCTCATCCTGCCCCCCCTCCCCGTTCCCACGGGCCGGACCCTGGCACGGCCAGCGGGCACCAGCGCCAGCTCCCTTCGCCCGCCCCTGACCTAATTTCAGCTCCCAGTCGATGCCGGCTGCCCGTCCGTGACCTTGCGGTGGGTGTCGCGTCCCCCAGGGGCATCCTGGGGGGGGGGGGGGTGTGGTTCAGGATCTGACCCCCCCCGGGGGGCTCACCTTGGCCAAGGCGACGTAGGGGAACTTGTCCATCTCCAGCAGACTCTCCTCGCCCTTGCGGTTTTGCAGCTGCCCTTTGAGGATGCGGGCGGCCGTGACGGTGGAGACACCCATGCCTGCCAGGGCACCCGTCAGCTCCCCGCCGAGGACGGGCCAGCTCGCCACACGGGCGCCGCGCAACGCTGGCGGGCACCCAGTTTATCCCAGCACCCGATTTTATTGCAAACCCCATTTATGGCAGCGCTCCCTTTATCACAGCACCCAGTTTATTGCAAACCCAGTTTACCGTAGCACCCAACTTATGGCAAGTTGAGTTTGTCGCGGCACCCAACTTATCACAGCACCCAGTTTATCGCAAACACGGTTTATCGCAGCACCCAATTTACCGCAGCACCCAATTCATTGCAAACCCAGTTTATTGCAGCACCCAATTTTTTGCAACTCCCGTTCATCGCAGCACCCAATTTATTCCAAACCCAACTTATCGCAGCACCCAGTTTATCCCAGCACCCAACTTATCGCAGCACCCAGTTTATTGCAAACCCAATATCGCAGCACCCAATTTATTGCAAACCCAACTTACCACAGCACCCGATTTATTGCAAACCCCCTTTATCGCAGCACCCAGTTTATCCCAGCACCCAACTTATCACAGCACCCAATTTATTGCAAACCCCCTTTATCGCAGCACCCGATTTATTGCAAACCCAGTTCATCACCGCACTTAATTTATTGCAAACCCGATTTATCGCAAACCCAAACTTATCACAGCACCCAATCGCAGCACCCAACTTATCGCAGCACCCAATTTACTGCAAACCCAATTGATCCCAGCACCCAATTTATTGCAAACCCACTTTGTCACCACACCCACTTTAATACACCCGATTTACCACGGCACCCGCTTTACCACAGCGCCCACTTTAAGACACCCAATTGATCATGGCACCCATTTATCGCAGCCCCCACTTCACGGCAGCCCCCCTTCGCCCCCGGTGGGTGCCCCCGTCTCACCGTCACCCAGGAAGAGGATGAGGTTCTTGGCCACGTTCTGGTTGAGGCGCTGGAGCCGCAGAGCGTCCCGCAGGGTCTCCTGCGCCTGCCCCCGCCAGTACTCGGGGTCCTTCTCCCTCTCTGCGGAAAGCGGGCTCCATAGCACCCAACAGCACCCACTTTTGGGGTGGTGACACCCCCCCCCCCCAAAACCTCACCTACCGGGGACCAGCGATGGCGAGCAGAGCTGGGCGAGGAGGAGGAGGAGGAGAGCCTTCATGCTGCGGTGCTGCGCGGGTGCTGGATAGGAGAGAGCTGCGGGGTGGGGGGGGCACCCGCCCCGTGCCTCAGTTTCCCCACCGAGACCTTCGTCCCGGGGCTCGGCCAAGCGAGGACGGGAAGGAAATGTCCCCTCCCCGCGCGGTCATTGCTGTGACACCCTGGGGACATGCCAGCTCCCCACCCCTTGTCACTGGGCCCATGGGGCATCACCTCGCTGGCACCAACCCGAGGCTGGGGACGGCGCCGTGGCTCCCGTGGGTGCGCGGCACAGCGGGGTCCCCGGCGCGTGTCCCCGACCCCCTCGCATGGCCACGTCCGTCCCCATCACGGCTGGGTCCCCATTGCACGTTGGGGTCCCTGTCACATGGCCGTGACCCCATCGCCTGTCCCTGTCCCCATCGCATGGCCATGTCCCTGTTGCACACCCGTGTCCCATCACACGTGTCCCCACCCCATGCCCGTGTCCCTGTTGCGTTCCTGTGTCCCCATCGTGTGTCCCCATCACGTCCCCATCGTGTGTCCCCAACTCATTCACACCCACAGCCCTGTTGCACGTCTGCATCCCCCTTGCACACCCGTGTCCCCAACACATGTCCACGGCCCCATCACACGCCTGTTGTCCCTGTTGCACGCTTGTGTCCCCACCACATGTCCGTGTCCCCATCGCACACCCATGTCCCTGTTGCACACACATGTCCCCATCGCATGCCTGGGTCCCTGTTGCACATTTGTGTCCCTGCCATATGGCCATGTCCCAACCACATGCCTGTGTCCCTGTTGCACACTTGTGTCCCCATTGCACACCCATGTCCCCATCACATGCCTGTGTCCCTGTTGCACGCTTGTGTCCCCATTGCACACCCATGTCCCCACCACGTGCCCATGTCCCTGTTGCACACCCATGTCCCCGTCGCACACCTGTGTCCCTGTTGCACACTTGTGTCCCCACCACATGCCCATGGCCCCATCGCACACCTGTGTCCCCACCACACACTTATGTCCCTGTTGCACACTTGTGTCCCCATCGCACACCCGTGTCCTCATCGCACACCCGTGACCCCATTGCATGTCTGGGTGCCCGTTGCACACTTGTGTCCCCCATTGCACACCCGTGTCCCTGTTGCACGCTTGCGTCCCCATCGCACACCCATGTCCCCACCGCATGCCCGTGTCCCTGTTGCACACCCATGTCCCCATCTCACGTCCATGTCCCCATCACACCCCCGGCTCCCCAATCGCACCCTCCCCCAACGTTGCGCGCTCACCCCTCCGCACCCCCCGCCCCCCAGGGACCCCCCCGCTCCCCTGGGGGTGGCAGCGGTGGCCCCGGGGGGGTCCTTACCGCCGGGGGGGGACACACGTACCCGCACAAACTTGGGTCTCGACACCCACGTCCCTCCTGGGCGGCGGGAGGAGGCCGGGCCGGGGGGACAGCGAGCCCTTAAATCCCCCCCGCACCCGGCCTTCGCCTCCTCCTCCTCCTCCCCTTCCTCCACCCTCCCCCCGCAGCCAACGGGGGGGGGGGGGACGGGACGGTGGGGGGGACGGAGAAGAAAAGGCAACAAACTGGGCTTACTGGTGCCCTCTGCCGGGTTATACTGGGAGGACTGGGAGGACTGGGGTGCACCCAAGCATGGCTGTGGGTGATGAGCATCCTCCCCCGCCAAACGCGGGGGGGGTGTGTGTGTGTGTTAAGATGTGTGTTTTGCCGAATTTTGCGTTATTTTCACCCAAAACGTGCCAGCGACACGAGAGTGATTTTGGGGTGGGGGTGATGGAGAAGTGGGGTTCCCCCTGCCTCAGTTTCCCCGTCGTGGGGGACCGTGGGGCTCCGTGGCCCGCGGAGCCGTGGGTGGCTTCCCAGAAGGTGGCGGTCTCAGCCCAAAAATCCGCTCCCCGAAAGCTTCGGGGTGCCCCCAAGGGTGCCCCAACGCCGCCCCCGACGCCCCGGGGATGGGCACGGCTCCTGCAGACCCCCAAATCCTCCCAGCACACACACACCCCCCCCCCCCCCCCCCAGTGCTCTCCCAGCCCAGCAAAGCAGTTTGCAGCCCCATGTGTGAGATGAGCGCGTCAGTGCTCAGCCCAGCGCCGTGGCACGGGGGTTCGCCGGGGGGGGGGGGGGGTGTGTGTGTGTGTCACCGTGTCCCACGTGTCACCCCACACGCAGCGTAGCTGTGGGTGCTTGCCGGTGATGAACCGCTAATTAAAAAGCTCATTAGCCCGGCACACGGAAAGCCACAATCTGGGGAACTCCACGCTGCGAGGCCGCCAAATCCGGCCACGCTCCCCCCCCCCCCCCAAACCCCTTCGAGGGGTTGTTAAACACATACACGGGGACCCCCAAAATGGGGTTGGGGCCCCCCCAAGAAAGAGTTAACGGAGGCGAGCGCGGAAGCCCGTCCCTCCGGCGGCCCCATTGGTTTCCCAGCGCAGGTACATCCCCCTCCGCCCCCCCCCGGCCCCCCCCCGCAGGCCGCGGCGGCGGAGCGAGCAGCGCCGGGGCCCGGGCGGGTGCGCGCCCCAGCGGGGCCGCGGCCGGCGGGAGCGGGGTGGTGGTGGTGGTGGTGGCAGCCATGGTGAGTGTGGGGTGGGGGGACGGGGGTCCCCATCCCGCACCCCAAAGCCGGCGGTGGTCGGGGTTGGGTCGCTCGGCCGAACCGGGGCGCGGGGCGATGCGTCTTTCCCATGGGATGCACGTTGAGACCCCAGGGGAGCCCCTTCTGCACCCCCAAGGGACTCCCGTTGCACCCCCGTGGGATCCCCCATTGCACCCCCAAGGGACCCCCACTGCACCCCAAGGGACCCCCAATGCACCTCAAGGGATCCCCTTTTTCACCCCCCCACTGCACCCCATGGGATCCCCGTTGCACCCCCAAGGGATCCCCCTTTTCACCCCACAGCACCCCCAAAGTCTCCCCCATTGCACCCCTGGGTGCCCCCCCCTCATCGACTCCCCCAGCCGGGTTTGCGTTGTGGCCAGCGGGTCCCCAGGGTGGGGACCCCAAAATGGGGGTCCCCCCTAAATCCTCCCCCCCCAGCATCCAGCCCTTGACCCAAAACCGCGGGGACTCGCACAGGATCCCCCTCTGCAAGGAGAGGGGTGCAAGGGTGCCCCCCCCAGCAGCACCCACTTTTGGGGGGGCTGTTTGCAAACAATCCCAAACTGGGCTGTTCTGCCCCCCCCTTATTTTTTTTTTTTTTTTAAACTTAACCCTTTTTTTTTGCTCCTTTTAAAGGGTTTTTTGGTATTTATCCGCAGCCAGGGCTCCCTGCAAAACGGGGTGCCCACCCAAACCCCCTTCCCGGCACCCCTAATTAACACCAGGAGTTGCTAATTATCCCCTGGGCATCCTGATGACTGAGCCTCGGTGGGTGCTGACTCCAGGCCGTGGAGATGCAGGGGGCACCCATGGGTGCGGGCGGGGGGGGCCGGGGCGGGCACCGCTCGGCCAGGTGGAGGTTTAGGGGTGCGGGGGTGATTGGGGGGGGGGGGCTTGGGATGAAAATGGGGGGAATGGCTCGGTGGGGAGGCGGGAGAAACGTCCTCGCTCGCGGTAACGGCGGTGGTTTCTCCGAAATGGCGCCCGGGCGGGAATTGAAAGCAGCCGGCGGCGGCTCGGGGCGCCCCGATGCCGGGGTGAGGGGCTCCCCAGGAGGGTGGTGGGTGGCGGGGTGGTGGGTGCCCTCCTCCCCCCACCACCCCGGGACTTTTCTCGGGGCGCGCGGGCTTGACGCACGTGGGATTTATTGTTTATAAGGCAAAGGGGTGATTTGGGGGAAAAACAGGCAATTTGAGGCCCTGCTAAGACTTTTATAAGTTGTAAAGAGGGTGAAAATCCCTTGGCTGGAGAGGGTTAAAGCGTGGGTGCCCCCCCCCCCCCGCACCCTTGGGTGCCCCCTCCCTGTTGGAGCTGGGGAAATGTGGTTTTATTGTGATTTAAGCAAACGACGGTGGCGGGGGGGGGGGGGGGGGGGGGGGGGGGGGGAGGAACAAAACCCGACCTGTTTTGACCTAAAAAAGGGATGTTCCTGCTTTGCAAGCTGGGGAGCAGCAAGGTGGGGGGCGGAAAGCACCCATGGGTGCTGCTTTGCCCCGGTGCTCCCAAGGTGGAGGGAAGGGGGGGCCTACGGGTGCTAAAAATACCTCCCGGACCCAGTTTCCCCCAAATTAAGGATGCGGGGGGTTGATCCTGGCTCCTCCCGGGGTGTTTTGGGGGTTCAAGCTCAGCTTGGGTTTTCTGACGTCTCACAAGGGGTTGAGCCAGCACATCCTTAGTGAAATGAAAAAACGTGTGGGTTGGTGTGGGTTTTTTTTTTTTTTCTTTTTTTCCCTTTTTCCTGCTGTTTTCAGGCTGGGGATGGCAGGCGGGGTGGGGGATCGCTGAAAAAAACCTCATTTCCTCAGGAAACAGAGTGAAAGCCTTGGCTGAAAGCTGGGACTCCAGGAATTTGGTGCTTTGGAGCTGGGGGGGCTTCGTGGACATCCCCCCCTGCCCCGTGCAAGTGGGGATTTATGCCCAGAGCTGCAGATTTCAGCCATGTGCAAAATCAAGGGGGGGGAAAAGTGAAAGGGGGTGGAAAAAATAGAATATAAAACCAGATTTTACCAGTGATAAAATTCTGCAAGTTAAAGCTTTTTTGCCTCAAGGTTTGCAGGCTGGAGGTGGGCACCCAGGGGAGATTTTGGGGCTGGAAAGAGGGAAACTGCCTTTTTCTTTTAACCCTTTTTGCTCTTCAGGTGGGTTTTGTGGCTAATTAAACCCTGGCTGTGATCGGGGGTCCGGGGAGAGGATGGGATTTGTTATTTCTTGTGCAAGGGGAGGTTTGGGAAGGCCGTTACCAGAAATGGGGCTGAGCACTGGCGCTTTTGTTGCATGGATCTTCCTGCCAGGGGAAACTGAGGCACGGCCGTGCCGGGTTCGGATCAACTCGGTGTCCCCTTGGGGACGATGGCAATGTCCGGATGAGTGCAGACCCCCACGCTGCGTCGGGGGGGGCGGGGGGGTGAAGGGATGTGACTGGTGCCGCTGAGCCCATCGGTGGCAGGGGTCAGAGTGGATTTTGGGGCGCTCACCTCCTCAGCAGCAGGCGGAGGGTTGTTTCCTCTGGTGGGAGACAGTCCGGCTGGGTGGTAGGGCTGTGCCAGGGGGGGAAGGAAACAGCAGCGGCACGATAAGGACCGGCTGCCGACCAGTGAGGTTTCCCCTTGTTTTTCTGCTGGGGGATGAGGTAAGAGCCGGGCACCAGCGTGAGATAACGCCCAGGGGAGAAAGAGCCAGGAGGAAGCCCGTCAGCGGCCTAAATTCAAGGTGCCATCACCTTTGGGTGCTCAGAGGAACCCCACAGGGTGTTTCGGGGTGCGCACAGTTTACAGATGGGGTGTGGAGCGTGAGCAAGCCGGTAGTTTCGGGGTGAAAAGCCATTTTCTCCGCTACCAGCCTTTCTCAGGTCTCCAGCACACGGGGGTTCCCTGGCACAGGGGGGGTCCCTCACCCCATTGCGGAGCCGGTGGAGGAGGAACCGGCTTTATTCCAGGCTGAAGGGGAGGTTGCACAACCCGGCCCCGGGGGAAAGCGAGGCGGGTTCGGGCTTCGCTCAGCTTTTGGCTCCAGCCCTCGTTGCTTTCCATAACCTTCCTCCGGCGTTTGTTTAGCGCTTTACTACCCCGGAGCCATTCGGGATTTAGCTCCCCGGAGGAGGAGGCGGCTTTAGAGGGTGCCTATTCCTTCCTCGCCCTCCTTCCTCCTCCTCTTCCTCGCCCCCAAGCCACTGAGCACCTCTGTTTGCTGATCTCCCCGTGCAGATGTCGACCTACAAGCGAGCGACGTTGGACGACGAAGACCCCCTGGACTCCATCGGTGAAGGCGATGGGTACCCCAACGGCTTCCAGGTAGGGCTTTGTGTGTGTTTTAGGTGGGGGTGGGGGGGAAAGAAGGGGTTTTTAGGTCCTGGCAAGCAGCAAAGGGGGTTGCAGAAGGGTTTTCAGCCTGGGACCAGCCTTTCCGTAGGGCAAAGTCCGGCGTGGGCAGAGCAGTGTTGGCTCCTGCCGCCCTTTGCTCCCCTCCTGGCACCCGGAGCAAGCGATGGGGGAGCCTGCGGGGCTGGATCCTGGCTCGACTGTTTGCACCGCCCCGGCACCCGGTTTTGCCACTGGCTGAACCCCTTTTCCTGACGTGACCAGGGCGAGCAATTAACGTGGCAGTGGGAGCTTTGTCCTCGTTCAAAAGGGGATTAGGTTAATTCCTCCCCAAGCAGTGGGAATCGGCTTAAAAAGGGCCACGGGTGGCAAGGAAAGAAAACCCCACGGCTGACAGCGTCTGGCCTTGCCGGGAAAGATTTGGGGCCGGAGCAACGTTCTCGGTGCTGGCCCCACTCCCAACCCCATCATTCTCTGCCTAGAATGGTGTTTTCTGCCCCAAAAATCGGAGCTCCGCTGTGTTTTTACTTTCCCCGGCGGGGCCATCTCCGCTCGCCATCGCATTGGGATGTTTCCTGGGGATGTTTTTCGGTGGAGTGGGAGTATCCTGTTACGGCACTTCCTGCTGCCGCGGCGGCCCCCACCCTGTCCCAGTGCTGGCGGTGGGGACGGGGACACCCGGAGGGTTACAGCCATGCTTGAGGAGGGGTTCGGGGTGGCACGAGGTAGCAGGTGAGCCTGCCGAAACGCTCGCCCCGCTCCCTTTCCTGCCATTGTGCCGCCCTTCCTGGCCAGTTTCTGGAAGGCAGCTGCCGCCTTTCCCAGCCCGAACGGTGCCGGATCCCTCACCGCGGGCCAAACTCGTGCCGTGGGCTGTAGGAAGGAAAATGGGGGATGCCTCAGTGGGTTTTTCCTCCGGTGGGGAAACGGCGCTGCTCTTCCCGCAGGTGAACTTCCGCGGCTCGAGGAGCAGCCTGGGGTGCTGGGCTGAGCGGACACGCAGCGAGAAGCAGCTCGTGGTGCTGGTGGGGGTGCTGGCGGCCGTGCTGGCAGCATGTCTGCTGGGTCTCATCTTCCAGTACAGAGCCCGTAAGTCCTCGCACCGTGGGGGGATCCTACCCCCTTGAGGGGGGTGGGTTGCTGGGGGCTTCTGTGGGATGCTCAGGCACGGGACAGGATGCTGGTCCCGATCGCTTGCCCCAGAGCAGGATGTTAAGGGGCGGGGCGGGATGCTCAGGCACCAAATGAAATATTTGCCGGGTGGGATGATCCCCGGGGCGGCTCATCGTGCCACGGTGGAGGAGCTGAACCCATTGTTCCCACCCCAGGGCCGCCCGCCGTGTGCCTGTCGGAAGCCTGCATCTCCGTCACCAGCTCCATCCTCAGCTCGCTGGACCGGGCGGTGAATCCCTGCGAGGACTTTTTTGGCTACGCCTGCGGGGGCTGGATCAAGGCCAACCCCCTCCCTGATGGCCACTCGCGCTGGGGCACCTTCAACAACCTCTGGGAGCACAACCAGGCCATCATGAAGCATCTGCTGGGTGAGTACGTGGGACCCCCACAGCGCCGAGGAGCCCCGGTAGGTCTGGGGGATGGCAAAAACATGCCTGCGGGGACGTCACGTTGGGCTTGAACCCCAGCGTCAAACCAGTCTGTGACGCACGCGCTGCAGGGATGTTGGGAAGCAGATCCTGCCCGTGTTTGCTCTCCTGGATGCCCCTGGGATTTTTGACCACGGTGTTGTAGTTCTTCGGCGCCAAGCAGGGGAAGGGTCTCGGCCTCGGCTCTGCAAACCTCATGGTGGCGTTCCCAGGAGCTCTGAAATTCCAGATTTGCATCCCAGACTGCATCCAGAGGCTGTAGCACCCCGCTATCACCCCAAGGATACGGGTTTTTCCTCCTGCTATAGCTTCCAGTCTTTGTGAGCAGCTTTTTGGGGGGGGCTGGCTGCCAATCCAGCCATTTTTGGGGGCCAGAACTCCCTCAGCAGGGGGAGGATCCTGGGCTCAGCCTCTGCGTGCGAACACCGAAGCGGGGCGGCTTATCCGAGCAACCGGCGGGGACGGTTTGTTCAAGCTTTGAGCAAACAACTGGCTCCTTATCAGCACTTTCCACTGTGCCGGGGCTGGTTATCTGAAAAGAGAAGGTTTGGGAAGAGTGTTGTCTTTCAGAAGGGGGGTGGTGCGGGAACAGCTTCATCCCCGGCTCTTCCCGCAGAAATCTGGCACTGGTTTTACCGGGAGAAGGGACCGGGCCTCCAGCCAAGCAGTCGCGCTCGGCATTTCCTTGAATTCCTTGGAGCCGAGGGACCTTTAGTTAATAAAACCACACAGCTGGGAAGCCAAAGGTGCAAGCTGTGTCATGAGGAAAATAAAAAAAACACCCTCTGGGGAAGCAGAATTTTAGAGGGGGGAAAAAAATAAAAGGATGGTTTTTGGAGGCAGAGGAGAAAAATGGGTTTATTGTTCCTTCTTGCAGGAATAAGTAATACAGGGCTGGGGAGCACCAGCACAGGGACAAGGGCAGCACAGGGGGCTGGATGATGCTGGGAACATCAGAGCTGCTGGCAAAATGCTTTTTGTTTTGTTTTTTATTTATCTTTCTGCTCCAAAGAGCCGGAGGAGTCTCTGCGGGTGGGAGAGGAGATGGGAGCAGGAGGCCAGGAAGGGCTGGGGGTCATGGGATGCTCTTGGGGTCACGGAGAGGACCGGTGGGGCAGTCCTTGGCGTCTTTTTGGAGCCTGGCTTTGCCCCAAACAGGGCTGAATACTTGTCTGGTGGAAGGGTGGGGGCTCCGACGTGCATCAGCAGCCCCTGCGGGGGCCTGGATGCCTGTCCCTGGGGACCCCCTGCGAGCCCCCCTGGGTACATCCCGCAGAAAACACCACGGCCAACGTGTCGAGCGAGGCGGAGCGCAAGGCGCAGCGTTATTACCAAGCCTGCATGAATGAGAGCAAGATTGAAGAGCTGCGTGCCACCCCGCTTGTGGAGCTCATCCAAAAGGTTCGTCCCTTTCCTTGCAGAAAAGCTGTCTTCCCTCTGCAAAACGGGGGGAAAAAAGCTCATTTATGGGCAGTCCCAGCACCCTCCAGACCCCGTTCCTGGTGCTTTCTGGGGCAGAGCATCCCCCAGGGCAGGGGAGAGGCAGGGATTTATAGGATTTATAGGCAGGTCTTGCCTCTCCTGGGCTTTTTAGCCCCACTGCAAGATGTTTCCCCACCCTGGGGAAATATTTAAGCAGCTCCAAGTGGTCATTCCTTAGCCAAAAGCTGGCTGTTCTCTCCCCAGCTGGGTGGCTGGAACATCACAGGTCCCTGGGCAGGGGACAACTTCAACGCGACGCTGCGGGAGGTGACGGCGCATTACCGCACCTCGCCCTTCTTCTCCGTCTACGTCAGCGCCGACTCCAAAAACTCCAACAGCAACGTCATCCAGGTGGACCAGTCGGGGTTAGGCCTGCCATCGCGGGATTACTACCTGAACAAGACAGAGAATGAGAAGGTGAGGTTGTCAGGGGAAATCTGGCTTTGCCGGGGAGATGCTGTGGGTGGGTGGCACCCACCGTGCTGATTTCCCCCCTTCCTGTCCCACCACGTAGGTGCTTGCTGGGTACCTGAACTACATGGTACAGCTGGGGATGTTCCTGGGAGGCACCGACGAGGAGTCGACGCGGCAGCAGATGCAGCAGATCTTGGACTTTGAGACAGCGTTGGCCAACATCACCATCCCGCAGGAGAAGCACCGGGACGAGGAGGTCATTTACCATAAAATGACGGCTGGAGACCTGAAGGTAGGGATGGAGTTGGCGAGTCTCCCCGCTCCACTGTGGTTTGGGAATGGGGGGCAGATGGATGGAGGTGACGCAGCTCTTGCGAGGAAGCCCCACGCCAGCCAACGTTGCATGGGAAGCTCTTGTGCAATCGCTTGGCCTGTGTCCTCCTTGGGGAAATCCCACCCTGAGCCACTTCGCCCAGCTCCGGACCACCTCAAGGGTCAGCGGCCGTCCCCCTGCGGCACTGATGCCCCCCCAGTGCTGCTGTCTGCGGTCCAGCTGCAGACGTCAGTCCCCAGAGGGGCCCTAATGGGTTGTGTCAACACTTTTGACACCCGCCCCACTTTCTTTTCCTTTGCGGGAGAAAATTGTTTACTCCCCTCTGACCTTTCAAGGATGCTGCTGTTATGGGAAACGGTCTCTGCAAAATCAGCTGAATCCCTCAAACAGGGGCTGATGCAGCAGCTTCCAGCTCAGGAAGCAGCTGCCACCCCCCTCTGATGGTTTGTGGGTCCGTAGCAGCAGCGTGGCTTTTGCAGGAGCTGGCACCAGCAGTGGACTGGATGCCCTTCCTCTCCACGGTCTTCTACCCTGTGGAGCTCAATGAGTCAGAGCCCGTCGTGGTCTACGCCAAGGAGTACCTGGAGCAGGTCTCTGACCTCATCCTGGCCACTGATAAATGGTGAGAGCCCCCAGCCCGTGCAGAGGGGTGCCCAGGGTGGGCAGGCACGTCCCGCTGCCCGCTCACCGCCTCTCGCTGCAGTCTCCTCAACAACTACATGATCTGGAACCTGGTGCGGAAAACCAGCCCCTTCCTCGACCAGCGCTTCCAGGATGCTGAGGAAAAATTCATGGAAGTGATGTACGGGACAAAGAAGGTGAGGGGGGAGCCCCCGGCACCCCCAAATCACCATTAAAATGGTGGCAGCTTTTTAAGCAAAGTCCTCACCACATTGCATCCAAAAAATATGGAAGTAGGGCAGGTTTTGGGGTGGCAGCTCCTGCACAGGGGGATGGATGTGGACTTCATCTCCCGGCGGGGCAATGGGGTGTGAAGGTGGAGGTTTTGGCCGTGCCACTACTGATGACCACTTGTCCCGTGCAGACCTGCCTCCCGCGCTGGAAATTTTGCATCAGCGACACGGACAACAACCTGGGCTTCGCACTGGGGGCCATGTTCGTCAAGGCCACCTTCGCCGAGGACAGCAAGCAGGTGGTACGTCCCCGAGCGAGCAGCACGCGAGCCACCACGATGGTGGATGGTTGGGGCAGCCCACCTTTTGCCCACCCTTTGGGTTTTTCACTGTTCTGCATGCCATCTTGGTTTCTTCCTTCCCACCGGTGCAAAGGGCCCATGAACTCTCCAGGGTGGGAAGTTGGCTTTCCAGACCGATGCTGTGCCACTTTGTTTTGTCTAGGCGGAGGAAATGATCGCGGAGATTAAAACAGCCTTCGAGGAAAGCTTGGAGACCCTGCAGTGGATGGATGAAGAGACGAGGAAATCGGCCAAAGAGAAGGTGAGGCGGTCGCAGCAGTGCCGGGGAGGAGAGGGTGATGGTGGAGGGTGGTGGAGCCGGGTGAGCCTGTCCTGCCATCACTGGCACCAAAAGTACTTTGGTCCTTGTCACCCCCCAGGCAGATGCCATCTACAACATGATCGGCTACCCCAAGTTCATCATGGACCCCAAGGAGCTGGATAAAGTCTTTAATGATGTGAGTTGGTTGGAGTTGTCCCCTCAAGTCTCCTATTTCCCCCTCCACGAGCATGTGCAGGACATGTGCCCATCACCACAGCCTCGGGGCAGCCTTGAACCCCAGGTTTCCTCCGGAAGGGTCTCACTGATGTTCTTGGCCCTTCCCCGGGGACTTCCCAGATTGCTGCGGGCTGGTCCTGGGGTGGCTGGGGCTCGTGGGATCCCTGCCCGGGAAGAGGAGGAGCCGGTTTCCGTAACGGTGATTCATTGCCCTCCCAAGGCTCTGCAGATGTTGGGGAAGAGGAGAAACAAGAGCGGCTGTAACTCAGCTGGCTCCAGAGACTCAAACATGATCACGGAGGGAGGAGCGGGGCCAGGCAATCACCGCGCACCACTCACGTCTTGCTCTTTTGCAGTACGAGGCTGTGTCTGACCTCTACTTCGAGAACGTCATGCAGTTTTACAACTTCTCAGCCAGAGTCACTGCCGACCAGCTCCGGAAACCACCGAACCGGGATCAGTAAGTCCTCTGCTCCGCTTCCCCATTGCGCTCAGTGTGGAACATCACAACATCTGGAGCACTGGGATTTGGTGTCCACCAGACCACGCCGGTTTTGGGAGTCAAATTTGGGCAACGGCTTTGCACTGTGATAAGCAGATGGTGTCAGAGCAAACATCAGCGATGGGTTTGTGCTGCCACATTGGCCGTGTTCCTGTCCCTGCAGGTGGAGCATGACACCTCCGACGGTCAACGCGTACTACTCTCCCACCAAGAATGAGATTGTCTTCCCTGCTGGCATCCTCCAGGCCCCTTTTTACACCCGTGCGTCTCCCAAGTAAGAGCCTAGGGAAGACAGAGAAGGCAGAATTCCCAAATTTCCTCCCATCCCAAAATCTGAGGCTACATGTCACGGCTGCGGGAAGCAGCGGCTGCTCCCTAAATCTCAGTGTTGCCCTCCTGCAGGTCACTGAATTTTGGTGGGATTGGCGTGGTGGTGGGCCATGAGTTGACACATGCCTTTGATGACCAAGGTATGGCCAGGGTCAGGCTGGGGTGGGCTGCTGGAGGGGTGGCCAGTGGGGTGACAAAGGATCCGCTGTGTTTTCGGCAGGCCGGGAATACGACAAGGATGGCAACCTGCGTCCTTGGTGGAAGAACTCCTCGGTGGAGGCCTTCAAGCGGCAGACAGCGTGCATGGTGGAGCAGTATGGCAACTACACCGTCAACGGCGAGGCCATCAATGGCAAGCACACCCTCGGGGAGAACATCGCCGACAACGGGGGCCTCAAGGCTGCCTACCGGGTAGGACCACGGGGCTGGGGAGGTGCGGTGGGTGGCACGGTGAGGTGGGATCGGTGGTGTCCCCTGAGCCTGCTCTGCTCCCTGGCCTCCAGGCGTATCAAAACTGGCTGAAAAAGAATGGGGATGAGGAAACCCTGCCAACCCTCGGCCTCACCAACCACCAGCTCTTCTTCGTCGGCTTCGCCCAGGTAGGTCACCCGGTGGCAGGCAGGGAGGGTTGGACGCACAGGTTTTTGGGGGGGTGGAGGCATGCCCAGATGATGTTGGGAGGGTGTGGTGGCAAAACTGAGGTCTGAGATGCTGCGTGGTAGATGGAGAACCAGATCGGGGTGGCGCTGGTTAAAAAGCGAGACAAAGCTGGAGCTCGAGCTGCGTTGGTGCCCATCATGCAAGAGAGGAGGTTCGATTCAGCCCCGAGCAGGGCCCTGTGGTTGCAGACGCCGGCGCTCGTGCCTCTCGCCCTCCATTTGCAGGTGTGGTGTTCGGTTCGCACGCTGGAGAGCTCGCACGAGGGGCTCATCACCGACCCCCACAGCCCCTCGCGTTTCCGCGTCATCGGCACCGTCTCTAACTCCCGGGAGTTCGCGGAGCATTTCAGCTGCCCCCTCGGCTCCCCCATGAATCCCCCCAAAAAGTGCGAAGTCTGGTGATGGGCGAGCGCCTGAGGGAACCAGCTGCTGGTTGCTTCGTCCTCTGCCGACAGCTGAATTTCCCCGCTCCTTTTGTGAGGCTCAAACCACTTCTCCATGCAACAAACTGCCCAGCTCTCAGCCGGAGCGGCGCCCCGCGTCCCCCGGTATCGTCCGAGGTTCGATCCACTGTGAAAACTCTTCATCCCCTCGCTTGTTTGTGAAATGACTTCGGTTTGGGGGTCTTTTCTTTCCCACCATGACCAAGCCACGCGTCAAGGCACACGCGTTCATGGGCTCTACCCCCATATTTACACAGACAGCGCTCCAGCCTGACCCACCGCCCCGGCAAAATGCCTCTTTTTCGGAGGTGATAAAGGGAACGCCGTGACACCGGCAGGTTTGGCTGCGTGTCTACATCTGACGTACCTTCCTCTCTCCAAAGATGCGCACATGAGGATGGGAAATATTTTAAGATATATTTTTGGGGGGGAAATCTGTATATTTTTTTCATGCGTTGTGGAATACACTGGAAAATTTCAGGGAAAATGCATTTAAAAGCCTTTTTTTAGTAAAAGATTAGTATATTTATTAATTTTTTTTTTTCAAACTCAGTGCAGCTGTAGGTGCAGCACCCTGTGGTGACAGTCCCTCGGCCAGGGAGGCTGGATGGGGCTGCCCGGGCTGTGGATGCAACTGGCCAGCCCCAGATCCCGGGTTTCTCCAGGAGGGACTGTCCTTGGAGGATGCTGATGGGAAATTGGGGACAGTGGGCCTGGGGACAGAGCTGGAGGAAGCTGCGGGCTGCAGAAAGGCTCTACCTTTCCTAGGGTTAGCTTTAATTTCAGAGTGCAAAGGGAAAAAAGTTGATGTGCCAAAGATGTAACCAAGGTGGTGACAGTGTGGATGAAGCGTTCTCCCTCCTGTCCCCTCTGAAGCGAGGTCAGCCGCGATTTCCTGGCCCAAAAGCTTCCCCAGACAAGCGCAGGTGGTTCCTGCCGCTGCTTCGCTTGCCGCTGTGCCTGGCCTCTCTACTCCTGCGAAACTGCAAGGCCCAAAATCACCGCACGGCCCCAAACCTCCATCCCGCGGCGGCCAGTTTGGCACCGGTGTGAGATCTGGTCAGGATGGGGGCGAGGGGCTTTCTTAAGGGTTTTTTAATCCTCCTTTTGCAGTTTTGAGAAGAAACCACTGACAGTAGCTCAGGTGCTGTGTGTTGTCTCATGGGGCACCTTCTTACTCTAGAGAGAAAGCAAAGATGTAGAGGGATTTTTAATATTTATATGTAAAAGGGGGGATGGGGGGAATTTTTTTTTTGTAACTATTTTTTCACCCTTCACATGGGGCTTATTGTAATTGAAATAATAAATACTTTTTACTGGGTCTGGAACTGCTCGTGACTTGTTTTTTCTGATAGCAGGAGAGTCTTGCATCCGTTTACCTGCGTTTTTCTCCCCGTCCACACCGAAGAGACCATCCTGTGCCAGCAAAACTGAGCCGAGGAGGCTTTTCCCAGCCTGCGCTTGGCATCTGCCGCCTCGCTCAGAGGCTAAAGCCAGGCTTTTGTGCCCAAAAACCTCACTCTCGCTGCGGGTGGTTGTTTGCTTTCCACCTCTATGGCACGGCCCCACACATCTCCCCAGCAGGGAGGTCTTTCCCGGATGCTTTTCCTTCCTCCCCGGGTGAGTTTTTGGCCGGCTGGGCTGCGCTTGGATCCAGCGACACAGGCCCTGCACAGGTTGCTCTCCAAAGGGCCTTATTTATAGCTCCGCGATGCCGGCTGGATGCTGCCAGCTCAGTAACGCAGGCCAGCGCTCGCTCCCCAGCGGATGCTCTGTCAGGCTTGCCTAAAAAATGCAAGGCAGGACCTGGACGGCAGGCTCCCTGCTGAGCCTTCCCTCAGCACCTGGGAGGGCTGATGGCCATAAAACAAGCAAAGTGCTGGGTGCTCATTTGCTCTTTAGTCCCAGCTCATTAGCAAGGGCTGGGTTTGGGCTGCAGCCCCCCAGTTTTGCCTCATCAGGAGTGTATTTTGGAAATACAGGGCATTTTCATGGCCGGGGTGGGCAGGACTAAGCCAGCAGTGTGCAGGGGATGTGAGTATTGCGTAATTTAGACGGTAAAATTTCCCTCTTGCTGCTTTTACTGTGTTTTCTCTCCCAGATTGAATCAAAACGTAAGAGGGGAGCACTCACTTTCTGCTCACGCGACTCGGTGCAAGGCCCTCGGTTTTCAGCAGAACTGGGGAGAGCAGCCGTGGCAGTTGTTTTCCCCGGGATCTGGCTGGAAATGGTGGCACAAACCCGCAGAGGGCGATGGAGCCGAGAAAATCGCTGCCTCTGCTCTCTGCTCCTGCTCTGGCAGGAGTTAGCGATGCTACTGGCGTGGTATTTTGGCCTGGAGCTGGCCCCTTGTGTTTAAAACATGGTGAAATGTCTCTGTTCCTGGGAAAAGAGAGGAGCGGCGTGGGTGTAAGGCGAAGAAGAATTAAGCGGGGAGAGCGGGGTTGGGGTGAAAGGGTGTTTTCCCAGCTGCAGGAAGCAGGGAGGGGAGCGCAGCCTGTCGCACGGAGAGGTAGGACGCTGTTAGAGGTGGTTTAACCATCCAAAAGGGAAATATTTTGGTGCTCGGGGGCTTACTCGAAGCGAAGGACCGGGCGGGTGGCATCTCGGCCACCGCAGAGCGGACAGCCCCAGCACAGGAAGGATTTCAAGGGCCTGGATGGTGGCAGGGGGATGCCACGACCGAGGCTCCCCGTGCTGGGCTTGGAGCCGGCGGTGGATGTTTGCCTGTCTGGGAGGCTGCCGGGTGTAGGCAGAGCAGGCAGGAGGTGACTCATCCAGCTCGTGTGCCAGTGCCTGGCGTGGGCTTGCCTGATCCTGGGTGGTATTCGCTTTATTTTGCGCTCAGTCGTGCCCCAGAGGGCTGAGACATTTGCCGAGGGCTGAGCCTGGGCAGGAGGAGGAACTGGGAAAGCTCCAAGCAGGGCTGAGGGTTTTTTTTTTGGGGGGGGGTGGGGGTTATGTTTTGTTTTTTGCCTGGAGGGTTTTGGAAGAGGATCAGCGGGGGGAAAAGCAGGAGAAGCCCAAAGAGGGAGGCACTGCCGTACTGTGCTGGGTGAAAGCGGGCGCCTGAAGCTGGAGCCTCCAAAATGAGCTGGAAATGGCGCTTGTTCACAAGTTTGGTGAGGCCGAGCCAGCCTTCCAGGTGCGAAAGGCTGAACCCAACCATCTGAACTGCTCTTCTCCTTCCCAGTTAGCCCCCTCCAAGCAGGATCTAACCCGCAACACATCACGACAGTGCTGGGGACACCTACTGGGACCGCCAGATTTTAGGGCAGATTTCAGAAAAGCTTCTTCTAACAATTCCAGCAGGAAAACAGCCCTTTTCCAGTGATACCCCAATCCTTTACTCTCTTTTCCTAAGTTCACCAGCAGCTCTGGCACTCCTACTACACTCTTCACCATGCGGTGGTGAGCGTCTCTGTTGTGCCAGGTACGTGAGAGACTGGACAAACGGTTGGTGATGCTCCGAAAGGAGAGCTCAGCACTGTAAATTCAAGCTGCCCGCAGTGAGGCATCACTTCCCAGGTGCTAATAAAGCTAGCAGGAAAAATAGGAGGAAAAATGAAATGGAGAGGAACCAGAGGCAGTAGGAAGGGTGTGAATCCAGCTGGCACTTGCTCAGGCTCGCCAAACCTGCAGGTTTTGTTGGCCAAATTGTCCTATGTGGGGTAGTATAGAAGAGAGACCTGTCTGCTTTTTCCTTTTGAGGGGGGGGGGGGGAAAAAGGTAAAAAGATGTCCAGGGGAGACCTAGACTTTGGAGGAGCTTTAAGACAGATCCAGGAGCCTGGCTCCTTCACATGGCTAGCACGCTTCGGGAGCTTCAGCAGACAATATGGTGAAAATGCTGGGTTTTTATTCTTTCTAAACAGGCAAAAAGAAGTGATATATCTAAAGATACCAGAACTAGGAGGCTCTTTCACAGCTGTGTTTACAGGCAGCTATTTCTGTAGAACAGAGGGAGCCATAGATGTCAATTTGCCTTTGGTAGGAATTTTGTTCCGCATGAAGGGGTGTACCGGGAGAACTGCCACGCCTGGGAGGCGGTCGATGGAACAGGGCCGGGCACCAGCCCCCCCACACCACACAGCTTTACTTGCACCCTCAAAATCATTACAGCAAAGTCTTTACGAGCTGTGGAGGGGGATCTGTCTTCCCAGCAGGCTGCAGACTGGAGAGGTGTGCTGTGAGCGCAGCAGCTCTCCAGGATGTTTGGAGATCTATCAGTCCTTGGGCAAATGCCTTACCATGATAAAAGTTCCTCCTTTGTTCTCCCATTTTTGGGGAGAGGGGGAGTACTTGGCCTTTCTTTGAGGTCATTCTAATTTCTCTCTTCAGTCTTTTGCTCTCTAGGTGGGGAATCAGCCATCGATCTGGCAGGCAGTGGGCTGCAGAGGAAAACTGGCTCAGAAAAAAAATATCTGGAGCCCCCTTGGAGTATTTGTTCCTGGCTGCTGATGGAAACAGTCCCCATTCAGGACTTCTTTACAGGCTGGCAAAGCTTGATTGGGCTTTTTTCCTCCAAAAATATCATCGTTTTCCATTTCACCCCATTTCTCACAAGCAGTTTGAGGTAGATGTGAGCTCACCTCATCCCAGGCATTTCCCTTAGCCTGGTGCAGAATGAAAAGCACAGAGAGAGGAAACTAAACAGCACACTAGTCATCTTCCCTCTGCCACCAGCGCCGCTACTAACTTCTGACACTACGCAGTGCACGTGTTTGGTGTGGCTGTACCCTGTAGATAGCACCTTAGTAAGAAATTATTCCAGCTGCATAGCTACTCTTACTGGAGACCACCGTGGCAGCTGGCAGGAGCTTTTCTTCTGAGATCACACCTTGGAGGATGCTGTCCTCGTGTGTCAGCACGGGCGGGCGTCGTGTCTTAAACCTGACCTGCACAAACCAAACTGTTTAAGTCTCACTCAAAAGGGAAAAGGGACTCAAGGTCCTTCTGGTATTTTTTGGCTGCTGAGTGCTGTGCTGAGTTTTGCTCTAGTGAACAAGGCTGAGTCCAGATTCACCCCCTTCAGATTTGTATTTTAAAACTCAGAATTACTTTTCTGCTTACAAATGGGGCTGTTGTGGAGATGTGGATAGATGTGACTCAGGGGCTAGGTTTTCTTTAGTGTGCAAGACCATCTTTCTTCTGACAACTTTCAGTTGCAGCACCAGTTACTTGCTCAGTGCCTGAATATACCACCAGGAGAACGGTTTACTTCAATAAAAGCAGCTTTTCACTTCTAAGAGTTTATTCGTGACTGCTTTAAAGTGTTATCTTCCTCCTAAACTTGCAGTTGCCTGGAAGATGCAGCAGATAGGATGCAAATAAACTACGGCAAACTTTCCTAAAGCAACTTGTGTAGCCCAGGCTGGGTGACGCGGGGTGGCAATACCTGCCGGTGCGGGGAAGGCGCTGGGAGCGTTTCCCTGGGACGTGCGGCGCAGCAGGAACGGTGGTAGGTGCCAGCGGGCTGGAATGAGCCTTCGGGAGCCAGCGGCAGGACAGGACAAGTCAGGACAATCCAGCAGCTGCTTGAATCTGCTCTGAGGTCCTTTTTATCTCCCCAAGACAGCACAAACCACCTTTGCCCCTGCCAAGCTCTGCCTGGCGGTGGTCGCAAGGAGGGTGCTGCAGCCTGGTTGTGAAATGCTGAAGATGGCGGCGGTGTGGTGAACCTCGGGGGGCGAAGGCAGCGGCGCAGGGTGTGAGGAAGATGCCTGCTCCCTCAGGGGCTGCTGGGCCTCCCTCGCAGCCACCATGTCACCCGCAGGGCCGCCAGCCCTCAGGCCGCCTCGGGAGGGGCTGCAGCCCAGCCCGCCCCAGGAGCCTGGGCTGGGGCTGGGGGCGAGTTTTCGGGCAGCGGGAAAGCCCCTGAGCCCCGAGCCCCCTCACGGCCGAGCGTTGCCGAAGTCTCTCCGGGCAAAACCGAACGCGCCCGAAGCCGCGGCCCCGCCGCTCCCGAGAGGCTCCGAAGAGCCCCGAGCGCCGCCCGCCTGGGCGGGAATCCCGGCCCCGAGCCCGCCCGAAGCTTCCCGAACTCCCTCCCGGCCTCGGCCTCCGGAAAGAGCCGAAGTCTCCCGAGCGCGGGGGTCACGGGAGGTGCCGGGGGGGGGGCCGGGGGAGGAGGGCGCGTGCGCTCGCGAAGCTCTCCGGAAGAAGCCGAGGTTTCCCGAACGGCGCTCGCCAGCGAGCGGCTCCGGAAAGAGCCGAAGGTTGCCGAGCGCCGGTGGGCCGAGCGGCTCCGGAGCGGCCCGAAGGCGCCCGAGCGTCCGTCCTGCCGGACTGCTGGAGGCGGCCGCAGCGCCATGTTTGATGCTCCGCTACTTCAGTGAGGAAAATCCGCCGGCATCGCCCGAGAGCCGCCACCGCGAAGGGCTCCGCTGCCCCCGGGGAGGGGGACCGAGACCCCCCGCCGCCGGCGGCTCATGAGCAGCGCGGCCTGAGCCGCCTCCCCCCCTCCCCTCCCCGCCGGCCCCTCTCCCGTCCCCTCCCCGCGCCGAGCCCTCCGGGAGGCGCGTTGTCACGGAGACCGGCGCCGGTGCCGGCCCGCCGCGCTGCCCCGGCCGCCGCACCGGCCCCCGGCCCGCTCCCCGGCTCCCCCCCGGCCCCGGCCCCGCTCCCCGCCGGGGGGTGGTGGCTCCGCTTGGCGATGAGTTTACCGCAGAAGGCGGCTTTGAAACCCGGCGCGGCGGCGGCGGCGGGGACCGGCCCCGGGAGCGGGGCGGCGGCGGCGGCAGCGGCGGCGGGGCCGCCTCCCCCCCCGGCTCCCCCTCACCCGGCGGCGGCGCCGGCGCCTCACCCCAACATCAGGGCCTTGCCGCCCCAACCGCCCCAGCAGTATCCTTTGCCCCGGGGGGGGGTGGGGGGCGACACCCCCTTCCCCACAGCGAGCGGGGCCCGGGGGGGGGGCGGTGAGGGGCTGCGGGGGCCCCCTCAGTCCCGGGGCGGGGGGGGGGTGTGGGGAGGGGGCGGCCCGCGGGGGGGTGGCGGTTGGGGGCTCACCGTTCCTTTTTGTGTGTGTGTGTGTGTGTGTGTGCGCGCCCCCCCCCCCCCCCCCCCCCCGCCGTACAAAGGGGGGGCTGCACCTCTGCACCTGCTGGGGTGGTGTGGGGAAAGGGGGTGCCTCACACCCCCCCCCCACCCCCCGCTGTTGGGCTGGTTTGGGGGTTCACCCTCTTACCCAGGGGAAGGCAGAGGGTCCCCCAGGCCCCTTCCCTCCCTCTTCCCCCCCCCCAGCAGCGGTGACCCCCAAGGGTAAACTTTTAATTATAAATCACTCCTCAGTTTTGCCTCCGGTCCTGCCCAGGTAAGTGCTTTGGTTTTGTTGTTTTTCCAGGAGAATTTAAACCCAGGTTTTTTTTTTTTTTCCAGCCGGGGCCGATTTTCATGTGATTTTATTTTATTTATTTAATTATTTTATTTATTTATTTATTTCTTACTTGGCTGGTGGAAATAAATCTCAGGTGGAATGTCGCGCTGAGCAGCTTTCTCTGTGAGGCCACGCGTGACGGGGAGGAGAAGGCTCCCACTCAACAAATCCCACCGCCAAAACGGCCGCTGCTACAAAGAGAGGCCGGTGGTTGCTGCGAATGTTTTTTAAAGGTCTTCGGTCCTCTGCTGCGACTAGGCCCCAAGTCAGGAGGTAAATACTGCAGGGATCAGCAGGAAAGTGGGGTGGCCAGCCTGCCTGCCTGCCTGAGGTTTTGTTGCCAGCGTCGGACAGCATCCCCTGGCAAACTGGCTTTTCTCTCCCCTCCCACTGAAGTTTTGCGGGGGGGAGCGTGAAGTGAAAAACAGAGTGAAATATCGCCTTGCTGCGTTCCCCGGGAGCGGTGTGGCGTGCTGTGCCGGGCACGGTCAGGAGTGTGTTTTGCTGTTTATCAGTGGCAGTGACTTTGGTTGTAACGTGGAAGTGCAGGGTGGTTTTTTTTTTTTTTTTTTTTTCCTGAGGGCTGTTTCAGCTGTGTGATGATGTCTGTGTTCTTCAAGAAATGTGTTCCCTGTGTAAGCATTTTATCGCTCTCACTTTCATTTTTGAGGTGGGAAAACCAAGCCCTTTTATAATCAGTTTAGGTCCATTGTTTTCTTGAGCTTCCGGCAAGAATCATTCTTGCCATGACAACAAATACGTTGCTTAAATCATGAGACTGTTGACGTTACAGATTTGTTTGGGTCAAGTGAAAAACCTTTGAAGATTTCAGGGAGGGCTACAGAGGGACGTACGTACTCTCCGCTGGGTGTTTTTGGCTAGCTTGTGCTATTCTGTAATTCCAGCGTGTGCTTTATTTAGGAAAAAAAGTGCGAAGGTGCTGTCATTACAGAGTCAGCGGGGTGGTGGTAAGTAAAACTGTTGCTCAGGGGAAATTTTGCTCAGTTTTGAGTGATGTGCCAAGTGTGACAGTGGGAACGCCGGCCAGCGTGCACATACAGAGTCCGTGCTCAGCTGATCTTTCCAGCGAGGTGCTGGTTTGTCTGGAAAGGGTCTTTTTTAACGGGGAATGTGATGCTTGGGTGCCTTGACGGTTGAAAAGGGCTGAAGTGTGCCTGGCTCTGGGATCAGGAGTGTGCTGGACTTTTCCAAAGCAGTTTTATTTTCAAATCATTAAAAGCAGCGTGGAGGGACTTGAATACTTCTCCGATGTTGTTGAGGGCGAGCTTGGTGGTGGTTTGCAAGAGCTGTTGTGCCGTCGTAGGTAAGACGGGAGGATGCCGTTGCTTTTGGTGAGTTTGAGCACGAAACGCTCTGCACGTGCGAGAGGTGAAGCTTGCGCTTACCTCTGAGCACAGCCTAAAAATAAATAAGCCTTGGAAGGAATGGGCAAGATCCTAAAGGATCACACCATCCAGGGTGTCCCATCGCGAGGACCCAGCTGGACACCCAGAACAAGAGGTGTGGAGGAACGGAGAAGCGTTAGGTAGATATGACAGGCTGATGTCACAAAGGTGGGGAGGTTATAATGATATAGTCTTAACTTTTATTTATAGCCATGCGTGTTTTGAAAACATACCGTGTTTGACCAATACCTCTCCTTCACTTTTAAACCACTAATCTGCCCTTGTCGTATATACAGACCCTGTGTTCTTGATACCTTTTAGGTGAACTGTATTTGGGTGTCCTGGCTGGCTTTTTCCTCTGCCAAAACTTGTGTGTGCTTCCAGGTAGTAAACAAAAGCTGTTACCTTTTCTAAGTGCTGTTGCAAAAGTGAGGCTTGGGGAGCACAGTTCATCTGTGATTTACTGGAGTGCAGAGGGTCATCTGAGTTCAGCCTTATTTTTAGCTCTGTTTGGTTACTTTTTTTTTTTTCCTGTTTTGATATGACTATTGAGACAGTGTTACCCTACAGCAGATAAAGTATAGTTACAGTTTTCTTCTGGCAACTTGGGGTGAGCAGAGCACTGCAAGGCCTCCTTCTCCCGGCAGTGTGAGGGTTTATTTGTTGATGTGAAGGATTATTAGATGTTAATAGGTAGATTGAGGGTCTGACTTGGGCTTTTTAAACTAGAACAGCTTCCGCATGGTGAACTTTATGTCTGTGGAAATATGTGTGGTTTTAGTACTTAATACATCATGAAATTAAACGGTTATCTGTATAATTGAAAAAAGAAGAATTGGGTGAGAGAGAACTGTACAGGAAATAGGATCGCTTGCTTCATGTGCATTTGTAGAAGAACATCAGTGAGGAAAAGAAAAGTACAGGGGGAGGAAGGGATTTTTTAAAAAAATAATTCTTGAAGGAAAGTGTAGCTGGAGGGTGATGGACATGAAGAACAGAAATGTTTTGATGGGAGTTTCATTCTGTTACGTGCTGAAGAGGAAGTTATTGGAGCTGCTGTAAGACAAGACAGAGCTTTGAGAAATTTCCTTAGCACGGCGGCTTCAAGAAGTTAAATTTCCTGTGTAAAAGTAAGTTGGGATAATTTTGTGGCTCTGGCAGTGGTGAGTATTCAATCAAACCTGTTTTCAGGCAGAAATTGTGCTCAAAAGTTGTCAGTGTTGAAAAATCCTCCAGTTCCATTCTGACCCTTGTCTGGGGGGGACGGACAAGGGAGGGTGTGAAGTGACACATGGAGAGATGTTGTCAAAAATAAATCCCGATCTGCCCACCTTTGCTTGGGCTTTCAGACTGCTTCTCAGGAACAAGTTCTAGATGAAGTTGATTGTTCTGTAGTGAGGCTTCTTCCATAAAAATGTAAAATAATGAAGGTACACCCCGGGCTGCAAGCTTACTGTAGGCCTGTGTGCTTTTAACTTGATGGTACTTCTGATGCATGTTCAACTACACCGTGTTTCTTTACTCTCCCTCATGCTCCCACTTTTTGTGCGGAGTATTCTTGTGTGTGTTATATTAAGATGCTCTTTAAAAAGTCTCCATGCTGTGAATAAATTTTGTGGATCCATATAATTAGGTCACCGGTTTCTTTTCACAGCCTCAGCCCAGACATGGGCAAACATCGCACTGTAAAGGACAAACAGATTGATTTGTGTTGAACTCGGGTAACGTTGCATGTCTGCTGGCTCTTCAGGGTTAATTTAATGCTGTGCCTTGGAGCCAAATTAGAGCCATCTTGGGCTCTGGGCTGGTGTCAGTAGGTTTTTGTTTTCTTTTCCAAACTTCCTTGCATTTGGAGGGAGTTCAGCTTCCTGGTTGTTGATGGTCTCTGTGCAGGCACCAGTAAACTTGACCTTAATATATCACTGTAGCTGTTTCAGTGTGGGATTGGGTATCTCTGGACACGGGTATTTTTCAGGTTATTGCAGCAGGGCGATCGCGGCAGGTTCAGGATGGGTATTAATTTAAAATCTTTCTTTTCTTCCCCTACTTTAATTCCGTTTTTGAGAAGCGGAGAGGAAGGGTCAGCGTTCGGGGGGATTTTTGTGTGAAGTACATCACTGCTGTGCATGGAAATGTGTTTTGCTAATGTTGCCTCAGTGACAGAGTGTCTGCTTTAGTTTTTCTGAGTTACTTCAGCTAACTGCCGTAGTCCCTTTCAGAAAGCGGTGTGCTGGTTCCTGCTCTGTTGGGTGGCATCTTCTGGATGTGAACGGCTTCCCAAAAGCCCAGGAGAATGGCAAGAAGTACAGGATCTCTTTCAGGAATGTAAGAGGCTGTGGGTGAAGTCGGGGTGAGTTTCTGGCAGCGCTTACCCGGTGTTTGGATGTGGGTCAGGTTGTGCTGTTAGAGTAGGCCTGGTAATCTTCTAGTTAAATTAAGACTGTTGAGGAGGATTTGGGTGCGTGGGGTTTTCTATCTTCTCTTAGTGAGCAGAGTTGAGCTGGAGGCGAAATGCCCAAGAATTTCTCTGGGGAGAGCATCTTCCGTGTGTGCTGGAGGATCAGAGTCTCTGGGTTGCTGTGATACCCTCTGGGAGTTGGAGCCAACGCCGTCTTCCCTCGCTGCTTACTTCCATTACGAGTGGCTTTTTTCCAGAGTATGTGATGCAGCGTCTCTCTGCTCTCTGGGGTTTATCTGTTGATGACTTTGAAGATGAGGACCCAGGGATTAGGAAGCTGTTTGGGCATAAAAGTCAGCTTGAAGAGCATGACTGTGGCTTTTGTGTGAAGCGCCGGTGCCTCTCTGTGCCTCGGGTGGATCAGCTCTGGCTCCTGGGCGGCTTTGACACTGAACCGGAGCGCGGTTGGAAGTCCTCTTCCAGATGTCAGTGGCGTCTGCTCGCAAGGAAGCGTGTTCAGAGCGTTACGGCCATGAAAGGGAAGGAGTGGTGAGAGGTAGGAAGGAGGGGAGGAACTGGGCTGAGATCAGAGGTGTTCCTTGTCTCTGTTTTTTTGAGTTCATTTTCTGAAATTGTGGCTGGATGCAGGGAAAGAAGAAGCAGCAGTGTCGCCTGAGAAGTGTTTCCGTGTTCTAAGTGTCTGAAGCCGCGGAGATCGTACGTCTTGGGAGGGCATGAGGCAGGAGAGAAGCTTCTGAAAACGCAGAGACTTTCCCTGCTGCTCTGTGGTAGTGGCTCTTCTGCAGGGGAGGAACGGGCACGGGTTTGTAAGCACATTGCCAAAAAATTAAGTGCTTTTAGACCTCTCTGCCATCTCCCCTGTTGATGTTCCCCAGCCTTGGCACGTCTTAGCATTCTTCCAAGCAGAAATAGCTTGAATTTATTTAATGACAAAAGCTAATCATGTTATAGCGCAAATATGTCACTTTACCAGCTTTGTAAGATTTTTGTGGTGAAATGTCTTGGAGAAAACCGTTTGTCCAAAAATGTGCTTTCAGATAGCTTGTTTTCTCCTCGTATCTGAGGACATGATTGTGTATGTTCTCTGTCAGAAGTCTGCGGGAGAAGGTCACTTTAGCCATTTAAATATATATGGATTTAATGTGCAGTACTGATTTTGGAACAAGTTTGTGTTTTTATCTATGGTAAGAAGTCAGTGAGAGGGTAATAGGAGACTTAAATAACTTCCCTTTTAGATGTTGGGTCGTAGAAAGGTTTTCATCTGTGTGTATGGGTTTTGTCCATCATCTTCGGGCTGAAAGGCTTTTTCATGTCATTAGCAGATGTTGGGATGTGTTGAGCTAGTGCATTTGCTCCACTTCTGTTTCGTAGTAAGAGTTAGCAGTGAAGCTCTCTTTAGAAAAGTCGTGGGTAACCTATATTTTCTTTTTCTCCCTAATCCAGCAATTTCAGGGCTAGTCAACTGTCAAGTTTAGTTGTGTGTAAATCCGCTAATATGATTAGAGTTGCTGGAATTTTTACTCCGGGGAATTATAGATGGGTAGTATCACTGTTTTACAGGCATTTCTTTAGTAGGAAACTTTATCTGCGACTTGAATATGTCTGCTAGCAATTGCTGAAGCTTTTCTGGAGTGAAAGGGGAAGAGAAAACTGGTGTTTGTTACAGGGCAAGAAGATGTGGGTGGAGGAGTTGTGTGCTCCATGCTCTGGAGGAACTGGGGGAACTAATTTTTATTTTTTTAAGGGAATATGATTGATGTGATTTTTCGCAGTATTGTGTTTTACTCTCGGTGGTAATTTCAAGAACTTATGTACAGCTTTCCTTTCCAAACTGTGGACTTAGTTTTGCCTCCCAAATAGGAAATGATGATGTGGAACAGCTGGAAGAAGAAAATAGAATGGGTTCTTAAAAAAGAAAAGGATCAAAAGGAGGAGAGCAAAATAAGCTTTTAGGCTAGTGAAATTTTCTAGTACATGTTATTCTTATGTTTTATTATATACGTTTGGAAGATGTCCCAGAACGCGCTCTCCCTTTTCGTAGTAGGTGATGGCACGCTGTTGCTGATGGGACTTGAGTCAAATTGCTGCTGGGCATGTAACTAGGTTAATGGGACAGCATTTTTTTCTTTCCTGAAAGGAAAATTACGCGTTCTCTATTCTGATTGTACCTTAAGATTTCTGTTTACCTTTGCTGTGTAGTCATCTGAGGTGGAGAGAAAAGGACAAGATTCCCCACACCGAGGTTGTATCAGGTTTAAATGAATTCTGCTACCAAAGATGTTTCTGTTGTTGGTTGTAATACCTTTGTGTATCCTTTATCTGGATGAAAGTGAAAATATTTCTAAAGCTTTAAATATGCCTGAAGAAAAGCAAAGTGGCTTCTAAAATGTGCATCTTGTAAGAAAAACATATCTAGTCCTCAACCGATACCAGTAGCGTTCTCCAAAACCGTCAGTGAGGTGCTGAAATGGGTTAGGACTTGTCGAGATGCACGGAGCAGCTGCTCCTTTCCAAGTGGTTGAGCTCAGCAGGAATGAGACTCTCTTGGTGGGAAGAACTCTGTAGAAGTTGCAATCACGAAGACCATCCCCGCGCTTACCAGAGGAGTGGACTTCACGTGATACATTCTCAGGGTGGTGGCAAAGGAAGTCTTGCTGCCAGTCTTTAGTTTGCTCTTGGTGCTGTGAAAACACTGAGCAAGGAGGAGTTAATGCAGTGAAAGATCTTAAATAACACTGAGTTTGGAAAGCTTTTGGGAGGTGACGATTAATAAACATTGCACCGATTCTCTCCTTCTCCAGTTGCCAGATGATGATTGTATATTTGTTTGTGTTTTGATTTGATTTACATGTGAGAGTGACTGTGTGCGAGGTACTGAATTACTAAGAGTAGTCCGATTTAAATGTCTGCATTGCCAGTGGCTTTTGAAAATCCATTTGAACTAATGCTATGGCTCTGGTAATGGTGGTCTGAAAAAGAGATTTCCCTCTTTTATGCATTATTAAGAAGTCATGGAAGTTACTGTGCCTTGAAACTGGCATTTTTCTGGGCTTATTTTGTTCTGCTGAAAAGCAAAAATGACAGAAGTCTTCAGTCTTTTCAGACTAAGCAGGAGAGTCTTCCTATAAGCATCAAAGGGAAAGATTTTTTTAGTGATACTACTTACAGCTTTGATTTTTTTTAGTCAGCCACTGTCTTTGAAAGACTCCTAACATCCTGAAGAAAGGACATGTCTGTTAAAAAAATACTCATTTCCACTAAGCGGCAAGACTCTTCTGTCCTTGCACTGCCACAAGATCTCCCACAGAACCGTCAAGTCTGATGTGAAATTCAGAATGAAAGCTGGTCTGAAAGCTTTCTGGAAGTCAGGAATTCTTGTTTGTGGTGATGTACAGGGTGCTTTAGGCTTGACACGGGACACTTCGTTTTGCAGCGTGCAGCTGATGAGTTGGACAGACTCCATATCTATGTGACATTTGAAGAGGAGCTCAGCGGGTACTATAGCTGAGGGTAGAGAACCTGTACCACTTATTTGGGGGGAAAGTCAAGAAGCATTTAAACCATGTTGTGACTTTTCATGTGAAATTCATGGTGCATCTCAAACTCTGGAGTAGAGTGGGAAAGGGATTTCAGCAGCTGGTGATTCATGCCCAGTTTTAGCATGGCCAAGTTTGTGTGGAAGCCTTTTCTGGATGTACTGTTGCTTGAGCTGGTGAGACATCTTCTGAGTTCAACTTGCTGTAGAATATAAAGCTAGCTTCAGTTTGCAGCACCCTTTCTCACCAGTGCTTACACAGATATAAATACCAGTTACGGGACAGTCTCTCTTCAAATGCTTTACTTTTCTGGGCTCTGTGTTTTGTATTCTAGTTTTCCAAAATGCAAATAATTCAGCTGTCAACCTGTCTGTGCAACTTGGGTTTTATGTTTTCCTTCGGCGTTGTGTTTTAAAGTAGGTTTCAAAGTGCTTTTATGTCTCTGTCTTCAAAAGAAAAAAAGACCTAATTTTTGTTGATAGGCAAATATCGCAAAGTGTAATTTTCGATGAGCTTAAGCTGTTCAGCTTAATTATATTGATTACATTTCTAAAACACTTTTTTAATTAAAAAAAAAAGTTCATCTGCACAAATAAACTACTTTGTGTTTAAATATTTGGTTCTGAGGTTGTGCACTAAGTTTGATTTGAAAGGATTGCCATTTTCTCCCCCCAAAAACTTCACATTTTGTTGCGCTGCCTGTGGCAGCGGTACCTGGTATTGCAGGCATCCACCGAAACAATTGTTGCCGGCACTTGGCACGGTCCCCATAGCTCCTTGCAGAAGCCAAAGCACACTTTATCCACTCAGGCTGACATTAAGATCATTAAATAAGTGAATGAATTGTACTGTCACCAAATTCCCATTCTGGCAGCTGAAGAACATGTGAATTTTATAGCTGGGACCTCTGTCCAGAATGTCTTATTGAATGGCTTGGATGTCAGGAGTGGGAACAGTCAGCAAAAAGCTTTCTAGTAAAATGTGTGTTCCTTAATGAGAATTACGGTGTGGAGTGGTGTAAAAGCCTGAATTACTAGACATCTGATCATCCAAGATGCGTATTAATCAATCTGTGAAGGGCGTGTAGAACGAAACTGCAGCACAGCAATAAAACGAGGGAGCAGGAGAGAACTGAAGGGGGTGGAGAGCTGTTTCTCCCTTGGCAGCACGGGTCTGCCTTGCTGTTTGAAAGGAGTTTGTTGGGGGAAGAACGCATCCAAGCCGGGAAGTGTTGAAAGCAGGGATAACTCTTGGTCTCCAGCAAGGAGTTTGAGGTCTCACTGGTTGAGCTAAAATGCTAAAAGGTCACTCAGGGTTTGGAAGAGCTTGGAGGAGTCTACTGAACTTCCACCTCCAGGAGGAGAAGGTTGAAAATACTTCCCAAAGGAGGAGAGTTCACTCGTCAGGCTTGGATTGTTTTTTCTTGTGGCCTAGCTCCATCCTTGTTTTTATTATGTTACACTTAAGAAGGTGTTTTTACTTAGGAATAGGGGACATAAAAGATCAGTAGCATCCACGCTTGCTGCAGATGGATCAAAAATGTCTCTGCATTTCAAAGGAAAAAGTGGAAATGTGTTTTGACCAAACAGTTTGGTGAACCCTATAACTGTGTATCTGCAGGCCGGAATAATATCAGGGGTGTTCTGATAACTGGAAATGTTTCATTCAGGCCATTCCCTTGCTGAAGTGTAGCAAAACGTCAGCCTTTAAGATCGTATTCAAATTAAGACCATATTGCTTTCAAACCGGAGCAAATCCTTTTCTTAGTCTTCTCTTCCTCCCCTCCCCATACTTTAGTGCTTGTTTTGATTATGGTTAATTTGATAAAAGGCTGCTAAAATAGCACTGGTAACCAGCGGGTCCTCGGTGCATCCTTATTCATGTTTTAAGAGGTGATGTCCTTGTTGCCGCGGTGATGATGGAAGCCGAGTGGTCGGGTAATGTTTGTAGGTGCTGAAGTTCATAATCTTTGAAGACCTGCTCTAAGTACGGTGATACTGCAGTTTCTTTGCAGTCTGAAATCAGCAAAATTGGGGTTTTATGCTAATCAGAAAAGGAGTGGTCCTGCCCGCTGAGGTGCTCAGAGTGTCCTGTCGATGCAAATAGTCCCGAGCAACCAGAAGGCAGGGACAGGTCCTGAAATTCCCATTTCTTTCCCATCCAGGATAACACATCAGGTACATCTTCACCGACTTCCACGCGCCTGTTGGTTCAGCTGTGTAGCATTACTTCAGAGGCCACTTTGCACAATAAGGAGAGAGACATGTGCTTGGAAATCTGCCTCGATGACCACGTGCCGCCTTCCCTCTCTGTTTTACCTCTGCGTTTGTGGCCTGAATTCAACAGGCAAAGCTAATGGAAGTAAAACCAGCATTTCTTTAAATGAGAAATGCTCTGAGACTAATTTATTGCTCATCTTCAGACTCAGCTGGGATAAATATATTGTTGCTATAACTCTTTTTTCTTCAAGCACCCTGTAGAGGTGTGTGTAAAGTATGCAACTGAGAGTCCTTATGAGGAAAAATTGAACGTGTGGAGGATTGGAGCAAGGAGATCCAGAGCTCCTGTCCACCCTATATCTCTCTGTGAACTATGTTTTTTGTGCAGCAACGTAAGATGCATCACGCTGTCTTCCCTAGATGCCTGCTTTCTCAGGATTTCATTTTGTATGACACGGGATTTTAAATCAGGAGGAGTCATAAGCTCTGTATGTGGCAAGAGGGTACTTACGATTTCATTTCATTTTGATAAACCACTGAAATAAAGATTATGGGAGGGGGGAGATCGCAAGGCGTTACAAAATTAGGAGTTGAAATGAGCATTAACGCTCTCGAGAAGCATACTTCTAGAATTTGTTGCTCAGCTGACGGAAGGACCATCAGTCTGGGTGACAACACCGCTGTCACCGCGATGCTTCCTGACAGATTGACCAGCAGAGCATTACATTTTCCCATGAAGTCACAGCATGAAGTATTAGAGACACGGTAGGAAACGTAGCCGAGTGAATGAGACAGTAAACTACTAGGCTGTTTGATATTCATGCTTATCGTACAGATAGAAAGCCTGGCTTGGAAATAGATGGTTGCTGCTGTCCTGAACCCCCAGGGATGCAAGCAGCGGCTGTCCCTGTAGAGAAGAGGCGTGCGTGGGTTGTAGCCTTGTATGATATAGTAGTTTATTTGTGGTTTTAGGGTATGAAGTTTGATGTAAGTGGGCTGGGGGAGTTCTGTGTTAATGGCATGCATAAGAAGCTAAAAATAAGTAAGCTGTGTTTTAGTACGTTAGAGAAATTTAGACTCTCGTGTGGAAATTGCCACGAATGAGCGTTGTAGTACTTGTGTCTGTACTGGGAACTTTTTTTTCCAGTCTTGTAACAACATGCCCCCAGATGCAAATAATTGCTGGTGCTAAAGGGAAGCTGGAGACATACGGTTTTACTTTATGAATTCAGTATGAGGGAAGGTAGACTGTAATCCCCATACGAAAGTTTGTTGCAGGCTGTAAGCTGAATAAAGGCTGAGGAAAAGCTTGGTAACCTTTCTCTGCGATGAGATAGGTTTCTTCCTGGTCTGCCTTCCTCCATGTGTCTTTTCAGTTATATCATCCAGCCCTCTCTGCTTCCTCTATTTGGACTTTAATATTCTTAACTGACTATGTGTTTGCAGGATAAACTCAGTGTAGAAATAACTCTGTGTGTGTTAAGGAACTGTTCTGAAGGAAAAAAAAAACCAAACCCACAAAGCAAACAATCCTAATCTTCGCTTGCTGGCGAGGCTGTTGGGAATAGAGGAATTGCTCTGCCAGCTCGGTGCATTGCCTGGCGTAAGCTGTCCTCCCCCGGCACGCTGACAGCGGCTCCGCGCTTCGCAACCCAGACCCCAAAGCGTGTTTATCAGGTTACCTCAAAGCAGCACAGGAACAGTGGCTAAGCAGGTCAGAGCCTCTCTGCGAGCGTGCACGCAGCTGGTATCAGGCCAGAAACTGCTGTTTCAGCTGCTAATCAGGGGACAGAAGTATGCTAAATTTGGGGATATTTGTTTTCTTTGAAGTGTGATTCAGTTTGTGTGAGATACTGTGTGTTTTGGGTATTGTGATGTGAGTTGTTTTAAGCTCAATGATTGAAATACAGAAGTATTTTACAATAAAAGTTATATCAGCAGTTGCATTACAGAATGTGAAAGGTAGAAGATGGGTATGGCTTTAGCTCTGCTCTCTCGTCTGTGGCATTTTATTAAAAATACTATTTTTTTCTGCCAAACTAGATGTGTGCAGGCATCTGATGCAACCAAAGGTCTGGAGGACAGCCGAAGAACTGTACCTGTTAGCTTTGGAACAGACCAAAAGCCAAAGTAACTCTGGAAAGGAGTGGGCTGGTATGTGTCACTTGGCCAAAGAGGAGATCAAAACCTTGTTCTCCTGTGGCGCTCGCCTCCCGATTGCTCTTTGGGATCTCCGTCAAGCTGGCTTGCTTGCAGTCTTGCTTTGTATATTTTTACAGCATTTACCAAGAAATTTGCTTAGTCTTAGTCTTGTGTAGCTGCTGTTCAGCATAAGATTGCTACTGTTACTTTTTTCTTTTTTCCCCTCTTCAAAATGTGATAAAGGAAAACACTACAATCATCACAAGTTCTGGCTCTGACGTTGCCTCGTGTCAGATTTGCCTGTGTCACCCCAACTCTTCCTTGGCCACTGCTTGGGACTGTTGTGGATGTGATGTTTCTCTTTGAATAATTATCTCCTATTAAAGATTGCTGCTTTTTTCCTCCCTTCCATCTTACTTTTTTGAACAACGTAGTTTCTTCACTGTGAAGACTCCTCCGTGTTCGCTGGGGGTGATGCTTCTGAACTGCTGCCCATCTGGGATGAGCATCTTCCATCTTCCCCGGTGATGGTTGCAGTTAGTTTGCTTGGTGGCCTTGCTTAATAAAGTGACCCAGGAATTTTTCCCAGCCCATCTCTTCTCCCAGCCCTTCCATCCACTTCCATCTTGAAATGTTTTAAACAAGGATTGCTTTACTGAAGCTGGTTAGGGAGGAACGGGATGTTTTTTTAAACAGACAAAACCGGGGGGGGGTGTGGTTAGCTTTGACCATGGGGTGGTTATCAGCTGGGGCAGAAATGTCTTCAGCAAACAGCAGCTGGAGCGGGTTTTTGGCAGCCTCTTGGCATTCATCCTCTCTGGAGGGAGGTTTGCAGTGTGCAGAGTCGCCTCTAGTGTGCGTGTTCGGGGGGCTTTGGGAGCTAGCATACTGTTTCCCTGCTGAACTGTTTCTTACATAAATAGTTTTTTTTAACACTTACCAAATGCTTGGTAGCCAGAGGCTGGGCTAGAACTTCGTCGAAGAAAAAAGTGTTAAGATATCTCTCTCTTTCAGGTAATAGATTTTTTTTTTTTCCCCTTCTGTTGATTGCAAAAATAAATGTGGTTAACAGCATCCAAAGGACTTTTTTCTTGCTGCACCATGCTGAGAAATGTCTCATTCAAGACGCTTTCTTTCCTCTGAGCTTGGTTCAGTTTTAGATGCTGAAGGGTATTTTGAGACTTTAACTCCGTTTTACATCATGTTTATATGAAACAGACAAAAAAAAAATTCTGTGGTTTGCCAAATATCTTTGGAAAGAACAAGCTTTGTGGATAATCATTTTCATGTTCTACCTGGTCCTTGGTGTGTTAAATAGAAGAACTTTCTCTACCCTGAAAAAAGGCTTTGTGAGATTGGCCTTCAAGTAGTCACTTGAGGCAGGTTGATTAAGGAATATACTCAGCGTTAGATTTCATTGAGATTTGAATAATGGAGTTAGAATTGTCACTCCCGTAATCCAGTTATTTTTAGATCAGGATGGGTATGTGCCACTCCCCAAGTCGTCCGTATCACTGCTCTGAAGGCAGACAGAGCAAAACGCCGTTTGACAGAGTGGATCTTCTCCAGTTTTGTACTTGCAGCTTCACCCCATTAACACATCCCTTATTAAACGTGTTGTGCCAAAACTTGGCAATTCGAAGCAAAGGAATTCCAGTGCAGCACTGAGGGTTGCTGCCCAGCCCGCAGCTCAGATATGTAAGTAGAAACATTATGGTGGTATTGATGGTGGGACTTCAGCCCCTTTCATATTCCAGAAACGTTTGGTGAGGCACTAAATGTTTAATCAGCTTTTAGCTCTTGGAAGTCTTGGAGAAAAAAGGCGCAGGTATGAAATACCATCAGGATGTGGGTAAGATGTGCCTAAGCGGGTGCTTTAGCTACTGCGGTGTCAGGAAGTCTCTCGTGCTTGGAGGTCTTATGGTGGGGTGTCACAAGTCCTGAGGCCTGCTGCTGTCCTCAAAGCATGGCCGAATTCTCTCAAGAGCTCACTGAGCATCGGTGTACCGCTTAGGCCCTGCCTTCTCGGCCGCCGGTTGTCCCAGCGTGAGGTCCTGAGCTTTTCACACGTGCTAGCTTCAGCTGAGTGCCTCAAGGGGAACGGTATTTGTGAAAATCAGACCTTAGCTCTCACTGCTGAGTGCTGAAAAGCCATCCTTTGCTGTCTTGCAAGGGATTTGTGTTGTAGCTGCTGTTTGGCTGTGTGTTTTCTCTTGCCTAAAGGTGAGAACAAAACTGTTCCTTTGCGGTAGCTTTCTCTCTTTAGCTCAGGAAAATAGTCAGTTCTGTAAGTAAGTATCTGAATTAAAGCCTAAGAGATACCAATGGACCAGGAGGGGTATGTGGAAACAACTGAGGCTGTTTGCTGTTCAAGAAAGCCTGGTTGCAAGGGGATCGAGTGGAGGAAAACGGGGTTGCTTGCAGGGCAGGTGGATGAATCTGGATTATTTTAAAGGAGCTTCCTTACTTTGTTGACATGCCCTGGCTGCAGAGAGAATCAGAGCACCTGATTTGCTAAATTCCTCTTAAGAACAGGGAAATTGCAACAAAATAGTCTTTTCAGGGACTGAAAAGTGATTGCCCAAAAAGTAAAAATCAGCCATACCTGTGCCTGGCAAGTGCTCTGCGATATTGTCATTTTGGTTGTGTCTCGTGGTAATACCAGCTTCCGCTTAGAAACCTTCGGTGTCAGTGTGGGCAGAAAAAGGCCAAAACTTGCACAAAGTTCATCTCATGGTGTCTTCAGGCAAGGAGTTGTTTAATCATAAACTGGAATTTTGACTTTTTTTTTGTGCATTATTCCCAGGCAGGGCTTCTCTTTGCTGTGTCCAGGATGTCCACTCCTAGGTTTTGGTTTTGGTTTCTGGGCTGTTACGTCAGTGTAACCACAGCGTAGGAGCGGTCGCTGGTGTGAAGTTCCCCATGAGAGACAACCCACACGAGAGGCCTCAAATGCCGCGTGTTGTAAGCTTTAGAAGCGGGTAGGATCAAAGGGCAGGCTCTCGTTTCCCTGTCTGTGGGAAAAGCAAGGTTTCTGTGGTCATTTTGCACGATGTCAGGGGACAGGACAATATTTTAAGATCATCCCAATCTCAGAGGTGACTCAGGCAGCTGTGAAACATGATTGAAGTGGAATCAGTGAACTGATTACAATCTCTATACTGAAAATGTACGCCGGCCCCTTTGCAGTTTACAGCTCAGTAAAAGCAAGGAACATAAAAACAGGAAACCTTTACTGCCAGTACTTTGAAGAGGCTCGTTTGGGTGACACATCTTTCCATCGTGTTGTTTGTCCCTTAAAACCTGTTTATATGCTGAGCTGTCGAGGCCGCAGTGTTCATTCTGAAAGCAGCAAACAGCCAGCAGTTGGGACTTAAATCTACCAGGTATGTGGCAGCTACACTTGGAGCTCTTTTCCTGGCCTTAATAAACTTAATGAGGTTCTTTGGCTTTTCTTAGGTCTTAATCTTTTTCCACATGAATATTTGGGTATCAGCAGCATCGCATAGCTCTCATGTACTGTGTAATAGTGTATGTGAGAACTTCAGCTGCTTTTTTCCTCTTAGTTGTCTTATTGAGTAACTTTTATTATAAATTGTTTGATTTCTAAATGCTGGCATTTCATAATTGCATCTCAAAATGCGTGTTATCTTTGATCAGTCCTCTGGACTGTACAAAGCAGGATTAAGTAGAACAAATATTTACATCTTGATTTACCTGAAAGCAGTGTACTTTCATGCAGACATTATTGATGTTCTCCTATCTATGGTGGTAACATTAAAGCTTTGGAGTAAAGAGTTTTTATTTAAGTTGCTGCTTGATGCGTGCTGTGTTCAGGAATATAAATAAATAAAACTTACCCTGCTATGTTTTGTTCTTAATCACCAACGCAGCAGTCTCTAACTTACAGTTAGGCAGGTGAAAGAGAATTTCCTATTTATATACCCTCTCTGTTTAAAATGCCAGAGTTGCAAATTGAAGCCCAAGTCATTGCCAATCAGAAGTAGGTGTTTTATGGACTGTGTTCTTTGTTTCTTCTCTATTTCCATGTTTCTTTAGCCTTTGGTTTCAAGCTTGCATATTGTAGCAGCTGCTGCCTTTGCTAGAGCTTCAAGCGCACAAGGAATTACCTGAATTTATGTTGGGTAACTTTCTTTTGTTGCTCTTGCTGCTTTTTTGTTCTTTCCCATCTTTTTAGAGGGTGTTTTGGTAATTGGACAGTTGGACTGAGAGCATGTAGCACCCTGGCATTAAAAAAAAAAGGGGGGGGGGAAGGCATGACACAAGAGCGTGCTGTAAAATCCCACTTCTGCAGCGGCCACAGATACTTTGCTGTTTGCTGTGCAAGGGTTTTTGTTTTTTAAGTTCCTCTTCCCCGCTATACAAGCCGCCTGCTTGACGTCGCCATTCCCCACCTGCAAAGAAACAAAGGAGGCAAAAAATACTCCTGCGGTCGAGGAGGGGAGAGCGGCGGGAACGTGCGTGTGTGTTTCAAATGCCTCTTTGTGCTGCGAGGTGTACGGTCGGATGCGGCTCCGGGTGCAGCGGGCTGCATGCGTGACCCGTTCGAGTGGATTCTCTCTCGGCAGGCGTGCGGGATGCCTGGAGAACAGTAACTTTTTGCACAGCTGGCTATTTTTAATGAGACCTTCCACCATTTTCCAATGAAGCAACAGATCAGCGCTTCTAAAAAGATCTTTATCTTAACGGTTAAGAACAGGAGTCCTTTCTGTATTGAAAAACCTGAAAGGAAATAGCATCCTGTGTGAACTGTGGCTTTGTGCATACTTATGTAATGGGTTATCAATCAAATTTAATTAAAACTGTCCTTACGGCGGAGTTTTACTCCCTCTTAGTTCGGCTACGACACAAGGGAAAAAAAGTTCTTATCTTTACAAGCTGTTCTTGCAGAAGTTATTGCTGTGATTGCAGTTAAGAAGCCCTTGTTTTTAAGGCAAATAGATTAGTTTGCTTCTTTATAAAAAGAAATTTCTTGCCCCTTGGCCAACTCCAAAAATAGATGTGGAGTCCCCGAAAGTGAAGTGTTTAAATGCAGCATTACGGGTTAGAATGGTGGTGTTAAAAGATGGGATTTTACCAACTTCTGTCTTTCTTGTGGTTAGATAAAGTAAGGCTGCTGTAGGAAAATGGAGTCTGCATGCTCAGGTTTCCTTTGAGCGAGCCTGTGTGCATCCTGTGTGTGAACCATGCGAGAGCTCCCTCTTCTACAGTAGGGTCACTTGGTGACTGCTGTGCTGTCCCCTTGCATCCTACGGTTAGAAGAATAAATGTTAAAAAAATAAATGCGCTTTGTTTTTTCTCGCTTAAGTGTTTCCCGTGTTTGGTTATGTGCGAGGTTCTTTGCAGCAGTTCTGCCAGCATCAAAATCTTGGCTCTGCAGCGGTCAAGGCTTCAGAAGCGAGGCGAGTACAAACCTCGCTCCTTGGCCGGAGGCTCCAGCATGCGAGTGCCCGGTTCGGGAGAGAGGAGGAGCAAGCCTAGACATACATGCGTGTGCCACCCTTGGTTTTTACAGCAGAGTATTTTTGTTTCTTGGGTCGTGCAGTTTGCAAGAGGGTGCTGCAGGTATATGACGGCCACATCTTAAACCGTGCGGACGGTCCAGCCTCGTGGACATGCGAGAACATGCTCGTGGTGTTTGGGGCTGCGTGGCCGAGGCGAGGAGCTTTGCGTTTCCCAGATCTTTCAATGTCTAGGAAAAGAAATATCCCCCAGCAAGCATTAGCCCCTTCATTGCTCTGTGTTTGAACCTGGTGGTTGTGTGTGCCCATGTTAAATGGCACGTTGGTACCAACTGGGACCCTCCTCCTTTGACCTTTGCTTGGCTACTGAGTAGTGCTGGGTTTTTATGGTAACACTGAGAAAACGAGGAAGAGAGTGTTGGTTTTATTTGGTGAAATTGATATTTAAAATTTATTTTCTCTTGAACTGTGAAAGGTAATTATCTCAAAATGAGGAGCAGGTCTTTAAATGTAAAGGACCCGGAGAAGGAACACAAACATTTCCTCAGTACCAGGAGTGGAACAATAGCTCATTGTTGGGAGGAAGGGATCGCAGAAAAGCAAGCGGACTTTCAGAAATCGGGGGTTTATTTTCTATAGCTTACTATTTATATTGCACTTGGAGGCTCTTTGGGAACTAGATGTCCAGTTCCTGGAATGTGTGTCCCTTGGTCGAGGAAGGTTGGGCACGAGCAGAGCATGTCTTTTCAGTCGGCGTTTGTTAATAGACAATGCCAGGGTTACGGGCTGCTTGGAAAGCAGCTCTGTGTTCATGCGAGAGTCCCCTCTCTCGCTGCCTCGCAGCTTGGCAGCTGAGGAGACGTCCCCTAAAGAGACAGGACTCTTCTTCCTCCCACCCTCACTTTCTTTCTGCTATATATCGGGCCATTGAATAGGCTTGCATTGACCAGAAAGACAAAGAAGTCTTTCAGGCTCTAGCTTTAGCCACAGCCAGTGTGCTGTGGGCTTTTGTTAATACTTTCAGTCCCCCCTTTCTCTTTCAGCAGCCCTCACTCTCATTGTTAATACATTTCAGGAGCAGCACTGATATTTCTGAATTCATTTTGTTTGCTCAGTTCGCAGGAAAAGTTGCAGAAAGCTGGGGAGAGAACGTGTTGCCTCTTACGTTCCTCGCAGAGTATTTTCTTTCATGCCTTTAGCGGGGAAAAGTGGATCG
Source organism: Strix uralensis (assembly GCF_047716275.1). Classification (NCBI taxonomy): domain Eukaryota; kingdom Metazoa; phylum Chordata; class Aves; order Strigiformes; family Strigidae; genus Strix; species Strix uralensis. Next base: position 8,451,626 of record NC_133994.1, on the reverse strand, counting down.
TGTAAACAGATCCTGGCAAATCCATGCATGAGCAGAACGTGGTTGTGCAGCGTTAACGCCTGTGCAGGCTGCGTGCACGCGGAGACTAAATGGCTTGTTCCAGTGCTTGGGAATACTAAATGGCTTTCCCCCACCCCGGCTGGATTAGTCTCCATGTTGTCCTGTTTAATTTTGTTATTGCATTAGCCAGCTAAAGATGTAAGCTCTTATTAAAACAGCTGTTTCTGCTAAGTGGCAGTATAGAGTTGGAGAGTATTGTTCAACAGTTGTAAACTCATTCAGCATCATCCTAAACCAACCTTATTTTACGAGTGGATGTGCAAGGGGGTTTCCTCCTACCAATGGGTGGAGATGACAAAAAGGAAAGCTGCTTTTCCAATTCCACGTTAGTAAATCTGAAAGCGACTGGTAGGTGCTCTCTAATCATTATGAAACATCAGTATGGGAATTAATTCCTGGAAATGAAATGTTAGGAAGCAGCTGATGGAGAGCACTGGTGCATAGCAGGCATGCAAAAAAACATGTAAATGCTGCCAGGGGTAAGGATCGAGGTAAAATGATTGTTCCTTATCGTGAAGTGCAGACAGTCATTTTGGGGGGGTGCACCCCAGAATCAAATGTACTGTTGGGTGAAACAAGCTGGGAGAACAGGACAGTGACGAATTTGATTGTGCAAATGAGATAGTGTCAGCAATACTGTCGCAATCGAGATCTCAGAGGCGACCACAAAGGCCGCTTCTGGCATTGAAGCACCTCAGTGCACCATTTTTTCCGGAAATAGCTGGCTTTTCAGTACTCAAACCCGATTTTTAATAGCATGTAAAGCTGCGTCGTCTTCAGCTAGCATCTCCTCGACTGGAGTGTAAATTGTGGAGTTCAGAGAAATAAGTGAGGCTGTATTTCTGCACCTTTTAAAGGATAACGTAACTCTCTCCGGTGAACATGTGACAAGCGGGGAGAAAAATGGCATTCAGCCCCATGGAGGGGCTTGAGCAAGTGGCAAAAGAAATACTTGTCATGAGAGCACGACTTATTTTTTCCCTAATGGAGGGTGACTTAAACTTTTTAATAGATGGATGCTGAGCACACGGTTTCAAGCTGGAAAAAGCAGCCCCGGACATGACTGTTCATCACTCCCCAGCAGCCATCTTGTGCCTTGCAGTTGGGAAAGAGCGATTGCCTAACTTTGAGAAAGTACCCATATGTGCGTATGCTCCTTTTTTTTTTTTTTTTAAAGGACTCGAAGGCTTTAAGATCCATAGTCTTTTAATAAATTAAACCAGTGCTGGATAGATACAGCAATACAAGGATGTAAGACAGGAGAATGTGCTAGATCAGCATTTCTTTGCCACCTATCTGGAGAGGCATGGATCTGTCTGATTGCAGTATACTTGAACATTTTGAGCGTATACTTCTCAGTGATGCTTTACTACAACGTTTTTGTAGCTTTTTCTAGATCAGTGTGTACCCACAGGTGCAAAATAGGAATCAGTGCTTTTCCCCTTGTCTCCTGCCTCTTGACACCACCCCATTAAATGGGATAAACCAGCTCTTGAAATACTTTGGGACCACTCAATAAAACATGAATCTGGTTCATGTTGTTGCTCTTGGGAAGGAAGCTCTCCGTCATTTCAAATTTAGCTTCGCGTTTGAAAGGCTTCCTTCACTGTATAACCAAAAAAAAAAAAATCTAATATTTGATTAATTACTCAGAAGAGATTACTTTAGCCAGGGAAAACTTCATGACTGTTCGGCCACACAATGCAAACACTCCTCGTGCCTTGGGAAGTGTTGTCTTAATTCTCTTACTCTTGTCAGAGGGTCTGGTTCTAGTTTTTGGGGTGTTTTTTAGCTTTGTAAGTAAATGCCTGGGGTAAAATCGCTGTGTGGCAGCGTAGCCCAATAGAGGGAGTCTGAACTTTAAATAAAGCCTTGTCTGAATTCCTTCCAATTTCCTGTACAAAGAGATGAGCCTTGCCGCGTGTCTAGAAGGCTAATAAATTTAGGCTCTTGTGGATCAAAGGGGAAATGAATTTGAAGGCCTAGGGGCCTTCACTTTACTTAAAAAGTATGGAATGTGTCCGTGAGACAACACTCAAATTGTCCTTTCTACTCATTTTGTTTTAATTTACACCCAAACTTTCCCAACAAAGTAAAAATGAGTTGTTTTCTTCACGTCTTCAGCAAGTGAAATCGCGTAGCTGCCGTGCCACCTCTCCGTTTGGTGGTAGAGGGTTTAGACCTTGGGATTGGACCAAATCTGCTGGATTTTTGCACGCTTAGCCCTTAATTGAAGCAAGGTATGCTCTTCTAATCCCCTCTACCCCTAAAGCTACTGAAACCACGACACACTTCAGCATCACTTGTTGCAAAAATCCCCCCGATCGCTTCATTACGGCCACTGAAATGCAGGTTTTCTGGGCTTGGTTTTCTTTCTGTTGGGGGTGGGGAATCTGCCATCTTCCTCTGCAAACCTTTCTGGAAGATTTATTGTAATAAAAATCTTGGGTTTAAAAGCCCTGGCGTACATTTTGACCTTGGGTGCCCTTTTTACTGCTCTTCTTTTCCTGTCTTTGATGTCTGAGCGCCGCATATTTGTGGCGATTTCCACAGGCATGTGTTGTGCTCAGACGGACGTGGCTGTGCTTCCGGACTTAAAACACCAGCGCTCAGACTCAGTTTTGATTAGTTTTGAGTAAAGGGAGATTTTTATAATGCATAACCATCAGTCTGGGACTTTCAAATCAGTTAATTAATTATTGGGAGCGTTGTCGGGGTGCGGAGGTGGGAAGCAGCTCTGGGATGGCTGGAGGGGGATTGATGTAGCCAAGTTAGGAGGCGTCTTGACCAAACTTGTGTAATGTCTGGACCCTCTGAACTATACCAGGGACAGCTCCATCAGACAAGGGATGGGACAATCCCTGTTTTAGTCCCTTAAGCCTTTCCTACTCCAAAAACATAAAATCCAATTGCATGCATGTTAATACTGACTTAGCTGAACTGGCAAAAGCACCCGTGGAGCGCCTCCCGAGCAGAAGAATCCAGCGTATTAAATGTGTGTATTTGACTTATGCGGTGATAAAAAAATGCCTGCAGCTGCTAAAGCTGGGTCAATAGTCGCCTTCCTATTTGGGCTAATATTGGAGAAAGCTTTTCTGTTTCCCTGACATGGCTCGAGTAGAGGATGCAGGAGATGAGTCAGAAAATGGCAAAATGAGCTGCTGCCTCCGTTTTATCAGGGGGGCTTGTGCTAAGAGCGGCCGCATTCGCACCCAGCTGCTGGGGTAGCCCCGTGGGCTTTAAAATGTTTGAAAGAATTTGATCAACTCTCCTTTTTTTTTTTTTTTTAGGTCCTCACATTCTCTTCCTTACTTTCCCCTCCTACCTCTCTGTTTTCAGCTCCATCTCTTCTGCTGGGAAATAAATATAAACTTGCTTGCTTTTTCACATTCTCTTACTAATTCTCATAGTATTGCTTTTCATACAAACTCTTCTGTTTCAGGTGTCTGTCCTCTAGAGATCTGCATATGTTGGGTTTTTTTCCTTTGAAAATATGAACCTGCTTGCAAATAGGTACATGGAGATTTTTTTCTGTAGCGATATAGATGGTTTGACATGGCCCCATGCCAAAACCAGTGCAGGGAATGGGGTAGGGGACCAAAATTCAGGTGCTTGATACCTGCCACTGTTGTTTGCTCCTTTTACTAAGTAGCTGTTGGGTTTCAGCAGCTTTTTTGGGGGATGAGAACCCAAAATTTCTCCTCTCTCTTCCCAAATGTTGTAAATGCCCATTTCTTATGCTTCACCATCATCCACATCTCTCCAAAGAAAGAGCAAGTCAGCTGTCCCTGCTCAAAGGAGTTATTGAGGAGCGTGAGTCCCGGAAGCTGTTGCAGGCTGTGTCGTGAGCCAGTTAATTCAGTGATTGGGGAGGCCCCAAAAAAAGAAGGGGAGGGCAGAATCTTGGGCAGGCAGCTCTTCCGAGCTCCTCCCAGCTGACTGGCGTGGATGAGCAGAGACGTCGTTAGTGCCTGCCTCGTTATTCGCTGTGCAGAGTGTGTAAGCACCGGGCTCAGGGCTGAATCTTTTAAATTGGGCAGCAAGGCATTGCAACGCTCCACGTGGTTGCACCCAAATCCATGTAGTGCTTCACCCTTAGAGGTTGAGCAGTGTTAAAAATCACCGGGCTTCAAAAGCGGGCAGCATGCCTTGGGGCAGGGTGTGAAGGCTGGGCTGGGGTTGCTCTACTCCAGCACGGAGACGGTGGCTTGCCCGGTGGTGTTCAACCACGCCTGTGTCGCTTGGTTCACAACGGAGGAGAAGAAAGGGCGGTAGCTGAAATTTGAAAGGAACAAACTTAGCTGCTCGCTCAGCTTGTCTTTCAAACCTCGTTTCTCATGGTTCTTGTGACAGTTTTAGGAAGTTAAGAAACGCCTTGTTCCTCCTGCCTTGTCTCCAGGAGGCTCTAGAGAAGATGTGCCCATAAGGTTGGGGGGTTGCTGTCAGTCACCGTGCTTCAGGCGTTGGCTTGAAATAGAGGAGGAGATGTCCTCCAGTCCTGTGCTGGTGAGATGAGACCTCGGCTCTTGTATGAATCATCTGGGGTCAGAGACAGACACACGTAATCACCGAATAACAGGTCTGTTGTTCTGAGTGCGTGAACTGGTTTCTACGCTCTTAAAAGACGTCATGAAATAGAAACTCTCTTTTAGAATCAAGTGCTCTTCCGATGACGTCTGCAGCCAAAGGGATTAACGTCACTAAAGGAAAAAATGTGATTATTATTATTTTTAATTTTTATGACTATAAGAGTCCCTCTCCTGCTGCAGCAAGAGTATAGTAGACCCAGTAGCAGCAAAACCAGGCAAAAGCTGATCATTCACTATGTATTCGGTGACTCCTTAAAATGTAGCAGATCAGGTAAACGCCAGGTGAAGTAACCTTATAATTAAAACAATCAAAGTGGAAATCAGAGTGCGTCCGTGATAAAATTAACGCTTTGAGGTAATATTTAATAGAAACTGCATGGTGAAATGTTCACTTTTTTTGCTTGAGCTCTGCTCCGTAGCCGTAACGTTTCTTTTTCCTCTTGGCCCACGGCCCCGTTTCTGCGCCTGTCGTGCAGTAAATGGCCTCGCTGTGCGTGTTTCCATATCTCAGCACATCTCAAATTCCCGGCGCCGCTCGGAGGGTCCTAAAGAGTGCTCATATTTTTCCATTCAGGAGCGCCTGCCTCCCTGGACGGCCCAAAGAGCTGCACTGACTGCTTTCCTCCGTTCACCGGCTTTTTGGTTATGGAAACAGAAGAGGAGGGAGCCCCGTGGGTTGTGTTTTGAGTGGGTGGGGGCTTTCCTCAGGTGGAGGTTTTTTTTTTTTCCCCTGGAAGCAGCAGTAACAGTCAAAGCTTGACTACCCCAATCCCTTCAGTAAGGAAGATAAGTCCTAAAGGATTTTTATTTTTTAGGGCTGTTTTCTATGCCATAACAGGGAATTTAGTTTCTAGTGAAACAGCAGAAAGTAACTCCCTCCCGTCAGTTGGATCATCCACGGATCGCCTTGGGGATTTGCTTTTGTATTTATCAGCCAGTTTTATACCTGTTATCTTTACCTTAGGTGCCATGGCATCAGCTAACCCGACCTGTGACAAAGATGGTCCTTAAAGGAGGGATGTGGTTTTCCCCACGGCTCTGTTGTTATGAGATAGTGCACAGCGTTGCAGGCAACTCTTTAGTATTACATTTTACCCACCTGAGTAACCTCTTTTGCTTGGGAAATAACCTTCTCTGTTCTTCATCAGGGCACGCATCCTCACTTGTCCTAGCAAAAGGTTTTTGGTTTCTTAACAGTCCTTGTATTCGTTCACCTTGATGCGTTAAGAAGCCTCTCTAAGCGTGTTTGGTATAAGTCAACTCAGATATAAGTGTCCATCTAAACAAGAAGAAAAAGCCTTTTTTAGGTAGAGAAGGCCAAGTACTTCAAGCTATAGCAAGTTTGATTAAATGAATCAGAATTCAAGGTCTGGAGATCCTGTTGGGGATTTCCAGCTGGGTTTCCCCTTCAAGGGTGCTGTTGCTTGTGATCGGTATATGGTAAATATTAATAATACGTGGTATGAAATGGAAGAAAGGTGGTGGTGTATAAAAGTAAAGATGACTGATGAAATAGCTGACCTTGCAAAATACTTTCTCCTGGCAATATGCTCTTAAAATATGGAGGAACACATCACGGGATGTATATAAAATCACTTCTGTTTAAATTGAAAATATGAAAAGCCATCACGCTTAATATTTCACTTAATTGGAGGAGCAGCTTCTCCAACAAACTCTGACCCAGTGCTGGGTGCCGAAGGACCCTTACACATATCCACAGGTAGCATGCATGTTTTAGAAGCATTTGGATGTGGACGTTATTAAGTAAATCTTGAAATCGCATGTGTTTCTACTATAAATTATTCTATCATTAGCTATATTTTCAATTAATCCATTTAGTGAATGCATGTGAAAAGTTGTGAACGGCTTAGCTCAGCTTGGATATCTGTACGTTTTAATTAGCTGAGACGGTCTCTGAAGGGCTTTGTTAGTTATTCTGTACTTGAATGCTTTTGGATTTTACAAAATCTGTTTTCTCTTTTTTCTTGAGGAAAACGCAGTTATCTCTGCATCTTAAATTTTGCAAAACCACGGCCTGCAGGTCCTTGAAAATTACTTTTTGAAACACAGACTTAACCAAAATGCTTTAGATTAAATGCAGGATTTTCCTAGCTTCAAGGTAGCTTGTTTTTTGTTTTGTTTTTGTTTTTTTGGTTTTTTTTTTTTTTTTTTTTTTTTTTTTGGCATTCTGAGCATTTGTCGCTAAAGATTGGGTGATTCATTTGGGTTGGGATGTACGGGGGTGCGAGTCTGGCTGTGCCCATCTCTGGCACTGATCGCAGAAAACAACAGCTGATGTTAGAAAACAGGTACAGGATTGTACATTAAACTAAGGATATGGTTAGTAAAACTTGTTGCTGGCAGAATTGGTACCCAAGTGCTGCAGGTATTTGTGATTAGCCCCTATTTTTTTTTTTTTTTAAAGGAATATTGTTTTTTAGTCATAGGTGGAAAAGTTATAAACCCATCCCTTTTATTAGATGTTGCAGATGTCTGGATAGGACTTTGTTCAAACTTGAATGCAAAGCTTATAAATGCTCCTGAATTGCTGTTTCTGTTACAGTATTTAAGGAATACATTTCAGAAGTATCTGGGGAAATTAAAAGTTAGTTTGCTGGTAGAGGGTAGCATAACCGCACTTGAAATATGTTTTCTTTATGCTGCTTTCTGATTCAGCGTAGCTTTTCCTCACTTGAAAAATAAAGGCTCTGTCTGTGCTGCGCAGGTAAGAGCTGACCTCGGAAACTCTTGGCTTATGTTAAAACCACTTGGTTGCGTAAGTGGTTATTACAGTTTTCAGTTCTTGTGCCATCAAATAACATTATTTGCCGAGAAAAATTGTAGTGCATTGTCATCTTTTTATTTGCTGTGAAAATAGAGAAGGACGAAGAGTGAAATGACTAGGGAGGAACGGGGAGGGCGGGATACTTCTCGTCTTAAAGCATTATGGAAGATTATGGAATGAGAGCTCTTTATGCAACAACTGTTTGAAAGCCACATGCAGTGCTTCGGGCATCCATGAAAAATTGGTTAAAGTTAAATCTGCTTAAAAATCTACATCACTCCATATTTTCACTGTGCAACGTGGGGATGCTTTAATTGTTCCTGAATTAAAAGAGGCTTTAATATCTCCCCATAAGACAGTCTCCAGGTTCATAACGATGATCTAAAGATCCTTGTGTGTGTGACCTCTCTAGCGATTGATAGCTACTTGCTGCGAGGAGGACAAATGCCTGAAAATACTTCTTCTGCTTGCACCAAGCCGGTGGTCTTTGTCCCCGGTTCCTGCGGCCCTGACGAGGAGGCTCCCGGTGTAGTCGTCCCGCTCTGCCCGAGGAGCTTTGCCGGGAGGCTGCTCGGCGCCGGGAGCCACGCCGTGTGGGAGTGCTGGGGAGCTGCCCGGCGGCACCGCGGGATCCTGGGCCTGAAAACTGGTTCCCGCCTCGAGGGACCTCTTCAACTAATGAAGACGTGGGCCCGGTATCCAAGATAATACACCATATCTTGCATAAATTTAGAACAGAGTGCAGCCAATTTCACAAGCTGCTGCTAAATTATTCTTTCTCAAGCTGTGCCAGATAACTTCATGCACTGAAGTAGCACGAGCTGGAGCTTTCTTAACAAGGAGTTTTAGACCTGGTGTCCTCCAGTACCAGCGTTGCTTCTTTCTTTGAGAACCTCTGTATGAAATCATCTGTAGTACATGAAAGAGAGGAAGCTGTCTGCATAGCAGCCCCATATCTCTGCCATTAGGAGTTATTTTAAAAAGTCTTGTCCCTTGGTCACCTCTTTTTATTATATAGGCACATTATATATATGCTTTTGTCAGAGATGAGCTTGTTAGCAGCTACAGGTTAGGTGCTGTTGATGCCACGTACAGCAGCTTCTGGGCAGAAGCCTCGTATGGAGGAAGGCTAAATGACAGTTATCTCCTGGTTTACCTCTGCAGGGATGAGAGATGGGACTTCAGCCTTCTGGCGCCAGGTCCAGTAGGTTAAAACCTTCAGGAGTTTTCTGTTAAAGAACTTCATTCAGTCGAGCGCAGATGGCTGTCTCCACCCTTCACCTCCTTCTCCTTTGAAGTTCTCAGATGGCTGGAGGTAACTGCCTACGTAGAGACATGAGCCCTGTAGCTCCTTGTGCCAGCTGGGAATGGCTCATATATTGAATTTTGAGACCCCGCCCCCATAGATTTCAATGGTAGATACTTTGATTTTACTTTTTTCCAGTGTTGACTGTTGTCTTTTGTCATGTCCATTAAGAAGATGCCCTGCATGTAAATTAGTGCTCAAGGCTCCATTTAGTATCACTTTCCTATAAATACTGTGCCCGCCAGTGCACTAAATGGGATAGGGAGCGCTGCATTGATTCATCAGCACCCGAGCTAAACCTTGTCCGTGGTCTGTCCTCACCCCCTGTTCCCAATGCTAGTAGTCTCCTTTCCCAGAGCACTTAATCCCTAAACCAAAAAATGGACAATTTAAAATTCCTCGGCATAACTGTCTGCAGCTTGGCAGATAACGTAGAAATGCAACTTGACCCGTGAGTAACCTTGTCTTATGTTCAAGTTCTCGAGCGCTGCTGCGTAGCCTTCCAGATCCACGCCTGCGCAGGCGCGGTAAAGCAGCTGTACGTCACCACTTGGGTTTTATTGCACGTGGTGTTTATAGACACATCTTTGGTCAGGGGTCTGCAGAGGAACAGCCTGATCCAAAACATCCATGGCAGCTTGGCTGGACTGTAGCAGCTAAGGGTTTGTGTTTTTTTTTTTTTTTAAATCTACTGGGAGTGTTTGTAGGGGTGTAGTTGCAGGATTTGCACCTGCACGGGAACACAACATGGGGTTGTGCACCGCAGGACACAGCTCGTGATGGGAGGGTGCCCTCTCCAAAGCATGTTCCCAGAAGGGAGACAAGAACTGGCATGTTCCAGGTGGTATGTAAAACATCTCCTGAAAGATTCAGTGTGTTAATGAACTAATGGCACTGAAATGAATTACTAATTAAAGAATTTTAAGACTGCAAATCAGGTAGTACCATAGAGAACAAATCTCGCAGTGTTCAAGGGAAGCTGTGGGAAATCTGTTCTCAGAGCAAGTGTCACTTTTCCCACTTGTTTCTTTTTTTTTTGTTTGTTTTTTTGTTAAAATGCATGACAGGTTTTGTCTGTCCATCTTAGGGCTTGCTGGCTCACGTTGCCTTGAAGCTCATATGGTCCTTGTGGGTGTCTGCATTCGTTCTTGCCCATTTTCTCCGTAAAGGAGCACTTGCTGATCTCCTTCACCTATACAGACTCCATCCCTGTCAGGAATAAGCTGCATCCTACTAAGATTTACCTCCCTGCTATCTCACATGAAGGACAAAAATAATCTTAGAGGATCACAGAGCTACTTGTGACTTCAGCTGATGTGAACATGCGCATTGCTCTGCTTGCTTTCTCATAGCTTGCAAAATTCATTTTGACCCCTCGGGGCTGTTGTGCCCGGCTCCGATGTAGGCTGCAGCAGTTTGGCAGAGGTGAGGAAACAGATGAGGAAGCATTAAAGAACGTGGTGCGTATGCAGCTCAACTTCATGCCATGCCCAGTTCCTCTACTCGAATGCAAAAGAGGAAGAGCCACTGAGCAAGACTGTATTCTGCCTCAGCTGAGAAACGCGCAGATTTCTGTTTCAGAATGTCAATTTTTGGATGTCTTGGGTGAAGGCAGGTGCTTTGATGGATGTAGTTTCACGTTAGGATTGAAGAGATGTGCCTGTGAGCTGCAGCTGCAAGGGTGGATCTGCCGTCACTGGGCTGTGTCTTCATGCTAGCTCCCTTGTCTGGGATGCAACGATCATGTGAGTATTTGGTGATTTAAATCAGCTCACGGAATCGACTGAAAACTTCACCCAGCCAAGAAAAAAAAAAATAGTTTTCTGTTGAATCACCAGGCTGAGCTGGGTCACCGAAGAGTCTTGTGATTGTTAGCCCTTACAGAAGGGGGTGGCTAGCCACTATGTAGCAACTGGGTTGGTTTAGGGATCCCATGAAACCTGACCTGTAAAAGCCAGGTGCTTGTGGTGAGGGGCAAGGGAAGCGCCGTGCCCTCAGGGAGCAGTGCTTTTGGTTTTTTGCCTTTTCCCATGGATACCGGATCTACTCTGTGACCTGGAATTATTCCTTTTTGCCCCTTTAATTAACAGTGCTGCCAGAAGGTCTCTAAGTGACACTCCAGGGGAGGTGGCGGGCAAGGGGTAAATCATCTTTTGAACTGCAAGCTCCAGCACCTTTGAAGTCTCCATTTCTTTCCCCTACCTGTCCACCCAGACGTGAACTGATGGAGGAATTGCTGAATGTAGGACTTGGGCTTTTTCCTTCCTGTTTCAGGTTCTGATCCAGAATTGTCCCTTGCACAGTGCAAGTGTGAGTTCTGCATTGTAAGAGCTATGTAAAATAGCAAGAGCCACTAATTTCAGTCACTTGCGCAATAAATTTTGCTGCTACAGAGGCTGATATTTTACTTGGACAGATTTTTTTTTTATATTGAAAGGGATGAGCTCTCTTGTTCTAGAGGTAGGCATCCTGCTGGCTGACGCTAAAGGTGGTTTTATTTTTGTCAGGGCCACAAAAATAAGTATTTGGGTGACAGGGGAGCTTCAGAGCTATGTCTCATTTCAGGGAGTAGCAGGGGTGTAATAGCTGCATAAAATCTTCTAATTAAACGAAACAGCTGAGCTGTTTAGGCTTGTGAACTGCCACTAAAATGCTAATTACTTTGGAGGGTGAGAATGTCTGGAAGAGCCTCTTGATCAGAAATCATGAAGGCTTCTCCTGTTTGAGTCAAGTTCTTGGGTTATATTAGTGTCCGGAGTAGCTAATCCACAAACTGCTGACCCTCCAGCCTTTTGGGAGTTGAAGACCTGCTGCCTTCTTGAGAATGCACAGATGTTTGAATCGTCTTGGAGCACAGAAGGTGATTTAACAGCAGCTTGCCAAACTACAAGAATAATTTTGGGAGACATATCACTGTCTCTGGTCATCCAAAAGCCTATTACTTACCCAGTTTTGGTGATTTTTACATTTTGTATCTGTATTTGTAGCTTCCAGATTGTCAGTTGATGGTGTATTCAAGTCTGCCAGTTAGCAGGGACAGCCTCCTAGGGTGATGAGTGCAAATGAAGGATGGCTTTTCTGTAATTGAGAAGGAAAAAGCTAAAAGCTGTTAGTTACTACCTTTATCTTACTGAGGCCTTTTCATCCCTCATGTTTTAAGCCAAGTGATCTGATGCTTTCGAAATGGATTGTGCTACTAGAAGAGATGCTCATGTGGGGTGTGGGGAACAGCATCTTCAACCCAAAGAAAACACTTCCCAACCCACATGATGATCCTGGCTGTCTTATCTGCAATCACCTTGCAGCTTTGCAGCACAGCTGGAGTCAAAACTATTGCTTCCCAGTTCGGTGCCCTGTCTCCCCAGCTATGCAATGTGAGCTGGATCTGAAATACCTAGACCATCTTCATTTCGGGTGATGTCTCGGTGAAGTCCTCTCATGGCTTCAAGTTAGAGCATTAACTAGAGCATTGTTTCCTTAGTGGGTGTACCTGCTCCTCCTTTCCCAGCCCCGCCAAACTTCCATCCTTTGAATAAATCTTCCAAGGCTTTTATGATTTGTAAAACTCTGATGGCTGTCATGCTGTGAATTCAGTTACTGAAGGTTTAGACTATTACCATCTCTTATAGGAAAATGATTTCTTAAGGGGAATCTGCTTGTATTCTCATTTGGGAGTGCAAAAAAACCCCACCAACCATCTGGAAAAAACACTTTGTGCAGCGGTTTAAAGTTATAATAATGTTTAGGATCACTATGTTATGTTTAGGTCAGCCTCAGCAGCTGCCTCTGGGGTTAACACGTCCCTGCAGCTTAAGTTGTACGCAAGGGATGCGCTTAGGGAAACTATAGGAAGAACATTTTATGGTGCAGCCTCCCCATCAATCTCTTCCTGCTTGGTCCTGTGCTTTAGGCCGACCTAGTTGTCGGCATGGCTGGGTGGTGAACAAAGTTTGGAAGAAAAGGTTCATTTTAATCTAAATCAGCTTGACCGAGCAGCGGTGAATGGGCTGGCACTGGCACGGGGCACGCGGCAGAGAGGGGCCAGGTCCACCTCCTCTGGCAGTGCTGCTGCTGGATGACGGCTTAATACTAGACCTCTCCTTATTGTGTGTCCTGCCTGCAGGCGTCTGCTAGTTGGATTACATGTTCATGACAGTAATTTTCCTTTGATGCCACCTGACTCCTTGTAGATGCTATCTGTGACTTCCTTCGCCCCAAGGAGCCTTGAGAGCAGAGTCTTCCCTGTCCTCTCTTTCAGGTTGGGGACTGGTTAGGAATAGCTCTGAGAGCATCCAGCCACCCGAGTTACTTTCTTTCCAAATCAGTTCCTCCCCTGGAAGGAACCTAGTGCTGGATTTGGATTTTTAAAAGGCAAAATGAAAAGTTTGAGAGGAGGAACTGAGCGTTGGGAAGTCAGTATTGAGAGTTCATGTATGATGTTGCTGTGTCGTAGGGAGAGGACAATTTAAAAACTTATTTTAGAAGCTTTACCCATCCTTGTCGGGGTATTCTTCTGGTAACCTCAGTGGTTTCTTGACCTACAGAGCTTTTGCAGTTGCCTGGCCACCTAGACAGCTGGAGATGGGTTCCCCAAGCATGTAGCCCCATTTTTGGTAGCAGAGTGATATCTTAGCCGGGTCACATTTGGTGTGATTTATTCCCAGCACGTGGCTGGTGGCTGGGGCCATGCAGCTCCTGCTGAAACAACACTGGGGAGATGCAGGTTCTCTTCCTCTGTTTTTATGTATGTATGAATCATCTATAAAGGTGCGTGTACACACTGTAGGATGCTTACAAGTACGCTCTGACTCCTGTGGCTACATATATTGATCAGTTCATACATGTTTTAAGAAATAAGGAAATTATGTCTTGGGGTAGATCTTAAGGTGACAAACAAAAACCCAGGTTTGCCTTTAATATAGAGAGGTAAAGAGCAGAACCACCTAAACCCATCATTCCCACACCTTGCACTCTATACTTGGGCAGAAAGCAACGGAAAGCTTAATAATTGATTAGAGCAGCACAGCCCCACAGCCCCGGCAGATAAGATCTGTAGCAATTTCATGTAATATTAAGAGATAGTTAGCCCAGTATCGCATGGCATGAGCCCAGCTTCCTGGCATCGCCCTGCTGGGGACTTTTGGGCTTTGTTTTTGATGCTAAGCTGTTCAGAGCTGACTGGGCGTGCACAGTGCCGGCGTAACACATCTCTGCTTCTGCTTTATTCGGTGTATTTTGGAGTGCAGGCTTCATCTGGCATCTCTCCTTGGGATGTTGGCCCACGATGGTCCTCAAACTCACAGCAGACTCTGCAGAGCTCAGCCAGTTTTAGTGCTGGTTGCCAAGGCTCACCCTGTTGAGCCTTTCCTCCCACCTTAATATTTTGGGCTCTTTGTAAGGTCCCTCAACTGGGCTTGTGACTAGAGGACCATGAGAAATCACTCTGAGCAGTAGGAGCAGTGGCTGGGCGGGGCAGGACTGTTGAAGACTAATGGGGCTGTTTCAAGTTCCTGAGTGTAGCTGGTTTCTGCAGCATAATGGGACTTTTAATTAACATGGACAAGTACAATCATAAATAACCCTCCTAAAATTAAATGGAATTTTAAGGCTACATCGGCATATTCCCCATGATGCCATTGCCTCTCTGGAGGCATGACTTTCCAGCTGAAGGGAGCTGATGAAATCTATTGACTTTTTCATCTCTCAAAAGAGTCCATATATTGTAAGAATAAAGTATGAATTTAAAAAATATGGAAGCGGCTGGTGTTTTATGGAGAAAAGTGGACTATTAAGCTAAAACAAGTCAGCTAGTGAGAAGTTTACTGTAGCTGAGCAAGAGATGCTTTCCTGGCACCTTGTTCACCTTGCATTACCTGTTACCTGAGCTGGCACAGACATGATCCAGGGTGCCTTTGTGGGTTTGTTTTTTAATTACTAATACTTTGCATGTTGGTCTAAACCTGGATTTAACCTTTTCAGGGGTTGGTTTGAAACCCACTTCTTGGAGATGCTGCAGTTAAAAATACACATAGGACAAAGTTCCCAGTTACAGAAATATTCAGTCCGTCGCTTCCAGACCCGTCCCCCCACCCACAAACACCACGCTTCAAGGAAAATCCCAGCAGGTTTAGACAGTTTCTGCTACCCCAGACAACCTCTCCAGGTCTACACTGAAAATAGACGATTTGCATTGATGCTGGGGCTGCAGTTGAGGAAGACGGAGATGAAGTAACAAAATCAGGTTGCCCTTAGAAACGCATTTGTATTGGGCAAAATAATTGATTGGGTTTTTGTCGCATTTGCACTGATCTGGTATATTGGCTGACAGCTCCCCTGATAACTCACTCCTGACGGCTTGCAGGCTGGATGAAATGCATCAGGGTGAGGCGAGGTCTGGGGATGATTTACGTGCTGGTGAGCTGTCTCCAGTTCTTTTTAATTTAGCGATGCAAAACTGAGCCTGAAAGTAATGAGCTCTAGATAATTAGGTGCTTGTCTGCAGGTGTAACTATTGCAGCTGCCTACAGCTGGTGCTCTTAATATTGCTGATTTTTATTTGAAAGCATTAGGGAATGAATGAGATGCTGGAAATACAGTTCATTTGCAACAAAGAGGTGGGGTTTTTTTCCTGTTGTTATCTTCCCCTCTAACCCCAGCCTTACTTTGGCATTCCCATTTGGCTTGACTATGAGACGTATCATGTGTGGACCAAAGACTAAAAGGAAATGATGGTGCTAAGTAGCAAAGTGTTGTACACAGCGATGATGTGTGGTATGCATCAGAGATTGACGAAAGGCCTGGTCTAATTTATCATCATTAATGATTAGCCAGATGGGAAGTAGTATCTCAAATTCCTGCCTTGGTTGTGAAGGCATTGCTGATGCGAAAAATGCAGCACAGCACGTTACCTGCACGTCAGGAAGGCGAGTGAGGAGCAAAAACATCGCGGAGTGGATGTACGTAGGAAGAAAGACTTTGGAAATAGATATTTTGTGGAATGGATATTTAGAAAAAGCATGTAAGTTGGAGGGTTGGGAGATGTGCTCAGGTATAAATAGAACGTGCACTTTGACTGTGGCTGCTGCAGTGCAGCTTTAGCATCTTTAGTCAGAAAGAAGTGCTGGGTTGTGCCTCAGGTACCGTGTGCCACCCTGAAGTTCGACGGTGCGGTCGGACGTGTGAACGCGAACACCAGCACCTGCAGATACAGAGCAGCGTTCAGAGTGCCTCTGAAATGTGTCGGGACTCACTCACGAAGGGAGAGGAGGAGAAATCTGAATAGCTGGAGAATGCTGGGTCCCAGCAGCGGCGATGCTGGGGGAAGGAGAGGGAAATCACGCTTTTCAGTAAGCATTTGAAGGTCACATTTTCCTTTCAAGCTGCAATTTTCAGAGGAGCCTTGGAGAGCTTGTCTTCCGACAGCCATTGAGGTTCATCGGGATTTGTGTGTCCTTTTTCTTTTGAAAGCTCTTGCTGCTGCCCTGTTCCTATTCAGTTCAGTGCAAGCGCTGGTCGGGTGACATTATGTGGCAGACAGAAGGGAAAGGAAGTGTTTGGGATTATTTGAAAGCTAGTACTGAGATTAATGTTATGTAATTAGGTAAAAAGCTTAAGATGAATTTCAAGAAAAGTTTTATTATGGGGAGAGTATTTGTTTAGAGGATGGCATAAGCTGGGATAAGTAGCGAAAGCCTCACTGCTTGTAACAGTTGGATCTGGACAAAGCTTGGGAGATGATACTTTAATGAGGGAGTGCTTAAATGGCAGAGGGATGGACAAGCCTTATCACCTTCAGTTATCGTCAAATAGTTCAGACGGGGAGCAAGGAAAGTCCTGCAGACAGTAATTTCGAACGAGGCAGGTGCAGTTCATAAAGGAGCCAGTGAGACGGTGTGAAACATCAATAGTATTTATGTAGGTGCATCTCTGGTACAAAAGCAAAAGATAAATACCTTATTTAAGGTATTTGTTACAAGCATAAAACAGCCCATAAATGAGAACTTCAAGAGAATTCGGTGTTACTGCTTAATACACAAAATAACATGAAGGATTAAAAAGGTAGTTTGCACAAACACTTCATTGATCCACTTAAAATTTATGTTTAACAAATGCCAATTCGGTTGTGAACACTGACTACACATGTTGCAGTAAAGGAGTCTTATATTAGGCCATAAAATATTGAAACAAGCTTAATAATGGCTTGTGCCGTAAGATCCTTCTGGGTGTAAGTCGTTACAGAAGGTGGTGAATCGCGGAAGTATGGTTTGCATCTATTTACAGGGATAGAGGCATGATGATGTACAGCTCTGTTACATAGCTTGGTAATTTTAAACCATAAACCAAACCCCATTTTTGCCACTTTACAAACACCTTTTATTGTGTTACTTTATTTTTAAAACATTTGACTAGCCAGAAATGTGTCCTTAATATCAGAATTAAGTATTGGTGTAAAGCTGATACGGCCTTCTAAGGAATTCTTCACCTGCAGCTCTTGACTGTGACCGTATTTCTGAGTGCTTATGCCAGCAAAAAGTTGTATTTATTTTTTCCTTGCTTTGATAACAATAAACACCAAACATTGAAACAACAATCCCCCATTTGGTTTTGACCTGTAATACAGTCAGGACGCTGAATCATACTTTATTTTGACATCTAATCACATTGCACAAGACCAGTTGCATCCGTCCAGGAAAACTGAACTAACCCCACTGTTTTAATACAGAGAGCCAGCTCATTCCTTTGAGGTTCCACCAAAAGGCATGGCCCCCTTGGCAGGAATCTGCTAGCAAAAAAAAAAAAACCCAAACCCTGAACAAATGGAAAAAAAAAAACCCCAAACCCACCCTAAAACAAAACATCTCTGCAAGGATGGGAGATGTTACACGTCTGGGCAGTTGCTGGGGCTGGGATGTGCTGTTGGATATAGGCAGTGGAAAGGTCGGAGAGGGCTGAGCAGCAGGTTGGCATTTTATTAGGTTCTTCTTAAGTCTTTAAGCATTTTCCAAAGTCCTTGAATTACATTGTTCTTGATTTCTGTAATTAATTATCCCTGACCTCTTATTAACAAGAGCTGCTTAGCTATGAAGGGTATAAGGTGCTAGATTCCTGTAAGACAGTTGAAAAAGTGGAGACAATAGGGACACTGGGGAAACCCAGCATGTGCCTCTGTAATTAAGGGCTTGATTCTGTGTGTACACAGGGGGATTGAATTATGGTCGCACAGACAACAGCAATCCTGCTTCTTCCTAAGTTTGGGGGAGTTCGCTTTGTAACTTGACCTTTTTTTTTCCCTTGGATGAAGTTTGGTTGGTTGTAGTAAGTATTTCAGCATGGAGAGAGTGGATGGCCCTGTTTTGATCTTATATATATTTTTTTTTCCCATGTGACATGTCACTTGGTGGAGTTTGGTTTTGTGTGTGTTTGTTTTTTTTTTTTTTTAAAGGCTGTAGTTTGTTTTACCAGCTTTCCTTCCCCTGGCTTCTGAAACGTGGCCTGTCAAAATAGGAATTTATTTTGAAGGGAAAATTGATTCACAAGGTACTTGCTAAATAAGCGGGTTCGCGGGGGTGCGCGTTGCTGCGTTTGGGGGTAGCGAGCGGAAAGCCGAGGGAAACAAGTTGCAAAATTTCTTGCTGAGGAGTTTGTGCTGCGATTTAATTCTCCTTCTGATAGACAGCGTTGAAGCTTTCAAGCTCTTCATACAGTGCAGTGCAGATTTCTAAAACACGAGGTGCTGTAGGTGAGTTTATCTTTTTACCTTACGCTTTCTCTTGTAAGCCTGGTTTGATTTTTATCCATACAAAATGCTAAGAGGAGCACGATGCTACCTTTGGTCCCTTCTCCGCTGCGTACACGGCAGAAAAATTTGGGAAGCGGAGAGATTTCTGCAGCGTGGAAGCGCTTGGTACAAAACCCCACCGAGGTATCGCTAAGACCCCCCATTGCACTACCTCTTTAAGACCACAAGCGTGCTGCGAGAGCTCTGCTTGCGAGGGTGAGAGGCAGGCAGGAGCTAAGAAGTCATCCCCGGGTGGCACGGATGCGGCCGTGGGCTTCGTCGCTGGCGGACGGTGCAGAAGACCCGACGCTTGAGCCGGCTCGCGAACGGAGCTCTCCGGGAGCTCGCTGCCAGGTAGGATGGAGCGCGCCGAACAAAAGGCTTCGCCCTGCGAGCGGAGGACGGCGGAGCTGCAAAGGATGGGGTGATGCTGGGGGAAGTTTCAGCAAGCTGCTGTGACTGGCGTAGCTTTTCCCTTTTAACCTTTTAAGCAAGCCCTTGCGGTTTCCGAACCTGCTAAATTAGGTGCTTCTGCTCTTAGGATGTTCACCTCCTGCATTTTAATTGCATGTTAAATAGAGAAGAGGCTGCAGAGGAGAAACACATTCTTTTAACAGCTCTCTGCCATCAAATACCTCCCTATTCAGGGGGTTTTTAAAAATCCCTTGCACCAAAAACCTGAAAGAAGTGCTTGAATTTGATGTGGTTTCTTGCCCTTCTGTAAGCTTGCTCGATGGTTTTATCTTGTATTTTTTCGGTCGTTTAATACACAATTTCGGTACAAGCGGGGACACGCATCGGAATTATATAACCCTGGGGATAGCTGGTGGGAGACTTGCTCCGTTTCTGTGCAGGGATAAAAATCATTAGTTCTGGAATGTTTTTTGTGTAACGCGTTTGTGTATGCACCCTTGGGTACCCGCAGATATTTTTATTCATGTGAGAAGGTGCTTACTCGTTACTGTCAGCTGGAAGTGAAGAAAGAGGCCATCAGTGCATGCTCAGGATAAAATGGTTGCTAGTTGCTGAAAATGAGCTTAGGTGAGAATCACTGTTTGAGGGGAAAATGAATCCATTTTGGAATAAAACGTAATAGTGTTTTTTTTCTTTCCCCCTCCAATCTTGGAAGCAGGAACAGAGCAGAAAAACCTGTACAAATTCTTGCTGTAAGAGACTATTTTACTGCACATTTTCAGGTTGTTCGTTGCTGTAAAAGCACACAAAAATCTTGCAGTGTTTCAGTTTTGATTAGAGCAAGCAGACAAGCACGATGATACAAGGGGGAGATTTCTGCAAGCAATTCCTCCTGACTTTTATTTAACTCTGCATTTGTTAGTGCCTCTGAATGCTCCAGCTGACAGGCAGCCCTGGTCTGGATTTTTTTCTTTAATGGCTTTACAGAGAAGTCGCATATTCTCCCTCTTCTCAGAGCGTGGCTGTGGCTGTCTAATTAAAAGATATCCTCCTCCTTTTAGGGAGACTTCTGGTTTCAAGACAAAATTCTGTTTTGTTTCCAACCGGCATTACTGCCTTTGCCTGCCTTCTCCCACTGGGTCTTTAATAGCTCCTGAAATTCCCCAGCTTGTAATCACTGCTGCAGCCAGATGGGGACTAGGTGGAACTCCCATTGCATCTGTGCCTGCTTTTATTAATCTGCCAGAAGTATCTCACTTACGTGGATTTTTAAATATATATTTCATGAGTTAATGAGCCTTAAACAGCAATGAAGAGAATCCAGAGTCAGTGCTACCCGCTGACTGCCGTCCTTCTCCTGGTTTTTGGCACGATGCTGATGGAGGAGGGAGAGCTGTAAAGCGTCGTTCAGCCCGACACAAGCGTGAAAAGCAGAGACTGTAGTTCCACTTTACTAACCTGCCGTTTGCAGATGTGATTTAAGAGGTTCCCTTTGCTCCTGCTCTCTGCTTCATCACCTGCCTTGTCTTTTCTCCCTGCGGTAATGGAGGGATCTCTGAAAACGGCGTGAGGTTTGAGTTTAGCTTTGCTTTTCCACCCCCTCCCCGCTCTCCCTTCCCACCCTCCTGGATCATTTCAGAGCATGGCTGCACAAATAGTTGAATCGGTGCAGCTGAAGAGAGTGACGTGGGTGGCAAGGATGTAGGGGGAGGAGGAGGAGGAGGGAGGGACAGGATCCTCCTGAATTGGATCTAAGCATGCCAGAATAGTAACATGAAAGAGCTGCCTGAATTATTCAGCATATCCTCGTTTCTTTGCGCTGTGGTTAATTAAGCGCTTCGATAGAGCCAGGATGGGTTATACTTTAAGGCTTAAACTTTACTCTGTGTGATGGGGGCAGTGGAAGGGCAGCGTTTGTGTGGTGTGCGTCGCATCGCAGGTTGTGCGGCTCTCTGGTACCGAAATCTCTGCGTAGTGAAAGAGGAGGAGTGCCCCGGAGGATGGTTTGCTGTGGATGTGGATGAGGTGATGCTGCTGGACAAGGGGTCACTTCCCACCACCCGTTCACATCCCATGGTGGAGCCTCCCGTGCTTCCACTCTTAACCCACTTCTAGAAGAAAGATCTTCATTAACAAGAGTCTGCTGATGAACTTCTGCAGTCACCCTGGCTCACTTCTAAAATAACAGCAACTGTTACCCCAGGATGGACTTGTTTGGCAGATGTAAGGGGAAGGAGGGGAGTCACTTCTACCATGTGGGCAGAAACGAGCTCCAGGATGCTGGCAGGGAAGCAGTAACCTTTCCACAGGCCCAGCTCTTTGCGGAGAGTCAGTCTGTAGATGCCAACAGTTAGATGTTGGAAATAATTGCTCTCTCCAACTGTTATATCTCATTAAGGCTTACTGGAATTTATGGCGTTTTTGTCCCTATCAGTCTCATGTCCAGGTTAAATCCTTTAGCAAAAAAGACCTAAAAGGTTTCTTTCTAATCTGATGGGAATCATCGGTTTCCGGAAGTGATCTGATCTTAAATGGCTACCCCAAACTCTAAAAATCCATTTAAACTTCTCATTCCTGTAGGCAGCTCTTCCTGGGTGCAAAAAGAGAGGTTACTCTGCTTAAAGAAGATTATTTCCTCCTGGCTTATATAAGTTCTAAAATAAGAAAATAAATCCCAACCTTCTCGGGGATGAAACAGTTTTTCCAAACTCAGGAATGATCCCTTTTGAAGCAGTGATTGCTTCAATTAATTGTCAAAACTGCCTCAAGATTCAAAATCTCAGCTGTGACAAAAGGCTGGCAGCTTAAAACCGTGCCTCTGCCTCATGCTCCTTTATCAGAAGATGGTTTTGGGGTGAGGGTAGGGTGCTATGGCAGTGGCATGCAGAAAATTTACGAGTTTTTGTTCTGTCTTGCAATGTGTTTCTAATCCTCCTCTCCCAAATTTTGGCTTTCTGTTGGTGTTTCCCAGAAGTCAGGAATGAATGTAAGATCCTCAGGATAAAGGCTAGGAGTGGTGCCTCAGCTCTGTTCAACTCTGTGGCAAATCTTCCCGTTGCTTTGCTGAAGTCAGGATTTTACATCTGATTTTGTTGTTAAAAACCTCTTTATTTTATCAAACGATACCACTTGTGTGCAAGCTGGCAAGTCTGCAAATTGAAGACAAGCCTTAGCCCCTGAAAATAAATTCTTGCACTCATTTTTTTTTAAAAAAAAAAAAGAAATGTAGGCTGAGTGAGCACCATCTTGGGAACCAGTGGTGCCAGATCCTCATCTCGGTTCTCTCAATCCAGAGCTGGTTGTAGGCGTCCTGTTTTACACCTGCCAGGCTTTAACAGGCAGAGGTGTTGTGAAGGTCAGTGACGGTCTTTTCTGTGCCTAATCCTATAATGCAAGGTTTTTATCGTGTCTGGCATTCAAACATTGACTGTATAACAAAATTGGAAGTTTTTAGAACAGTTTCTCAGCCTGCTTGGTGAGGGTGGACCTTTTTAGTGATGCGTTCGCTGCAAAATAGTGCGATATTCTAAAATTGTTTCTGCTCTGCCTTAGCGCTGGTCTAGGAGGAGGAGATCTGGCTGGGGCTTGCTGCAGACAGTCGGCAGACGCAGAGCAGGTTGTGTCCAAACAATCATTACTTCAACGTTAAAATTTTGTCCGTTTTAAGGAAGGGGAACAGTTGGGATCGTGGAGCTTGGGTGGCCGTTGAGTCTTCGTAGCGCTGGCAGCGTCTGTCCTGCCGCTGTGACGTTGGTCCCTGCAAAGGTTTGGGCAGCAGTGTTTCTTTGGAGATCACGCTTGTAGTGCAAAGGGAGGACTCTTGAAAGACTCAGACTAATTTTCTAGGTTCAAAATTTAACTTACAAGTGGGTTTTTTTTCCTCATTTGAACAAAACCCAAGAAGTGTTTTCATGATTTTTATTCTAAGTATCCGCCATCATGTTAACACGCGAGGTCTGCGTTGCTGGCTTGTGTGCAGGAAACTTAATCAATCAGGCTGTTCTCATTTTCCGAGAGGCTTTGACAGATAAAATGTAAACAGCAAAAAGGTGAAATCTGAATATGGCGTTTAGTGGAAAATTTTTCAGCAAGTTAAGCGTGGCTTTCTTTATGACCGTGGGCATCGGGTATCGAGTAGGCATATGCTGAACCTAAGGCCACAAGGTGTTAGCTAAGTCAGGAAGCTTTTTTCTTTTAACTACCTGCATCCCCTTGTTTTATTCCACAAGTAAAGCGGATTCTAGCTTATTTGTTTGTTGCATAAAGTCTCTTTCCCTTTTTTTCCCCCCTGGGTTCCCACAATACCTTTTCAATTTAAGAAAACTATTGCAGTTTTCTTTTAAATAACCCTGCAGCAGATCATCAAAACTTAAAATCTATCTGACAGCCCCCTTTAGAAGTGATTTTGGTGGGTGGATGAGGAAAGGAGTTACTGGTTGAAGAGAGGCAAACAAGGAAACAATTATAACATGATTCCTGCGTGGTTAGCAAAACAGGCACTGCCTTTGTCAGAAAATGCCCTGCTGATCAGCAGGGTTTGTCTCGCTGAATGCAAAGGGCTTGTGGGTTTTGGTTTTTTTCCCTTACTCTTTAAAAAAAAAAAAAAAAAAAAGATGTGGGGGATTCTCTTGACAGGACGAAGGTTTTGTAGATTGTTCTGCAATTTGTTTGCTTCCGGTTTCTCTTGCTTTATTTGTCGGTGGCATCCGCCTTTTGAAGCCACACTTTGCTCCTCTTTTGGCAAACCTTGAAGAATTGTCGCTGCCTGGTTGCGTGTGAGCGCCTCCGAGATGTTTGTGTGTCTGCCTGAGCGGGGAAGGTGACCGACTGCCTTGATGGACGACACGTTGGCTGTGTCTGTCGCCCAAAACACGACCCTTCCTTCGACGTTGCTTTCCTTAACTTGCTGTATTGCAGAATCCCCCGAGGTCCTGTTCAGCAGCCCCTCGAGGATCGGATCTTCACGCCGACCGTCTCCGCTGTGTACAGCACTGTGAGTATCTGGCTGGGGCCGCTGCGGTCGCGTTGCTTTTGAAAGGGGCGTGCTTTCCAAGCGTAAGGAAATAGTATCGTTTTTTAAAAAAACAATAAGTTTAAAAAGCATACAATTTAAAAAACGCAACTTTTTGTTCCCCTCCTAAAGTAAGTGATGCTGGATGAGGACCGTATTTTGCATGTGAGTAGGAAAACGAGAAATCTTGGGGACTTTGGGGTCCATTCCTTTTTTTAAGTGTCTACAGTTTTCTTTAGCAGAGAGTGGGTTTTCTTAACAAAAGAGTTTCACCTGAGTAAAAATGTTACTGGCCATATTTTCAGTCTGTTGGCTCCATCTCTTTCCTGCCTCCTGCACCTTGAAGACTGGTTTGTTAGAGCGTATTAGTGGCTGCACGTTTCTAATAGCTTCTTATTGGAAAAACAATCAAGGAAGATTTGTTTTTCACGTGAAACATTCCATTACTCAGAGGAAGACGTGTTTTGATTGTGGATTGAATATTTGGGATAGGTGCTTTTGACTGACTGTCCTACATGTTCATTTATAAAGCTTGATTATCCAGGAAATTTAGGTTAGAGGTATAGTGACTTTTGTTTGTGAACATATGATACCATTTTCCTTTATTAATTTCTTTTTTTCAGGGCGTAATAGCTGGAAGCCCAGTGTTATTTATAAGCTTTGCTAAATCAGCACAGCCCTGGGAAAGTAATATTTTGCTTTTCTGGTGGGATAGTGCAAATATTTTTAATGCCAAAAAAAAAAAAAGCTTTTAAGCTGCTCTTTTAATTATTTGGGAAACAGGAAGAAAAGCTATAGATGGGAGAAATTCACTGTATTTTATGCAGTAACATAAGCTGCTTATAGAAAAACATAAGCTGCTCTACAAGGTTTTCTCCTTCCCCCCGTTCGCTTGAATAACTGGCGAAGGGGTTATCGGCTCCATCCCCTCCATGTGCGGAGTCCAGGTCTGGAGCATCTTTGGCCCCTTCCTTTTTTGGGCTGTAGAGAAGAGTTTTGTGATCGCCTCTTCTACCAGAGAGACTGCTGTCGAGATGCAAAGTCAAGCTTTGCGCAGGATTAAGTGCAAAACTGCTGTCCAGGGCCTGTGAGTCCAAGAAAGGCAGAGACTTGGGTAGTAGTTGTAGTAGTAGAAAGACTCAGGCTTGCCCATCCAGTGGATTTCCATCCAGGTGAGTCGGAAGGGTTGGGGTACAACTCTGACGAGGGTTTAAGATTGCAAAGTTTGTGGCTTTGACAGCAGTGGATCGTCAGACTCGTGCTGTGGACTGATTTTTGATTTTTTTTTTTTTTGCTAGCTGTGTCCTCAATATCATATACACACATACGTATGTATATACATATGTATGTATGCAAACCAGCAAAACCAAAGGAACATAAATGTACAAACAGTTGTAATAAATAATTCAGTTTATATTATGCTTTGTATACCCTGTACAACACTTAAAAACCACTTTAAAAATAACTGAATTCCTTTTTGGGGAAAAAGAAGGTTATTTTTTTCAATTCTTTCCTCCAAAGACATAATTCAGATGCCTGTGGGAAAATATGACTGTAAAAATTTAAATTAATGTAAAATGTAAAAGTAACTGTGAAGAATGACCTAAAATAGCTTTTTCAGTGTGGAAAAATATAACTCTTTGATATGTTACAGGAATAGAAGCCAGGGCTGGGAGTATCTTGATTTTAGGCTTTAGGAAAACACAAGTTTGAAAGAAAATTTCATGTTTTAGGGAAAGGAAAGAAATTTCTCAGCTAAGTTCCTTTTGAGCTTCTATTTGAAGCTCTTGGCAGATTGCAAAGTTAGAGTAAGTCCTAGAAAAAATGAATTAGGATGGAAGAGGCACATGATCAAGGTCCTTGACAGATTCATTCATCATAAGGTCTCTGTGGTTTATTACACGAGTAGCAGCATCATGTATTTAAGGTCTGGGTTCGCAACAAATGGGGCATTTTTTAGTTTATGATTTTTCTATATAGTTTGTCCATATTTTGAAGAAGTCACGTAGTACAGCCGTACGGGAGAGAGCAGCATCTTCAGCACTCAGGGACTGCTTTTTCACTTCCACATTTTATTTGCTCAGTCATCGTATGTGGGTTTCCACATGGATTACACATTGCAGTTTTTAAATACGTGTATTTTGGCGGAGGACAGCTGGTTTAGGAAGAGGTCTGTGGTCTGATACCACCGCGCAGTGACTCTGAGCTGCCTCGGTGTTCTCCCCGGAGGTTATAGTATGTCATGCATGGGGTGGGAGGACAAATCATTTGAGGTATGGGCAACCCACAGATGAAACCACTGTTTTTAGTTAAAGATGAATAATTTGCTTATCTGTTCCATAACTTCCCACATGTATTATCAGGACCTCAGTTGCACATTCCTGGACTCTTTTTTTTTTTTTTTTTTTTTTTTTTTTCTAGAACTATGTGCGGCTTGCCAAAAATGGGAATGGAAAATCATGTGGCTTTCACTATGAGCCCCAATAATCTCCCTTGAAATAAAATCAGAGGAACACGTTTTCCTATAGGGCAGAGATAGGAGGTGTGGAGAGGCAAAGTGTGATTTTTTCAGATGAGATGAAATTTGTCTGAGAACTTGGAGATGCTCAATATTCCCAACAAAACTTTGGTAGAACCTCTTTCTCAATGAAATCATACTGATATTAAAATCACCTAACTTTGTCATATATCACCTTCGTTTATTTTACATAGTATACTGTAGAAAATTCTGATATTTGAGGGGTTGCTTTTTTATTTTTTTAATCAGTAAATCCAGCAGTAAAATTATTTTAAAGCAAATCACAGTTGGAAAGAATTGTTTCAATGAACTAATCTTGCAATAATTTCCCTTCATCAATAAAGGAGAATGCCATATCATAAGAGCTACTTTTGGACGTAAAGATTTGGGTGTCGCCCTGTAAGCAGCTCCTTGCTGCTTCTTGATGTTTCCCAATTGTTTGTACTGCAAGAAATTAATGCAAATTACTTTTACATCTGCTATAAGATCCCAAACCTGTGGAATCTGGAAAGGGGAATGGAGGAAGAATGAAATTTTGTTTCTGTTGTAAAATATTTCAAAGAAATATATTCAAAGAAGCTTTTTGGCTTGGAGTTTGAGGGAAAGACATTGACTTCTAACAGAAAGGGAACTGCACCAGAGGTGACCTTAAATATTACAGGCCACCATGTGTGCCTGCACCCAGGGTAACGGGGGCTGATTTCTGTTGAAAACAAAATGAGTATGGGCGAATGATCAGAAGCAGATGTGCTCTTCAAATTCAGCATGAGGCATGAGTTGGGAATGAGATAAGAAGAATAACTGTGTTAATGTACATCCAGTTTTTGCACAAATAACCTTTTTTTGGCAGGTTACAGTGGAGGTTCGTAACTGCCTCGGTAACACTCTGTGATCTCAGGCGCTGAAGCTTGGACCAGAAATACTTTGGGATAAATTTTTATAGGCTAAGGAACAACACTGACTCCTGGATGTGAACTGATTAGAAAATGAGTGTTGATTTGGTAAACCTATTTGGAGAGAAGTGCATGAAAATTGGTTGGGTGTAGCCTTGAGCAGAGTTTCTGTAGCATGGGGGGATCCAACACTGGTTTAAATTAATTGTTAATTGCAGAATTAATCGCTGTGTCTCTTTGGAGCAGATACCACCTCACGTCAGGTTGCCTGACTCAGTGCTAGCTGATGGTAAAGAAGGTAATGGGGAAGTGAGGTGTTGAAGAACCTACTTGCCCCAAAGTTTCAGTGACTGAGGCTTGACTCCGTCATTCGCTTCTTTGGGTGTTCATTTGGTGCCTTTTCTGCAATGGGGCGCCTGTTGGTGGCTTCCCGATAATTTCACACCCAGCAGAGGTACTGTGATTCGCCTTTGTGTCCTTTAAAGGGATCTTCCTACAATGAAGAGAATCCTGTAGAAAAGAGATTAGGGAGGATTAGCTGCTCCAGCCACCCTCTGCTTAGAGGGAGGATCTGGGTCAGGAGGCCGACTCGTTTCCCTGCCCGGCTGCGGTGGAGGCTGCGAAGTGTGCAAGAGGGATGCTCAGTTCCTGGGATGCTGGCAGCGCTGCTTTGAAGCTGTCCGCACCAGCCCAAGCGAATAAACTGAATGCTGGAAGGAAAGAGGTTCTGCCTAAGTCTGAACCCTTTTTCTGGGGGGCTTTGTTTAGCGAAAGAGCAGCTCTTAATAATAAATTATTAATGGTAAACTATCGCCGTATCATGGCCAGGCATTCCCTGGAATTGAGGGATGTCTGTGGCATGCCCCATCCATTCTGATCTAACCTGAATGTTTCATGGATATAACTATATATCAGGTACTTGGAAGCGGGGGAAGAATAATCCAAAACTTGTGAAAGATGCTAAAACCAAAAGATTTAAGCTCAAAACAAAAAGAGAGAATTCCAGCCTGAGTTTTTATTTCATGTTTCATTCATTATTCCCTTGAAAACACAGGCTTAAGGCTTCTGGAAAACTAAAGTTAGCCTCTTGCTACTCAGTTAAGGAAAGAAGAAAGTGGTACCCTAGCAAATTAGTATGTAGTTTTGTGTATCCGTTCTTAGGGGAATAATTTAATCTCTAGATTTAAGAAGGATATTTGCTTCTGTAGTAATCACAGACCAAGTTTGTTCTACAGAATCCCATTTAATAAGAAGAAAACCAAACCTCAGGCACTGTGAGGGCAAACATCCCATAACACAGGTGATGAGCTGGTAGAGTCTTTCTCTGGCTGACTGTTTTTAAAGTTAGTGAATAAATTCAGCAAATTTGTCTTCCTCTGTCACCTGTTAACATTCAAATCTGTACCATACATTTCAGTTTATTTCTAAGTAATTTGTTGTAGGAGCCAAGGTGAAGGTGTAGAAATACCTACGTTGCTGTAGCTGGCGTGAAAGACGCTCTGTGCTGTTGCTTGTGCTGGAAGGGCAGCTCGTCTTTTTTGACTCCACTAGGCTGGACTTGGCTAGGAAGTCCTATCAGATCAGTGATTAGACTCCCGTCAGACACTGTCTAAGTGCGTTGTTGCCAAAGTATCAAGATGGTATGACTTTATGGTTGTTCTGTTGCCTTAATTAGGCTTTCAAGCAAATTTTCAAGCAAATGTGTCTGTAATGTATCTGCTACTCGTGTACTGCGTTGCACGAGGGTATCTCGGGGACCATCATTCTCACAGCTGCGCAGCTTTCCCTTCGCTTTGGCTTCCAGAACAGCATTCCTTGCAGTCTTTAATTAACCTCCAACCTAGGTTATTTGCATGTTTTAATTTCCGAAGAGGACAGTTGAATGCTCACGCTAACCTGGGATATTATTAGTGCCCCTGTCTCCCTTGTCAAATGTCTGTGTTGACTTGGGTGCTGTTGGAGATCAGAGGGTTTCGGATGGCTCTGGCCTTGGTTGGAATAGTGTGTGCACTTGTAAGTGTAGGGAGATAAAAGCTGTCAGTGTTTGAAGTACCACAGCTATTGCAAAATAACCTCTCTTTCTCCACGAGAAGTGATGTTCAAGGAGACATCTTGGTGATGAGTACACACTCAACCCACCAATGGGGCTGTTTATATGAATGATTTCCTTGTATTTTATGTTGCCTTTGCTTCCTTCTCCCCTCCTTAACTGCCTTTTTTGATATCTGTCATGCTATGTAGTCACTTCTGAGCACAGACTACTGCACGATTGACATGACAAGTCTTTCAAGGTTGTCTTAGGAGTCGTGTAAGAGACCCTGATTTTCTTGGGGAGGGGATGTGGAAAGTTTTATGATGCTCTCTGTAATACTGGTTTTGGTTGAGCTGCGTGCACACACCTGCCGATCTAGATCAGCCAAAAAAAAAAGGTGATTCCCCTGTGGGAAAAGGATCCTGATGGGGACAGAGGACGAAGTTCTGTGATTTGACCCACCCTTTTCTCTGATGAACACAAGGGTGCTGTAAATCTTCCCGCAGTGAATGATTCTGGACCATTTCCAAGCCTCGAGAAATTGCACGTTATGATTCTCGTTGCTGGTGCAGCTGTTTGAGTGGCTCAGGTAGTGTAACGGCAGGCATCGATACTTGGAATGCAATAAAATGACTTGGAAAAAGCATTTAGTCATGAACTCTGTGACTTTTGCTCTCATACTTTGCTCTCTTGGAACTTGGTGCTAATACTCCGTTAAAGATCAAGAGCCAGGAATTTTCTTCTGCCTTCTTCAGCAGAAGGGGAAATATATACGCACACATCTGCCTCCGCAGTGGCAACGTCCCCTTCTGAGCGTTGCCTGTGTTGTGCTTTTAGCCTATAGCTAAGTGGTGCTTTTCAGCAAAAAAAAATCATAGAATCCTGGAACCATAGACTGGTTTGGGTTGGAAGGGATCTTAAAGATCATCCAGTTCCAACCCCCCTGCGTGGGCAGGGACACCTTTCACTAGATCAGGTTGCTCAAAGCTTCGTCCAACCTGGTCTTGAATCCTTCCAGGGAGGGGGTCTGAGAAAAGGTCAGTGAGAAGCGAGTGCTGGAATTCTAGACTATGAGCTTTAACCGAATCTGCAAATATTTAGTTGTGTTGAACTGCTGGGGGGGTTCACCCCATGGTTCTGTGATTCTTTTTTTCCTTTGATTCTCCTTTTTTTTACTCTGGTAACTATATAAAGTATATTTAAAACACCTCCATCATGGAGATAATACAGTGGAGCAAGTATTTGTGCTGTGAATCTATTTAACAACATTTTGTTTCATGTGTTTTGATTAGTATTTTTTTTCATAGAAGCTGAGAAAGGAGATAAGTATATGCAAGAATTGCTTTGGTATTTCATTCTTTGCTCGTGGCAAGCCCTTCAGATAACAGGGTCTCTGTGCAGTCCTTTCATCCCTTTTTGGAGGGGAGTATGCAAATTTTCCCCTTTGTTTTTTGGGTCACTGGTAATGTGTATCCCTTTGCAAAATCACAGTATTGTTTGATATGGCTTATAACGGAAAGATCAGAAGATCCCAGGCCTGAAGTCAAAGGGATATTGCAAAGCAAGACCCCAGCAATAAAGCTCCTCCAGTTCCTACACGTTTCTACCCATGACTCCAGCTGTTGCTCTTATTTTTTGATCCTTCCCTGTTTTCCTGAATCATATAAGTAGTTAATTAACTTGTACAGCATTTCACTTAGCTAAATATATATTATTTTATATAGCTATATAAAGATGCTGCTAGCTGCTTGCTTAAAAAGAAGATTAAAGTATCTATACAGATTGGATTACTAATACTATGTTTTACTAACAGTTTATCTCCACACAGGTAACACAAGTAGCAAGACAACCGGGTCCTCCTGCCCCATCCCCTTACACTGCACATGAAATAAATAAGGGACACCCAAATCTTGCTGCAACGCCACCGGGACATGCATCGTCCCCTGGGCTTTCACAGGTAAGACCTGGCATTGGAGCAGAGTGTTCCCAGCCTCCCTCTTTTCCTCTTGGCCGATTCTGAGCTTTGCTGCTCAAAAATTGACATAGCTGTCTTGTCTGTGACCAATGGAGAAATCTGGGATTAGTGAATAATGTCTTTATGCAGCTCGAACCTTGCAGTGACTTATAGGTAAGGTAGCACTCGAGTTTATTAGGCATCAGTTTATTGTTGATTCTGTAACAGAAACTAAAAGCAACTTGAAAAGTTATAGGAAGTACTCATGGATGAGGAATGTGCTTCACTGTTGGGTTAGGCTGCTTTGGGGCACGGCCTGACTTCCATTTGAAACGCCGTAACAGTGCCTGATGTCCTCTGTTAGGGATTTTTCATCTCAAATGTTTTGTATAGGACGCTGCAATTCTGTAATTCTCCTAAGAAGTGGGACAGTAAAATGAGTTACAAAAATGAGTGCTAATAAAAGAAATGAGACAAAGGACTGATTACAAAAAAAGTACAGAGGAAGAGATAAATGGGAGTTATAATAAGAATGGAGAAATAGCGTTTAGTAAGATATGTGGAATAAATTGGTCTTTTTGTAGTCTTTATTAGATTAATATTCTACAGGGCTGACGTGAGAGTGGAGAGGCTTATCTTAAAAAAAGAAGGGGCAAAAGGGACAGGTAATGGGGAACAGAAAGAGGGGAGATAAAAGATACAGGATTGGGGAAAGTGCGACGTGTAAAAGCATTGAGGTTTGAGATGGAGGAAAGCCTTACGTTTCGTTTGTTCTTGTTTAATTTATGCTTGTTCAAATAAGTGGAATAAAGTAGGAAGACGTGAGTAGGTTGGCTATTAAGAAGTGGGGTTTTGTTCTGAACAAGATGTTAAGTGGGGAGACAAGATGACAAGCTGAGGATGGGCTTGCGAACGTCTGCGTGCCACAGTGTGGTGGTGGTGAGAGCCTCGAGCGTACTGCAGTGCTGGGAGAAGGCAAGCTTTCTAGTCCTGCTGCCAGCCTGGTTAATTTGGATGAAATATTAAACTGCAACTGACCTTTTAGACTAGGAGATGTGTGAAAACAAATAAGGTCATGTAAGGAACGCTTCACCTTAATATTACACGTTCTAGATAAAGCTTGGTGGGAAAACTGAAAACTCGTGGTCATGTTTGGAAATGTGCAAATGCTTATGCTTTATGGAGTGGGAAATTAGAGGCTGAAGTATCTTATTTAGGATCGTTAAGTAGCTTGCAAGCATTAGTCAGCGGCATCGGGGCCGTTTCTTGCACTCTTGCTGCATGCTTGTTGGAAATAAAGTCTCTGATTTGAAGGCTGAGCCTCACATAAGAGGGAGAATGTAGCAGGGTTGCAGAGCAAACCCTAAAATGTTGTCTGCCTTGTGTCATGGATCAAGACATTCGTTCCTGGTGAACCTTGTCACCAGAGGGAGGCTAATCGTGTGACAGATAAGAGGGGAAGAAAGAGAACATTCTAGGCAGCCTCCTCAGAAAAAATATTCTAATCAAGTTGTTTTTTTTTTTTTTCCTCCTTAATATTTTCCTGTTGAGTCAGTGCATACGTAGAGAGCGGTCTCTGCCAAATCACCACTCCAGCCAGCCGGGAAAACGCTCATTTCCTGTTCTGCTGGCTCTTATCGTCTTGGAAATGAGCGTCACATTGTGTCACTCCGATGCCGCTAGTAGGAGCGGTTTGACCTTACGTCCTCCATGTCAGCTGGGGATCCTCGAGGGCTCTAGGAGGATATTTGTCCTCTGACTGTATGGGGCTGGCCCTTGCATGCTTGGTGAGAGGAAGAAGCAGCGAGATCCGAGGTTATGAGCCAGGCAAAGCATCGGTCATTGTGCACTTTTGGGACTAGAGAGGAGTGAGGTCTGGGGAGCTTTCTCTAAGTGATTCCTACAATGCTGGGATTGGGTAGCAAAGTAGCAAAAATAGTGGTTTCTGTTCATTCACAGCATCTGCTTGCTGCTTGGGTATTTTCACTGTTGTGTTGTCCCATCAGTTGACCCTCTCATCTGCAGCCGGAGGTGATGGTGAAGAATCAAAATGGAAGTGCCTACACTTGGGACACTTCTACCAGTTAGGCTTAAAAGGGGTTCAAAACTCTTGACGTAAGCAGTTACAGGATAACCAGGCCCCAGAGAAGGTTTTCTGTACCCCTGAACTATTAGAGGTTTGGGTAGACTTAAGTGTTTTTTTTAAACACTAAAATTCTGAATATTCTTATGTATATCTCACTTCGGCCCCTGTCAGGTGTTGAGTTTCAGTATTATGTTATGGTAAGAAATTCCCCAGCTGAGCGAGTGTTGGATGAAAGTATTACCTTTTCATTGCATCTGTCGTTTGTCTCCTGTGGGTTTCACTGAATGCCCTCTTGTGCTTGCGTTAAGAAACGAGGTGAGTGGAAGTTTCCGATTTCCAGACCACGTGTAGTTTTGTGAACTTCTATCATGATTTCATTTATTTGCTTTCTTTTAGGTAAACAATCAAAACCCTTTAAATCTCTCATCACTTCAAAGTTTTTCCATGCTGTAATTGTTCTTTTTGTCTGATTCTTGGACCCCTCAAATCCTGCTATTTCCTTTTTGAGATAAAGGGACCTGAGCTGACGTGGTATTCTGATGAATGGTTTATTACTGATTCTTTAACAGCAATATAACACTTCACATACTTCTCTGTCCCTTAACAACCCACGCTACGTTGATGATTAAACATTGAACAAAGGTTGTCCTTGCGTTTGGCCCAATATAGTGGTGTGTGTTTGTGCATGCTGAGGGGGGTGTGTGTTCTGGATTTGACAGAGTAATTAAAAAGGTAAGGAAGAGACCACTTCACTTGAATTAGAATATGCTTGAGGGGTCATTGATTTCTCCACCAGAACCGTGACTTAACGAATACTCATAAAACTGAGTCTTTCCCAGGTAGGGACTGCTGTTTAGGCAGTAGTGAGTGAAAATATTTAGGTATGTTTTTGGACTTTGGCTATCATGTAGGTCTGAAAATAATTTTGCCAGTGATAGAATATGTGTTACTTGCTTGTTACTCTGAGTGCTGTCAGTCCAGGGCTCAGAGAGCTCAGTCCCTCGCTTTTATCTAGCAGGCATCTCAGCATCCCTCCTCTTAGGGCTCAGAGTTGCTTACCAGTTTCTTCCAGCCGGGATCTTGCAGAAGTCATGCTGCAAAGGAGAACAGAGGGTTAATAAATGCTGTGGTTCCACAAGTGGTTCCCTCACTGTCCTGGCTGCTCTAAAGCTGCCTGTTCCCTAACGTCTGGGCGATGGGACCTTAGGTAGTATCTTACAATGTTAGTAAGTGATAAAAGGACGTACTGTCCCTTACAAAAGCTCTGGTCCCTGGGAGCTGGACCACTTTATAGGTCTGCAGACTTCTGCGTGACAAGATGACAGTGTTGAGTGGTTTGTTAGACAGACTTTGGGAACCACAGATCAGGAGATGTATGGGACATTTAGTGTCTGCTGTGAGAAGAACAGTCAGGTGCAAATGTATGCTGTACCTTTGTAGCTGGCTTTCCTTTAACTTTATTTAAATAAACAGAAACAGATGGTTGTGCTGTGCTGTGGTTTGGTGTCTTTTTCACTTATTCTTCTACCTTTTCCATTTGACATAGCCAAAACAAGAGAAGGTCTTGCTGTTCGACTTCCTCCAAAGTCTTTCCTTAATGACCAGCCTCTGGCACTTAGCTGCCCTTCAGAATTAGTTTCTGCGGCAAAATGAGAAGAGTTTGGCAGCGATGTGAAACAGTCCCACACCCCCGTCTCTGCAGCAAGAGACAGCGTTTCTGCTTCCCAAATTCCAGGGCCTTGAAATCATACTGCTGCTCTCAGGAATGTGTTGAACTCTGCCGGCGTTGGGGAATGCACAGCACATGTTGCCGCAGTGATGTTATGGCCAGATGTGGCCCCATGTACATAAAATTTCATATTTCTGTTGTTCTTCGTGCGAAAGGGCCCCTTGTACAGGCTGGGAGAGGAGGGACACATCTCCTCTGCCTCCTCTCTTGGCTTGCAGACTTCAGAAGTGGCTGGTTTGAGACAATTCACTTTCTGAGCGTACAGAAGAAAGGAGAAGTCATTGAAAAAGGAGTAGAGAAGTTTTGCCTTGGGCGTGGCTATCGGAGCAAGTTATCCTGAGATCAGGTAGGGCATTTACAGTGGATTTACAGTGTGCTGGGCACTGCAGGGTAACTGCTTGCCTGAGCTCTCTCATCCCATGATGGATGT
This sequence comes from Strix uralensis, assembly GCF_047716275.1. NCBI lineage: Eukaryota > Metazoa > Chordata > Aves > Strigiformes > Strigidae > Strix > Strix uralensis. Next base: position 8,416,041 of record NC_133994.1, on the reverse strand, counting down.
GAGATAGTCCCGGCCAAGTAGTGTAGGCAAAGAGCATTCACACAGGCAGTTAACGCAAAGCAGCTGAAACGCTGTAAATCTACCCCCTGCTCTGGCTTTACGTTACAGTAATTTATGGTGTAGCTGTAAAGACGGGAATAACGAGAAAGCGGAGCTTTTCCAAAGCAACGAGGCTGGGGCTTGGAAGGAGGCAGCAGAAAAGTGCTTCCCTCTGTCCAGTGAGCGATCAAAAGGGAAGGAGAAGGCTCCTCCAGTCGTAGCACGAGCAGGAGGCGGTGCAAAGCTTAGGGCATCAGGAGAAGACAATTTCAAAACCCTCCTAGGTGATGAGGAGGGATGAAGGATCCCGGGGAACAAGTGCAGTGGGTTCTGGCGTGTGAGAACACAAGAGGGGAATGGTTTGGAAAAGGCTCTTGGCTTTCTCTGCCTCAGCTTTAAAACTGCTGCCTCTGATGTGCGTGCCGAGGGATTCTTTTAGTCTGGGACCACAGTTTGTGAGCACCGACCAACAACGCTTGGAACAAATGGCCAGGGATTTCCTCTGTAATCAGGGAAAGCTTTAGCTCTCGTTAAGAACACGCTGTGCACTGAGCAGGTCGGCGCTTTGCGCCCACGGCTACCTCTTAGGCTAAAATGATGGAGTATCCAGTTAGCAGAGGACCCTGTGGCATCTATTGAGACCTTACTCTGAAGCTGTTGTAGTTATTGACAGCTGTGTTTAATAATCCCTTATCTGTTTCTGACAATGCTGAGATACACCCGCAGAAAACAAAAGTGCAAGAGAGCTGAATTCTCAGGATCGTGGTGTACAGAGACCTTGACTTTTAGGTGGCTGATTTAAATCCAAAACAGATTGTACTAGCTGAAACTTGTTACCATCTGGTTCTTTGCCTTAAGTGAAAAGAGTTTTGTGGTCTCATTCTGGTCCTCAAAAATGTCACCATCGCTAAATTAGCGTTTGTAATAGCAGTGAGACATTCCTTAGTACCTTAAGGTCTGGGAATCTGTGCCAGGAAGCATGTCTGTGTGCCATCTGCGGCATGTTTATAGGCAATCCCCAAGCCCCTCTTTTATTATCTTGGATCCTTTCTACAGGAGCTGGAATCCTGTTATAACCATGATGTTTATTCAATACTTCCCTCCCAACATTCGTAGCCCAATTTAGATTTTTAGATGCTTTTAATAAAGTGATGTTTATTAATGGATTGGAATGGAAGGAGAAATGTAACTTAATCTTAACCTCGCCCATTCGTGCCCTGTGATAAGTCAGGTGCCCTGGAACATAGTGCGTGTTATGGTAGCTGTTCACTCCTTGTGTTGGAGGCAGCTGCTTCTGGGTTTTGTTGCCCGTGAACTACACGTTACACTCGTCTTCCTCCAAATGCAGCTACTCCCCGTTACCCGAGGCCACGTATACTTGGCTAGGACGAAGCAATCGACGGCCCTTGGAGCACGAGGGCTCCCTAATTTTATTGTCTTAATTGTACCAACGCCCTGTCATCATTTTTTGTGTTTGGAGAGCATCTTTTGTGGACACCCTGGTCGGGGTCAGTCTCTAAGCTTTGCAGGGAGCTCTTCACCCAGAGAGGTTTCCCATACAGGAACCTCCTTGTTTTATGGAAGATGCCGTTACAGCAGATTTCATTCTGAAGAAAAACATGCAGAATCCTGTATCTCGTAGAGCAGGTATGGTTGTCAGCCAGAATGTTAATTAGCAATTGTCTTTGTGGTCACAATGACGTGGACACAGAATAAAGGATTAAACTCCCCTTACGTGAGGAAATCGGGGAGAAGTTTGCCTGTGCGTGCTGCCTCTCCAAACGGTGGATTCCAGTTTCTTGGGTCTTCGTCCCTACCAGATAATGAGAATAAAGAAAATTTAAACAACTAAACTTTTGATAGTGCTTTGTGGGCAAGAAACCTGCCTTCCAGACATACACATATTAATGTATTTTTCCTGAGCGGTTGAGAATTTGACCTCTTCTCACTTTTTTTCTTGTGCGTGGTTCTGTACATCCGGGTCAGGCTTCTTTGCAACACATATTTTTAATGCAGCTCACTAATTCTGAGCTTGCAGGAATATATGACTGCAGGTAGAGATTTGAAAATGCGAGTTATTTAATAGCTGATAAATCCAGGAGAAGTGTAATCTTCTTTTGGCCTTTGTGTTAAAGACCTGCTGGAAGTGCAGCTGAACTCTCTGGTTTGTAATAGGATTAGTAGGTTTTTGATTGGGTTAATAATGCTGGGAATATTTGCTCATATACATTATTTTTGATTCATTGCTGTGCCTTTTACCTCCTTAGTTTAAATCTGGGCAAATCTGTGCTAGAGACATAAAGCATGGCTGTGTCTCAGCACCTGCTGTTGGTGCCTTTCGGGCTTCGGGGTGCTTTTGTGTAGAGATGCTCAACTTCATGGGTGTCTTCTAATTTGGGGAGAGCAGCTGGGGGCAAGAGCCGCAGGAAAGGAGATCTGGGGTAGTGAGGAAGGCATAATGTAGCTTTAAATGCTGCTTAATGCTATTGACTTTAATAATTATTTACCCTTGGAAACAGTTAACTTTCAAAAAGCACGACATAGGTGGGATGAATGAATTGCTTTTAATATCTGTGCACTTAGGAAGGACTAGAAACAGCCTTAAATTTTTTTTTTTTTTTTTTCTAACAAGGAAAGGAAAGAAAGAAGAATCTGTTTTATCACGTCCATGTGCACAGGAAAGATTGCAACACAAATGCTGCGTCTAGTTAGGACTAGATCTGCTTGCAGACCCACCCCCTTAGTGCTGCTACCACATTTTACAGCGGATTACTGCTTTGAGAGGTGTGTTTAATACTTCTCTGTGTGGTCTTGTGTGCCCAGTGGGAGAAGATAGGTGTTTTTCCTACTGCTGCTTGAACTTTTTCTTTCAGGAGTAACCCTAGCCTGGCTTGGAGTCTTCCCTGGCCCAGCCAACCTGCTGTAAACCGAGTTATTTTGAATAAAAAAGCTCTCACAGTAGGTGTCTTGGCCACACAATGCATATTTTAGCGGAAGAGTTTTCTTCTGGCTTGTGATATTATTATGAATCAAAAGCAGTTTTAAAATTGCCAGTAACTTTTTTTTTTTGGAGGGGTGGGTGTTGAAATAGCATTTTTAATAGAAAATCAAGCTCCTCTGTAGCTGCTTTAAAATTCTACAGATCCCTTTCTTTAGGAGTTTTCCATGCACGTTTTCTGTTCTCACAGTCATGTGGACTGTGCTTTATTTTGATGCTTTTCAGACTTTACCACTTGTTGAGCCACATTTTAGTTCGTAGTATAAGAAGACAAAATAATGTGAGGCAACTTGCCATTTTCTTATGTTTAATAATTTCTATTCTGGTATTCGTTCTGTAATAATACCTTCTGTTCCATGCAATTTAATGGATGTTTTCCTGCATGCTCCAGAAAATACGTAGTTTTTAAACAAACACAATGTGTTGCAGAAGGCAATATGTCCTGATGAACACCAAAGTCAGCACAAAAGTCGGAGCTTTACACACAGTCTGCATTTTGTAAATGTAGAGGGCATAAAATACCCCTGCAGCTAGATAAAGCTGGGGAGAAGGAGCCCTTAAATTACTGGAGTCCACTGTTAGCTGTTGTGTCAGACCGGGGAGCTAAAGAGTAACCTCTGGAGCCACTTACAACTTCAGTAGGGAGGACCTACCCAACAGGGGTGAAGGCTTGAAATTAATAAACAGCGTGGTTCTCCTGCGAGCTGGAGTCTCGATGTGCTGCCTTCCCCTCGTGACAAAAGAGCACAAAAAGGTTTGAGGGTTACAAAGCAGTAATTCCACTTTTGGCTCCTCGGAGCCTGGAAAAGGCTGTGCCCGTGTTCTCCATAGACCCCTCCTTATGGTGCTGTTAGAAACCAGTAATTTATGTAGTTGCGTTAAATTGTCTGAATTTGCACAGTTACACGCAATGGTATTTCATGCAGTGAAGTTTGAACGTTTTATCTGATTGCTGCCATAGACTCATAAAACGGTTATGGTTGGAAGGGACCTCTGAAGATCATCTAGTCCAAGTGCTTGCTCAAAGCAGGGTCAGCTAGAGCAGGTTACGATGGACCGTGTCCACTTGGGTTTTGAATATCTGCGAGGATGGAAACATCCTGTCTACAAGCTTTTAGAGCTTTTTGTTGGGTCTTGGAGGAAAGGAGGAGGGAAGGCTCAAACTTGCTGCTGCTGTTTTTGCAGCAGCGTGGACTAGGGAATATCAGCTGGCTGCAGGCTGTGTTCCTGAGCAAAAATGTTTATCCTCGAAGTTAATGTTCTGGTTAAATTGGGATGAGATTTTATGGGACAAGTGAAAGGCACTTTGTAAACTCAAGGGTGTCTCTGCTGAGAATAACAGGCCTGCTTCCAACAGTGGAGGTGCTGGAATTTCTACCCCCAGCACACACAGGCGCACACACACACACACTCTATGTTTTTGAGTACCTTTATTATGGAAAATACCAGTTAATTACCTAATGGTCGTTACTAGACCACCCCAGGCTGCGAGCCATGTGCTGCAGTCAAGGCAAGGACTGTCATTTCAGTCTCTGTAAGAAGCCAAGTAAATCCATACCAGTATTTACAGATGTTATGAAATGATAATCTACTGTGGCATTATCCTTGCCCTCGTGCCTTCGTTAACAACAGTTTTGAACCAAGGCAGATTCTATGTTGATGGATTTAATAAACAAGTGTGTTTGGGAGGAGGACAGCCCCTAGCAGGACAATCTGTCCACCCCGGTGTCTCAAAATTACACTTGTTTAAATATTTCACTCTGTAGCTTCAGCTGACCGTATCACTGCGGTCTGAAACTTGGTGTGGGCCTATCAGCTTGAGTGCCTTATCTTATTTTAAAAAGCAGAAAGCTTGTTCTTTCCTCACAAAGCTGTATGTTATATTTACCTTTGCATCATGTTAAGGGATGGTTGCATTCAGCAGTGGAGCTGCTGAGAAAAGAATTGCAGTTATTAGGTTAAAAACACGGGGTAAGCCTGAGCTTCGGGGAGATAATATGTCAAAGAGGGACCCTTTTTGTCTTGCTTTTCCTTTTCACCCTCCTCATTCGTAACATCCCTACAGGAATAGTAACCACAGTGTCTTAAGCAGGAAGGAAAGGAGTGTGTATCTTGTGTCTATATTGTCCTCTGCACAAACTGTCTTTGTCCAGGGAAGAGGAAACCACGTTTCCTTCTCCGCCTTCCCTTGGTGGGAATCTGACTATTTATGTTAAAAGTAGAAAAAATGCCTGTAGTTCTGCAGGTGTTACTTGGGACTCTGTTTCCCTGTTGGGCTTGCTGCCTTTGCCCACTTGAATGTGTGATACTAAATCATATGAAGCCATAAAAAAGGTGGTTAAAAATTTAGCAGGGCAGGTAGTGACACAGATGATATACCCCGAGACAAAGTGCTGCAGAGGAATAAAGAATAGTTGAGCCACGTTTGCGAGAGAAGTAATTCCTCTTGCATCAGGATATTTTTATCCTTTTAAAGGCTGAGTTTAATATTTACCAATACAGGGAATTCTCCTGAAGGCTGGGCTTGTGGAAAAGGCGGGGGGCGGGGGGGAGTGGAAACCGGTGTGCTTGTGAGGAGGAGGAGGAGAAGTGAGGATGCTGACTGCTGCAAGCAGTGCAGGCTCTTCTCTGCTTGTTCTTGCCTGCAAGTTGGTGAATCCCTAAAACAGGGCAAGACACCTGGAGCTAACTGAGTATCTGGCATTTTGAGGAAATGGCTTTTGAAAAAAGCCTACGTATTTAAATAAACACGCCAGTCACAGTTCCTGTTTACTCTTTGCTTCCATCCAGATCCAAACCCTTGAAGCTTCCTAGTAAATCTGATGTGCAAAGACTGTACCAGTGCCACAAACTGGTCCCTTCCCAGCCCCTTTCAGCCCCTTCGTCGGTAGCAGGGTATTTGCACTGTAATTGTGTTAAATTCTTGTTTAAAGTGGAAACCTTTAATCTGCATAACTTGTTCAGTGTCACAGAAGAGATCTGGTACTTGCATCATTGATTTTAATGGGACTTTGAATAATCCAAGTAATATATACCAATATATGCAGAAAAACAGTTTTCAGGTTACTGATGCATCTTGCAGGGTAGCAGCACTGGCTTACAGAGAGTCAGCAGAGTGCAACTGCCATGTATTTTTATTTTATAGGCGTGCTATGATGAGAACGAGCCTGATTTCAGTGATGCCGGATAATTTGCAAATGAGCTGCTTAAAAAATCTGAAATTATTGATGTGATGTATACCAAAAAACCTGCATATTTGGACATGTAGCTGTGAATGAAGACTTATACTGAATCTGGTATTGTGTTTGATGATATGCAGTTGAAGTATCACTGTAAATAACGAAAGCCAAACTACAGGCCTTTAGAGGGGAATTGTCCTTATTTATTGGTTTAATTGTTGTGCTATTTTTAAAGCTGTAAAGCTGGGATAGTTCATGGGAGTAGTGTGTGAATATGCTTTTATGCATTATTTGAGAGGGTACCGTGTAGAAAAGCCTGAAACAAATAAATTTAGTAATCCAGTCTTCTCCATCATCATTTGTAATATTTGCAGATGAGCTGGCTCTATATATTACAGATAGACATTACAGATACTACAGAGTTTTTTTCTACCATACTCAAATTATTCACATTATACAAGTCAGTGCAGACAACAGCTTCGAAGTCTGCCGTGACCCTGTTCTACTGACTGCACGGGGGGGGGGGAAAAAAAAATAGATTTGAATTATCTAGTTACCGAAATAGTCATAAAAATCAAGTACATTGAAAAGAAATACAGGAGCTGAGTAATGCCATGTTTGTGTTCAGATGCAGGAACTAACCTGAGATGGTTGCAGCACAGGTTTCCAGGTATTGTAGTGACATTGGTACGGGTCCAAGGGAATGTTTTTTGATGTGTCAAGCACGGTTCACTCCTGCCGGGTTCCTATGAGCTGTTTTGGCACTTCTCTTTCCCCACAGGACTCTATTGCTTGTACATGCAGCCGTTGGGAGGGTTGCTGAAATGATGGAGGTGTTGTGTTTTTGTTATGCATTTGTCACCAAGGTGGGTGTTTCTAGCTCGGTAACTTAACCCTGAGCAAAACTGAGACTGAAGGGGCAGAAAGACGTTGCGAAGGTCTCATGAGGCTGGTTTGGCTTCTCATGGTGTTGACTTATGAGCACAGGTGGATTAAAAGATCTGATTCTTTACTATCTGAACTCTCAGATTGCCAACTGTGGTGAGGTAGCTGAATCCTGGGCGCCTCCAGAGATGCCACTGTAGTATTTTTTTGTCCATTGCCAACATGCTAATTTTAGGTCAAAAGCTGCTTCACCTCCCATTCATCTCTGCTGCAGGTGCTGCAGTGCCTAGGAGGATGGCAAGGGAAACAGCAAGAACAGGAATCTCTTATCCCTTTCGCTTGATGCTGCTGGTGTTTGTAAGTCAGCACCTGGATGGAAAAACGAGCCTTCCATTAGCGATGGGTCTTGTAGGCTGTAGGAGGAGGAAATTCTGGGCTGTTCCTGGATGCTCTGGCGGTAGCTGTTATTTCTGCCTTGCAAAAATACTGCTTTTCATATCAGATAAAAAAAATATAATCTTGCTGTAACATTCAGTCTTTGGAAGTTTTAAACGTTTTCGCAGTCACTTGAAGCCAGCACTGGTGCTGAAAGAGCACAGGAATGGGATCAAACAGTTGTGTTTGGGGGAAGGCAGGAGAGCTGCTCGTACCAACACCGTGAGTTCATGCTGATATACACCTTTCTTAAAATTGAGGCCATTCAGAAACCAAAGCTTGAGGAAAAATAAAGGTGCTGGTTTTGTAGGAGGGGGAGTCTGAAGAACTGCTGTTGTGTGCTTGCCTGTGGGTGAGTTTAATAGGTAGAAATGAAGATACAGGTTTTAAATTACAATCCTCTTTCTAAGAGCAGAATGCTGAGAGATTTCTGCTTATTGGATACTGCACAGTTTGCGGGTCTTTAGGTAGCACAGTGATTTGATTTCAGGCTGTGGGAGGGCAGAGCAAACCCAACTCAACAAATAAACGATGATTCAGAATTAAAAGCCACATCCTTGCTGGCACCATCTTTCCACACTTGTGAACCAAGTGATGGTTTATGCTGCTGCGGGGGATTTCTTCACCTGCACCTGAGGCCAAACTCCTGCCATCCAGGCCAGTGACCGAGGGGAAAACTTTCTAAGAGGCAATAAGAGCAGCCTCAAGGGCTGGTGCATCAACACAGCCTGTCCTGTGTTCCCTGTTGTGGTTTTCCTTGAGGAAAATAGTTCAGCAGCTGGAAGGAAAACTGAGTCCGGTTGTTAAAAATGGGGATAAAAAAGAAACACCCGTGCAGTGATTTTGCTGATGACTCTTGTAGTGCTCTCTCCTGTATGTTGCTCCAGGAGCAGCTGCGTTTTGTGTCAGGTAGCTTGTATAAAAACGAATTTATAAATTTAGGGGCAGGACCCCTCAGGATAAAGTACACTGAGTGTTCCTCTGAGTGCCACCTGGTGTGGCTTTAATCAGTATTTAGCATTTAACTGGGTCAGTGAATGTCTTGGTAAAAGCCCACTGTTGTGCAGAAATACGTTTACATCCAGAGAAATATGTGTGGTTTTGTTGGGGGATCGTTTGGGGGCGGAGATGGATCTTGCAACAGTTTTATCCTATTTCTATCCAATGTGCGTTTTTGATATTTTTACGTCTCAACGTAAAATGGTTAAAAACCTTTTTGAACGGCCATGTGGTGTGACACTTTCAGCTTTTAGCTGGGTGCTCCCCATTCGTGGGTGTAGTGATCTGAGGGCTCAAAGGAGATCGAAACCACTGCGGCAAGGTATCATATGTTTTATTCACATGGAAGAATTACATTGCTTTCTGTTGTGGCCACGCAGGAAAAATGACCTTTGGGGTTGCTCCAGGATAGCCGAGGGCTGCCTGTGGCCCCAGCGTGCTTCGTATTGTTACAAAATGTTTTGCTTACCCCGTCATGTTCCTCCCAAAGAGATTAAAGCTTTTTGCTGGCATTCAGGGGGGTTTCAGCTCGCCCCAGACAGAAGCGCCGTCGCTGTGTTGGTGTTACTGGGAAGTAACTGGAAGTCTGAAGGTTTTCTCGCCCAAGGTCACAGCGATAGCGATGGTAATAGAGCGGCAAGCTCCTGAGTCATGGTCATGTGTTGGAACTACAAGACCATTTCTCCTCCTCGTATGTAACTTCAGTAAATATAGACCCAGCCGAACTTCTTCCCTAAGTCAAGAGAGGATTCAAGAAACTGCGACAGGGCTTAACCCCTTCCCACGCCAAACCCAGCCACGCTGCCAAAGGCAGAAAGCTCAGCAAGCGACACCTTTTTGCCTGGGGATTTAAGAGTTTTGTTCCAAAAAAAAATTTCCACCGGCTGCGGGAGGCAGAGAGCTGTGTGACTCAGCTTTTTCTGAACCTGATGTGTGTACTTTGCCTGTTTATTCCCAGTACAGTCAGTACCGAGGGAGTCATGTTACGCAGCAGGCTCAGTGTTTATTAACCAGCTCGGGAACTGATCTAAGAATAACTTTTTTCATTTGTTTTGTTGGTAGTGATTTTTTTTTAAATTTTTTTTTTTTTTTGCTTAGCGCAGTCAGCAGCCCAAGGTGGAAACTGCACAGAAAACAGATAGAAAGGGTTTTCCCCAGCAAGTTGCGGGAATACGTAAACACACAACTATTATCGCCTTCCCCCCATGAATAGCCACATCTGAAATATAAAATCACTAAGATGAAAGCTTTAAGGGAAGCAAATCGCTCTGCCTCAAAAGTGGAGCAGCTCAGCAGCCATCCGCTCTGTTCCAGCTCGGGGTGCTGCAATTATTTGAACTTCAGGGATTTCAGTGCCAGCGTTTAGATGCTTCTGAACCAAAATTTTTATACAGAGCGGTATTTGCTTCCCTGCCTTCTCCTCTGCAGTAGTTTATTTTAGAGCATTTCATCTCCGATCTCTTCATTTGCTCACCTCATCCGCTGTGTTTCAGCCACGGTGCATAAAAGCCACATATTTCCAGCGTGACTGCATGTGATTATAATTACTTTGTGTACCTATTTAGATGCTTGGCACAGAAAAAAGTCCTTTTGACAGATGAATAGTTGCAGTACTTTTAATCAGCTGACTTGTCTGAAAAGCAGTGGAGTGCTGTGATTTATTCTGCTGGATGTTCTGATAGTTTATTTAGGCTACCATGTACCTATACGTGAACTTAGTCCCTGCAGAAATCAGTAAAGCGCTTTTTCCCTCCCTTTTCCCCACTCCCCTGTATGGTTTTAACACAAATACCAGTTAAGGCACACCTCCATCTGGTTTGAAGCATGCTGAGCAGAAGCATTTGTTGTTGTGTAATAGTTGTGAAACATGTTTATTTAGGTGATGTTTGTTGTCTTCAGTGGGATTTGTATTTCACTCATTCCTCAAGGCTGCAGTTTTGAACCTAGCACCCGAAGCGGTCGCCTGGGTTAGAAACAGCACTGGCTGTCCAAAATTACCTTGTTTTGATGACAACTTAATAGCAGAAACCCCTCAGTGGCTGCTGTTTAAGCCTTCATACCCTTTTTTCTTTATTTAGGACTTAATGCTATACTTATTTTGATAGGGTTTAAATACTGAAGCAAATTTAACACTAGTTTGCGTCGTCTTGCATTTGCCTCTCAGCCCTACTAGCGTCAGAAATGGCATCTGTTATCAGTGAGGTGTCTGTCTTTGGCACTGTATTTAAAAAACCCTGCTTTACAGTCTTTCTGCTAAAACTCGTAGTTTTTTAGGCTTAGTGATGGCTGTGCTTCCTTTCTTTCAAATTTCCTTTTGCTTGGGTGACCAAAGGAAAACTCGGGTTGTTCTGGAGATGGTTAAGGACTTTGGGGGTGGCACGGAAGTTACATCTGACTTAGGCTTTGTTCTGTGGCATGCAAGTTAAGCCTGAAGAAAACATGTTTTCATGAGCTTGAAGAAGAGGGAGAATAGTGACTATTTTCCTTCTTTTTTGCTGAGATGCTGCAGGAGCAGCAGTTCAGACCCTTTGGGATAAGGTCTCTTCTCTTGAGATGCAGAGCTGGAGGCACGAGGTGGTCAGCCGGTCCATGTACACGTGAGTGTTCATAATATTTCCTGACACACTCAGTGTGCTCGCTGCTGTCTGGTGGGATGTGAAGAGCAGCATCAGGACCTTTTGCAAGGTGCGTGGAGTGACACGGAAAGCTGCCGACCCTCCAAGAGGAGAAGCTTTAATCTCATGTTGGGCAGAGATCCCAGGTGCAGAAAGTCAGCAGCAAGACACTACAAATGCAGGACAAATTCTTTAGGTGGTGGACAAAAACATACCAGAGCTTCCCCGTGTCTCGTTAGCGCTCGTTTATTCTGTGCTGTGCTGCGATCGCTCATTGCTGTGGTGTCATTACCGCTGCGAGATATGGTACATACTGTTTATTATACAGCATTGACACGAGCAGCTCAAGCAGAATCACACTTGTCAAATAAAAGGGGAAAATATTTGATGCTGCATCTGACATCTCAAAAAATTAGAAGACTTCTTGCAAATTAGTTGTTAACATGAATTAGAGGTTTTGCCAGTGGTAAGAAGGGAGGGAAGTGCTGGCTGGAGAGAGGATTAGACCAAGTGAGCTCCTGAAGAGAGGAGGGGCAGTGGAAAACTGCCCTGCTTACCTGCTGCTTCCATAGCAGGAGCCAATTAAAACATTTAATTGCTCTCAAACCAGAGTCTTTTCTGCTGTACTGATATAAACTCCTGCAGAACAACATTCTTCAGCTAAATATTCTACCAAGTGTGCTTTGGCGTCCTCAATCACAGCAAAGATCTAGTGATATACTTGGAACCATACATTTTTATCATCTCTTTGACCCAAAAAGCAGTGTGAAAATCAGGTAGAAAATAACAGAACATCCTGCCTAGTTAGCCTGTGTAGTAGGAACACTGTCCTTAAGTGCCTGTGTACGTGTGTTTAAGTTTTGCCCTTTAATGATCAGTTTGAGTGTGGTCCCCAAGCAGGAATAGGAGATATTGCAGCAGTAGGTGTTTGGGGTGGGACTGGTTTTGGGCCATGCTCAGTCCTCTCATCCCCTGCCACCACGTTTTGTTTTGGCTTGTTTTTTTCTAAGACTGGAAAATTCTTTGGTCAAATTGTCTCTAAATTATATTTTCATTTACCTTGTATTACATTTTGATTAGCAGAGATTAGGTGGGGTTTTTATGTCTAGGGATGAAAAAGAAGAAAAAAAAGAATAACACAGAGACTCCAGCTGTCTCCTAGACAATCTGCAAGGCACGGGGCGCTGATCGGTGTGTGCTGGGGCACTCAGTGGTAGATGTCTTTCAGTGATCAGATGTCCTAGGTGCTCTTCCGAAATAAAGACGTATTCTTGCTCCAGAACCATCCTGTGGTGGCTCGTGTTGGTAGTGCTGAAGAGGCTGAGCTGTGGGTAGGGTCTGTGACTCTGCTGTAGGACCCAGCCTGGGAGGTGGGAGGTAAACGCACGCTTTACCCAATGGCCCGCTTTAGTCGGTAAGAAAACCTCTTCTTAAATGGCTTTCTTTTCCTTAAAAGCATACATCCTTTATCTTGTAAGGACTGGTTGACTCTCCCTTGAAAGCCAGAACATGCCTGATTATACTTGGCGTAGTTTGCTGTTTCAGACTTGGAAGTTTTGCAGGCTTCAGGACGGGGTTTCTTTCTAGAAACAGCACATTTTGTGTTGTTTCTACAACCACTCCTTAAGCTATTTGCCTAAAAGAAAGCTTCAGGCTTTACGCTCCATCACCTCTCTTGATAGCAAAAGTTTTATAAGTTTCTTTTTCCTTCAATACAAACAGGTTTGGCCTACCAACTATAACTTAGTTTTATTGTTTAAAAACTTAATTATTCAAATCAAATAAAGCACAGTTCAAATCAAAAATATCCTGAAATATGCCTGAGGGCTGGTGCAGTGAAACCTGTTCTCTCCATACCACAGACTGAAACGGTTCCCTTTATTCCTTAGACCTGCTCTTGAATTTTAATGCAAAGGCCATGAAATTCAAAGATGAGAAGGGATTCTTCAGCAAGGCTTGTGGGGTGAATATATCATCATCTGTGTACGGAGAGGTATCGCAATGTTTTTAAGCATATCCTCTCCCATAATCTGTAAAGACAGCCCAAAGACCTTCTCCCAGAGGAGACCCAAGACCTGATGAGCTGCTTTATTCATCAAGTAAATCTGATAGTGTGTAACCAGGAGGTTAGTAGGGAATGTGGTTACCGTTAGTAATGGCTGGCACACAGTGAAGGGGGAAGAGCTGGACAAGTGGCCTGCGATGGAGTCGTGGAGGAACTACAGGGCAGCACATAGAGCTGGGACTAATTCCTCTTGAAAGTGAAGGCTGTCGCAGTCTAGTGGCTGGTTTTTATGCCATTCCAGTAATAAACCCATGTAAGTTATAAAAAAACCCCCATGTATGTTATAATTTTTCGTTAAAAAAAAAAAAAAGGGAAAAAGGTGATCCGACATCCGAAAAGTTATTTCTAAATGTCTCATTAAAATGCGTAATGGGCATAACTACAGCTCCAGTTTATTGTTACTTTGGGCAAATAACATGGGGGTGAGCATCTGGCAGTATAAATTATTATAGCCCATTGAAATCAGTGGAACTATGAAAAATTAACACAACCCATGGTCTGCCTTACACCTGTAACGATTTCAGGCCATTTCATTGTGTTGCAAATACTTTAAGGCAGCAGTGGCTTGTATTAAATGCATTTGAGCTTGTTTCTTGTTATTTGTCTTTATTTTGGAGGATTTATGCGTGATACCTGCAGTTCCACTTTCCTTGGGAACAGGCTCAGAGGAGGCTTTTGGAGCCAGGGGGTCGGACAGCACAGGGTTTCGGTGGCACGGTGTTGCGCTGGCGTACGGCCTTCGTTGTGGTTTCTGCTGCAGCACGTGGCGGGGCTTAGGGTGGTGTTGCTCAGCTGGTTGGGTCCTTGGCAGAGAAGGTTTTCTCCATCACAATCACCTGGTCTCTTTATAGGTCATCTTTATCTCCGTGTTAATCAGCAGTGCATCTGATAACGTGTTCAGTTCCAGTTTTGGGGTGAATGGCCAATGGCATCCTGGCTTGTATCAGCACTAGCGTGGCCAGCAGGGACAGGGAAGGGATCTCACCCCTGTGCTCAGCACTGGTGAGGCCGCCCCTTGATTCCTGGGTTCAGTTTTGGGCCCCTCACTCCAAAAAGGCCATTGAATGACTCGAGCGTGTCCAGAGAAGGGCAACGGAGCTGGTGCAGGGTCTGGAGCACAGGTGTGATGGGGAGCGGCTGAGGGAACTGGGGGGGTTTAGTGTGGAGAAGAGGAGGCTGAGGGGAGACCTCCTGGCCCTCTGCAACTCCCTGAAAGGAGGGTGCGGAGAGGGGGGATTAGTCTCTTGAGCCAAGGACCCAGCGGCAGGCCAAGAGGGAATGGCCTCAAGCTGCGCTAGGGCAGGGTCAGACTGGCTCTTAGGAAGGATTTCTTTGCAGAAGGGGTTGTTGGGCGTTGGAATGGGCTGCCCAGGGCAGGGGGGGAGTCCCCATCCCTGGAGGGGTTGAAGAGTCGGGTTGACCCAGCGCTGAGGGATCTGGTGGAGTTGGGAACGGTCGGTGTGAGGTTCATGGTTGGACTGGAGGAGCTTCAAGGGCTTTTCCAACCGAGATGATTCTGGGATTCTGTGAATCATTTGATACACTCATTTTTTATTTACTTTTCTTGTTCCCTGGCAGGCTCCTTACCCCTCAGGACAGAATGCAGCTCCAACCACGTTGGTGTACCCTCAAGCCCCTCAAACAATGAACACGCAGCCTCAGACCCGCTCGCCGGTAAGGGAGCCCATGTTTGCTTTCTCTTACGTTCTTTCTTCCTTGTTCATGTGTTTCTTTGTGTGTATGTGTGTGTCTACAGCACTTGGCCAGTTCTCTGGAAAGCGTGCTTTACTGAACTGGAAGCACGTTCCAAATGGCAAATCTTGATTGAATTTTTCAGACACTGTCCTCGTAGGATAATTTTCCTTTTAAAGTGACTTATCAGAAACGAAGCGATGGAAGGATTCTCATCTATGTTCAAATAACACGATTTATTTTTAGCATAGTTGCTTTCAGGTTCACTTCATTTTAGAGTTTAGATTCATTACCAGAATCTTTCTCTTTTCTTCATTTTTTTTTTTTTTTAAGGAAGTTTTTTGTAAAAGGATAGACCAAAGATCAGTGAACTAAAGTGATTCTCTGCAGCAGCACTCAGTCTCCAGTGGCCTCTGGGCAATACTTCCGAATCAGTGCCACTGGATCAGTTCTAACCATTTACTGCCTAGCACCCTGGGGGTGCTCACACATTTAACATAGAGCTTCCGTGTACCCAGATCTTTTTGTGGTAAGCCCCTTTTTCATCCAACTTTTAGGTTTGGTTGTCCTCTGTAATCTTTTTTTTTTTTTTTGTGTGTGTGTGTGTATTGTAATACAGCTCTGCTATTGTAGGACTTTGATTCCCCAAACCAGGCTCTTTTTGGGGAGTTTCTGCTCATAGCTCAGTTCCACACGATGCTAGGAGACCCTCCTAGGGCATCAGATGCTTAGCCCAGCTTCTGGAGGCACAGGAGCTTACCATCACGGTGTCTCAGGTAGCCAAGGGAGCAGCAATCCCTGCGCCTCTTACAAATCCACATCTGCATCAGGACACTTTCAGGTTACCTATAAAACCACCGCACCGTTCCCAGCCCAGCACTCTTCTCTTTTTAGAGTAAGATGAACGTTCCTAAGTGTGGCAACTGAAAGCCTCCAAGACAACAGCCTTCTGTTTGTCCACATACCAGGTATATATATAAATATATATATACAGGGCAAGCTTTTCCCCCGTGTGCAGCCACACCGATGCACTTGCCCTGCATCTGGAGGTTTTGCCTCCAGGGGATTCACAGGAGGGTTAGTTCTGAGGCCCCTTAACCTCA
Organism: Strix uralensis; assembly: GCF_047716275.1. Classification (NCBI taxonomy): domain Eukaryota; kingdom Metazoa; phylum Chordata; class Aves; order Strigiformes; family Strigidae; genus Strix; species Strix uralensis. Next base: position 8,400,031 of record NC_133994.1, on the reverse strand, counting down.
GTGTTGATGAACGAGCCAATTAACACCAGTTTTGATGAAGTTTCTGTGATGTGGACAGCTGAAAATTTGTAACCGGATCCCCCCCCCCAACCTCCTTAGTCCCCCGTTCTGATCAGTAACGCAGGATACTGATGGTAAAAACCCCTCTTTTCTCAGTAAGTATAATCATCTTTATCTTTAATTGTTGAAAAGCGCAAATAAGTTTATATGGTTAGAACTGGAGCAAAAACCTGACTGAAGAGCTGCATCTCTAAACCAGTTTTTTTGACAGCCCAGCAGAACAGTGCCAATACATTGCACAGACAACTGGAAGAGGAGGAAGGTTTTGGAACAGAGTCCGGTTTACAGGTCCCTGGCTGGAAGAGGCTGGATAAAATACTGCATTGTAAGCAATATAACAAACTGTACTCCTTCTTGCAGGCAATTGTGCCGATGGCACTGTTTTTATTTCTTCCTTTCTTTCTTTATTATTTTTTTTACCACATCTTTTTTGTTGGCTGATCTACAGAAATGCACTGATTTTGCTTCTTTGCTAAAAGCATGAGCTACCGTGGCAGTTTCTGCCAGGTTAAGTGGCAATGCAAGGTCCAAAGTTAAACTGCAGTTGGGAGGGTCTGACCTGGTGTAGGACAGAGACCAGGGCAGCTTTGGGTTTGCCCCTCAACAGATAAACATCTTCAGGAAATTTGGCTGGAAAATGTGTCAAATTGTAGGGTTTTGGCCCCGTTATTGAGGAGGTATTGAGGAAGAATTTGTCTGCAGTTGTCAGCCATTTTTCTATTATTTTTTTTTGAACTCTCCTGTATGCAGATTTTGCCATCCGCTCTGCTAGTGACCATTTCCACCCCCATTACTAAAAGCTGCACCCATAACATCTCATTCCACCTCCCCACCCCAAAACAAATGCAAGACTAGCCCAGTGCTGAACTACTCTTGCATTTTGTTCTGGTCTTGATTTACTTTTTTTTTTTTAAATTACTGTTTTTTAAGTTATTTTTTAACCGTCTTTTTTTGGTGGTGAGGGGAGGGTGAAGAGGGGATGAGGAAGGTGGCAGGATGTCGTTGCCATCCTGAGGCTTCCATAGCACGGTCCCGTCCGTTGCGCAGCTGGTGCGGCTGCTGTGGGTAGGTAGGCTGTTGCACTAACGAGGTTGATCCTAATCCCGCTTCCTCGAGCAGCCGGAGCTTCCTCCATCCTGTTTCTGCATCCAAGGGCCATTGGCAATTGCACTGTTGAGGCTTTTCTGTTCCTTCCAGGACAGCTGCCTTTGCAATCCAACTGGCTTCACGTTTTCTCCCTGTTAGCATCGTAGTGTCACTCCGACAGCAGGAATGTCAAAAAGTGCAGCTCCAGCTGGGGGAAGGAAAATGAAATCATTCAGCACTACTGAAAATTATCTGTTAGCTCTTGCCGATGCCAGCCCCGAGCACCAGGTGATTTTAACACAAACTGTCCAATTCGAGGAGGTCTGCCAAAAACCCCTGTGATCGGAGCGGGTGTTGGAGCGATCCAGAAGTGGTTATTTTCAGAGAGGCTTGAGGTGTGCCAGCTCAACATCAGCAGATAGAGAACGTGCCCTGCTGTCCACAAAGCCGTGAGCAGGACCACAAAGAGTGCGGGTGGCAGAAGTGTTGGACCCAGATTTCATAAAGTAGTGTTCCTTTCTATCTACTATCTTCGTCGGGCAGAGAAAAAAAAAAAACCCAAAATGTCTATTTTAATCCGAGCCAGCAGTGACTACAGTTTGTTCTGTTGCTTACAGCTACTGATAGGAATAAATCCTATCAACCTGAATTATTTAAAAAAAATTTTAAAAAATCGATAGCCAGTGGTGACCAGTGCAAAATAGATTAGGGTATTTTTCACTAACTTTGAGGTTTTATTTTATTTCTTCTTTTTTTTTTCTTGTAATGCATATTGCTTTTCACCATGGAATAAACTTTAGCTTCTTAAGATGTAAGCTTCCAGCTCTTATTTTAAACACAGTGAGAACAAATCTTTTCTGTGGAACAGTGATAAGAGAGGTACTTTGGCCCTGAAATTAAGCAACACAAGGTTTTTGCACCTCATCATTCTCCTTTTGATTAATTTTTTTCATTGGTGTATCACATGGAGTGTGTAGCCCAGCCAGAAAGGCTTGTGTCAGCCCTTCCAGGGTAAGCTTTATTCCCTTTTCTCAAACACAAGACATTTGAACTGTTTTTGAGGAGTTCTTCCTTTAGGAAAATAAGGACTTGAAGTGCATTCACCTCCTGAGACTCGTCCAGGTGCCCATTTCTCATCGCTGTAGGACCCGTGGGCAGAGCCACCGTCCTCTTCACGCCCTGAGCCTTGGGAGGATGCTGAGAGTCTTTGAGTGCTTCTGTCCTGCGGTTGCTATTAAAATAGAAATTTTATCTCTTTAGTCTTACAAGATGATCATGCTTTGGTTTTTTTTTTTTTTCTTTGTAACGTAAGGCTTAGGGAAAATTTTCAAAGGTGGAAAAATCCCTCTTTGGTGAATCAGCGCAGGTCATTCTTTAGAAACTTCTGTACTAGAAATAGTCTGTGTGTGCGTATTTTCTCATTTCTGAAGGTTTTTATGACTTTTCATCCAAGTGTTATGATGAGGTGAAGGTAGAAGGAATATGTAAACACTGGGATTAGTAGACTAGTTCTTGGAAATCTTAAATATAGGCAATTAAAATATTTATAAAGGAGGAAATCAGCTGGACCAGTGAATATTTATACTTTGCTTCTCTTGTTTGATGCCATTAAAATAGCTGAGAGGTAGGGCTGCAAGTGAACCCCGGTCCACTTTTACTTACTGAAAAAAGCTCTTACTAAGAAAATCAATAATTAGTAGTCAGTTTTGACCACTCAGGCAGAGAGTAAAATGTACTGAGTCCCTGTAGTATGCATTAGCAGAGGTGGACTGTACCGTGTGCTCCGGCACGTGCGTGAAGTTCCAAAGCCATCACAACTAGCAACAGGCAGAGGCACGTGGTGGGTAAAAAGCCACCGTGGGATCTGTTTCGTTTGCTCCCATTTAATTATTGGAGCTATTATCAATAGAGTTATCTGCTCTCATCGTGGAGCTCTGCTGATTACACTGAGAATTAAGTGTTTAAATACCTAACTTGGCTTCTGGAAGAGGATACCTTGTCATCTTTATTTCTATTTTCCATTTCTTGCATTCATTTTTATTTCTATTTTAACAATCAGTTACTTATTGGAAAATGCTTTTAATGTTTACTGAGCATGTTAAATTCTGATTACTTTCCTCTGTGTGTAACCCAAGTGGGTGGGAAGCGATTTAGTAACCTGAGCTCAGGGCTGGGAACCAGGACCTCCTGTACTCCATCCAGGCTCTACCGCTGATGCCTTCAGCTCCCCGGGGACATCACGGGTTAACCTGTCTGCTTCGGTTTCAGATGGGGGTGACAAATCCGACTCATTAAGGAGGGTTATATTGTGATTGTTACGGGAAAAAAAAAAGCTGAAAATGAAATTGCACTGCGTGTGTGTGCAAAGAATTGCTGATCTTTGCCTTGCAGGGAATTTCCCGCGGCCCCCTCGCCGGCAGGACACTAGCTGTGCCTACCTGGCTCCTAACTGCTCTCCAGCCATGAGTCTCCATCCTCCACTCCCACCAAATATTTGGAACGGCTCTGAGTCCAGCTGCTTTCACCATTTACCTCCACCTTAAACAGTTTAAAATGTCTGCTGCTGCTTGTTTTAAGTTGGTTTTTGTTGGTTGGTTGGTTGTTTTTTTTCCCAGGCAGGATAAAGAATGCCTGCATTCATACACTAGAGTGCCTTTAAAATAACTAGCAGCTTTGGCTGTTTATCTCCCAGCTCTCGAGCAGCACACTTTCCCCCGTAGCGATGTTCACTCGTTATATCTCAGTACCTGTCTGTCACTGTCCTGCAGCAAAGCTTTTGACTGTTTTGTGGTTTTTTTGTTTTATTTTTTTTTTCTTGTGGGTTTATTTTGCATAGAGTGTGACATTTTGGTTTCGTTGTGGTGTTTCTGACTCTTTGTGCCTTTCCTTTTGTGTTTGTTTCTCCCGCCTTTCCTCAGTTTGCAGCGGGGCCTCGACCTGCCCATCACCAGGTACAGTACCCTGCCCCTTCATTATCATCCTAAACTAATTGGCTGGGGGAGGCGGGTGGTTGGAGGTGATTCACCCACTAACTCAGAACAAAGGCTTGCTTTGGAAACCAGCCCTGTTAGTAGATACTAGCACATGCATAACCCTGCTAACAAGCTGCCTGCAACGCAGAGTAACACTTTTAATTCTCAGTTGGTGTCACTGCACTCATTAACCACCCCACTTAACGCCGTTTCCCTAGGAAAGGAGAACCTGTAGAGATCGTTGCCAGGTATTGGTGAGATTTGCTTGCCTTTTCAAGTTGCTGGAAACTTTGCTGAATACTTTTCAAACTAGTCCGTGGATTAAATTGCCTGAGATGAAGATGTCAACAAGAACCAGGCGTTCACAACCCTGAGAAAATCCTACTTTTCAAACTCGGAGCAAGGCAAATGACTTTCCAGCCCATACATTTCTTGTGTGATACACCTGGTTATCTGTTATCACTACTTTGCTTAACGTTGTTTTTGCTCACCCTATGAAAGCCAGACATTTAGGAATCTTTGTAGTATTCCTGTTGCATGACTTGGACTTTGTAAGGAACCACCTGATTAAGAAGAATGTAAACTAGGAATAGCTCTGGCTCATGAAACTCATGGGCAGGGCTTATTAGAGTGGCAGAAATACCCAGAGGACCTCTTCAGCGTCAGGACAGATGCACAGGGCCCTTCTGTGCTAGTCAAGGTGTCCGAAGTTGTCTTTTCTATCAACTCCTACATCCATCTTGGCCAAACCCCTTTTCCCCTGGGGGCTTTTGAGGGGCTGAGGTGGTGCTGATGGGTGGGAAAGAGGAGGTGAGGCATGGCAAGTGCAAGAAAGCTATTCCAGATTCGGTTGTTTCTGTGTCACTCTTCAGTCTCTTGGCTTGGAAGAAACAGGTTGTTTCTACCAAGTTAATAGGAAGAAGAAAAAAAAAAAATTCCTTTAGCTCCAGTGATGTTGGGACAGGGAATTAAGTCACAGAAGGCTTGTTCCAGGAGAATTATTTTGTTCTCACTTTGCTCCTGTTAGTGTGAGCAGTTTAATACTGTAGAGACGAGCACCTTTGGGAAAGTACTGTCTCAGGAGAGCAGGTAAGTGCGTTAAGTGGGCACAGACACCCAAAAAAGCTGATAATCATTGTTCCTTCCACCTCAGAGAGCAGCATGGAGGCAGGCGCCCTTCCAGAGCAGGACAAAAAAAGGCTTAAAAATGAGAATGAGGCGTTTGCACTTGTTTGCTGGCAGGCAAACGTCATGTGAGAGAGAGAGAGAGAGATTGTTTTTGTGCGTGGCAAGGGATTGCATTGACAGGCGGTGGTGGAGGAATGTTTGCAGGATGACTGGGCAGCGTAGGGAACGACGGAATTAGTATCTTGTTTAGATACTATTGTTCTTGACCTTAACTTCAGGTCTGTGTTTATATTACATGATACTGAAAATGCATCGCTGTTCAGAAACTCGTTAGTTCTTTCGTAGGTTGTTACTGAGGCAAATTCTATATTCACTTATATATTCAGCCATTTAATATTCTTATAAAAATTACTGAACTCGCGATGAGCAGATTTTGGACCATGAGTCTCGAGGCAGCGTGCAGCCTTGGGGGAAACAATTTCAGCACTCGCTGCTTTTACTCTACCACCAGTCTGTCATAACTTGATTTAAAACTTTCTTTTGGACCCAGTTATGACCCTACCTGCAGGTTAAAACTTGTAATTTCCAAGTGTTTTCCCAATTTTAACTGCGTTGCAGTTAGATTTTTGACTCTGTTACGTTTGAAGTCTGCTTATAATTATCTGAGAGAAGCTGTCACCGTTAGAAAAACATTTCAGGCTTTATTCCCAGTTATGTCTGTCATGTGCTGGATCAGGACAGGCACAGAGAAACCAGGGCTATAGATGAGCTGTTTATTTCTTTTAATCCAAAAGTCTCTGCCCGTGGTGCGGATTGGGGATGGAGAGAGGGATTTTTGCCACCGAGCTGTGCAGGAGGGTCACGGCTGTTGAAGCGAGGTCATCCCAAACTGAAGTGTTAGAGGTTGCTGGAGACCAGCGTGAATAATTATTCTGACACGGGAAACTTCACGTGCTGAAATTGTGTAACATAAGCAGTACGCTTTGAGACTGATTTTGTAACGTAAAAAGTACTAAATAAGTAAATCAACTGTAGCAGCGTTAATATTTGTTGCAACAACATAAGGTGCTCTTCTAAGAAAGCAGCACGCTGAGGTTTGCAACAATTCCTGTGTCAATCCCAGTGTGATTTTATTAAATGTGCTTTTTATTGATTGTGTCTTTTTCAGTCAAATAATGGATTATTCTTTAATGTTATTTCCTGTAATTATTACGTCTTTAAAGAACTCAAATTAGCATGATTTAAGCACCTGAAGTTGACTGGCAACTTTATAAGCAATTTATTTTCTGATGGGAATGTCTGCCTTGGTAGCTCCAAGCCAGTGGGTGCTATAAAAAGTGTGATCAAAATCTATGAGAGAAAATAGTAGAATGGGGTTTAGGATGCTATACTAAGAAAATAGTGTCTGAAGTCAAATGAAAATAGCTGCAGTGGTTCTGATTAAAGGTTAAATGTGTAGCAGTGATCCTTGATTCCAGTAACACTGAGAAACTGCTAAAAAGTCTTATTTTACAGGAGAAAGAAAATGAGCCCTACAAAGTGTTTTGTGGCAGTATTTCTCTATATACACACACATACATATATATATTTTTATATATTTATTATATATATTTTAAAATATACTATCAACTTGTGTTTTTCTTGAAATGCAGTAGCAGACTCAGGTACTACCCTGCCTGGGCTTGCTACTCTGTTTGTGCGCAGAACATCCCTTTTTTATTTTCAAAGTGAGGCTCTTGAGTCACTTTGATGCTTCTGATCCTCATGAAGCACAATTGAAAATAGCAGTTTTCTGCTAATCTGAAGTCTGAAATGTAGAAATGTCCGAAATGTAATAACCCTTAATTTAAGAAGTGACTTCAGGAGCATATGGGTTATTTTAAAAGGGATGCTCAGAAGAGGCCAGTGTAATTAAAAACAGAAATAAGTATAAACTGAAATGTCGTAGTTCCCTTTCTGACTTATAATTGTATTTGAGATTAGTTTACTGGTTATGGCAGACTAATTTAGTTTGAGGTTGCTGGTGTAGTTTGTTCCAGTTTTAGCTTGGGGTTACTTGAGTTCTTTTGGGTATAGCTTATACAACAGAAGGCTGGGTTTGGCCATGTCCTGTTGTTAAAAAGCCTTGTGATTTGGAGAGGTCATGAATTTATTCCCTGAGCTGACTCAAGACTAACCATTTTGTAGCTTTTCAGAGTATCTCGAGTTAGAAAGCAGTCGGAAACAGCTGCCATAGTCAATTCTTTGTCTTCATCTATAGGCGTGTAAAGGAGCTACCAGTTTTAAATCTCATGGTTGATACAAAAAGGGTTTTTTGGTCCCCCTGCCCCTCCTTTTTATCATTTAATAAATAATAAAACTGGGAAAGTCTGAGGCAGGGGAGAAAAACAAGACTGGTGTTGCGCCCAAAGGGCTGCACCAGGTTGCTGGTGGCCACTGGGGAAGCAAGATGTAGACCTGGGGATTTTCTTCTGCAGCTCCTGCTTCTGGCACCACGTCTTTAGGTCTCAAGGCCGCAGTTCCTCAGCCGAGCCCTGGTGCCTGTGTTAAAGTTTAAAAGATCAAATATAATGTGCCAGCTTTCATCTGCAAGTAGCCGTGGTTCCTGCTGTGCTGCCTGCACGGACACCTTCTGCTCCCTTTTCCAGGTCAGGGCTAAGTTATCCCACCAGCCTTCTTGGTGGGACCAGAAAGACTAAAGATTAATAACAGAGCTGTCTCAGAGTATGAGAGGCTTAATTAAAGCAGAGAGCTTGGGTGTATGATTTGATTTGATAGCGTTGGTGACAACTTGTTGAACTTTCACTTTCTCTGCAGCCTTCTGCCAGGGCTTTGTGGACCCTTTGCAATTGCCAGCCTTGATCTGATCTAGGAAAAAATAGACAGGTGCCTATCCACGTTGTGTTTGATGGGCTAAGCTTAGCACAGGGGTTTTTTCAGTCCTTTTTCCACAATTTTATTTTTCAGTGAAGCTTTTAGAGTAGGGAGGGAGTGTTCCACCACTGGAAATGATGGCTTAGGAGGAGAGTAAATAGAAAATCAATTAAAATGCAGTGGTGGTTTATCAGAAAGAGGTTGATGCTCTCTTTAATCATTGATTTTTCTAGATGACAGCCTCTTATCTGGCTGGCCTTCAACAGACTTTTGGCACAGGGTCATGTGGGAAGAAAATTAAGCAGGAGAAGATGATGGTTAATAAAAGGATGTCAGGGCATGTATATATAAGGAGTGACTAAGAAGTAAATGGCAGGGTAGTGCTGAGAGGGGTAGGCAGCAGGTTAGTAGTGGATTTCCTTAATATTGATGTTAATTACTCTGGCACAATTAGGTATGTGTCTGCAGCAAACTTGGTGAGTGCAACGCGAGGAAATGTGGTTAGTGCAGGGATGCTGGGTGCTGTGCAAGGAGGACTGGTGTGATGGAAGCGAGGTGTAATCCAGCACTGCAAGGTGCAAGCCCTTATACTTCAGTGCCAAGGAGAAGTTTTTATTCTATAAAGTGGGAGCTCACCAGCTGAAACCACCTGTCCCATGCAATCTTTAGACAAACCACCAAAGTCATCTCCAGTTGAGACAGGGAGTTATTACTGCTGCATTGGGAAGTACTGGGGAAACCCTGTCTGGAGCGTCTGCGCAATTCTGCTTTTTTATTTTCCAGGAAGACTTCCTTGAGCAGGTGGATGAAGGGCTGCGGAGATGATGAGAGCTTATTAAAGCAGGCTGAAAGAGTTGAGCTTGAGGCAGCCAGTAAAAGCGATGTCTGGTTGTGCTCCATAAATATATGGGGGATCAACCCTAGGAGGGAAAAAATGAAAAGACCATATTGCCCAGTAGTACCGACTCTAAGATGATCCAAGAAATCCTTCCCTAACAGAGGTGGACAGATAAGGGATGGGACTGTGACTTGGGGACCACGGCTCAGGTCCTCGCAGGTTGCTGAACGACCGTGCAGCATGTTTCACGCTAATTTGACCGTCATTAGACATAGCAGAAGTGAATTTTTGAAGGAAGTAGTCAAGGCAGGGTTGATGTAATGTAGGGTTTCTATCAGAAGCCTTACTGTGGCCCAGGGTATCTTCATTCTGACCCTGAGTGGATCCTGTATGTGTTCCACTCCAAATCCTGCACTTCCTAGAAGAAACGGACACAAATATAGCAGATTTTAGTCTCTTGGTGTTCTCCCATGGGACATCATTAGCATGACTTGAAAATGTCATCTTTGCACACATATATTTGACCTTGCAAGATAATTTTTTTAGCAAATCAAGTCAGAACAGTGAAACATTTCTGAGAATGACTTTAAATATTGCTAGTTTAGCTTTGGAGGGGCAGGAACAAGGATGGAGCATAAAACAGGCTGCCAACCAGGTGATACTTATTTTGAACAGTAAAACCCACATACGAATGGGAGGCACAGTGCTCTGATGATACTGGATTTTCTTGAGAATTTTAGTTTTACTTACAAGAAGGGGAGCAGCTAAAAGCAGTTCAAACTTTGCCAGAGAGATCTCTGGTTGGCACTTCCGAAAGCTTCTGATGGTCTTGTTGCTTGGAATAATGGATCTGCTTTTTCTTCATCCTGTATCTGTCTTCCTACTAGTGATCAAATCCTGCTTTTTTTCCTCTGAATTTGAGCTACCTCTGCGATGGTGTGGGCAATATAGAGTGTTTTTGGGGAGGTTGGATCTTTTAGCGTAGAGTTTTCTTGCTGGAGGTCCTCATTCTGCTGTAGAACAGCTTAGCAGTACCGTGGTGGTGTTTAATGGTTGAGGGGGGGAGCGAGCCTGTCAACACACCCCCCAGTTTGGCGCACAGAGCGTGCTTTCCTTCCTCCTGCTCCAGCAGGAGAGAGAGCTGCCTTGCGTTTCGTGAAGTTCCTTCAGCGTATCACCCCAACAGATAACATCTCGTGATCTTTTAGGCACCAGTTGCCAGTGACGGAAATGAAAAGCTGTCCGTAAACAAGGAGTTTCTGTTGCTGTAAGTTTGGTTTTTTCCTCGGTGGTTTCAGGGACGTTATTAGCAGGTTTTGTAGGTGTAGCAGAAACTTGAGGAGCAGGGTTCGTGGCTGTGGCTCTCACCGGTGGAGGATTCCCATCTCTTGCGGTGAAGGCTTTTCTGTGCTGTCCTGGGGGTGTAGTTACTGTCAGTAGAGAGGCAGGTCTCGCTTTGGCCTCCAGACCATTTTTTACTCTGCATAAATACAGAATCGTGGTGGCTATTTACTTTCCCCACCCCCCCACCCCCCCACCCCACTCGGGGGAGACTTCTGCTGTAACCTGCTAACAGGTTAGAAATAGTCATTACTCAGCAATTTGCAGTGAAAGAAGAAAGGACTTTTGCACTTTTTGGTGTCTTTGGATATTGAAAAATTGCAGACTCTAGTTATTCTCACCATAAATTCAGCATACACCCTTGGTTCATGCAGCACTGGTGTAATTCCCCCACATCTAGACAGCCACACAGTTTTTATTAATGTGGGAGCACGGTAATGTGTTGCTCTTCTGGTTTCCTTTCTGCACCCTTGCTACCAAACTTTTCTCCCCAAACAGTTGCCTTCTCCTGGTTCAGGTCACACTTACAGTTTGCTGGTGACAATTCTTCATCCAGATTAACAGGGTTGGACATAAAAGCATTGCGCTCATCTTAATGGTGTCTGGATTTCTGAGACAGGGCGTCATCCGTGGCTTTTCTGGAGAAATCATTTGCTATGGGGAACAACTTAGGTGTCATAAAGTCTTCAGCAGCACCAGAATGACCATATTAAGCTCATTGTCAAGTACAGAGGCATCCCAGCTTCCGCCCTACCCTGACTACCGAGGCAGATAAGCCCAGCTCATTCCTTCATTCCTCAGTGGTTACCACTCTCTTTTCTTCCCACCGCTCATGTTAGTGACTCACAGACTATTTCCATCAATGAACTTCATCAGTCAGCAGTCTTCGATGTGATGTACGATGACCTAATTATTATTATTTTTCTGTTTAACAATTGTACATGGCATTTCTTATCCTTCCAGTCTTGGTGCAGAAGTGGAGACCAAATCCATGATTTGAGCAAGGGTTTCTGCTTTATCTACTGCCTCTGTATCACTGAAAGAGACCAGAAAGGAAAAACGTTTGATGTTTTAGGAACAGAGTAAACATAAATTCTTTCTGTAGTATCGTATTTCCTGCAGTTAATCATGTTTTGGGGTTTGTTGTTTTCATTTTTTTTTTTTTTTAAACTTTTGTGCTTCCATATAAAACTTTTCTAGAAGTTTCTGACCCTTGCCTTGGGATTCTGGTAGAAGAGTCCTTGGTACCAGTTCGGTGTCTTTTTCTTGCTGTTTCTGTAAGGGATTGGTCAAAGCAGGATAGAAAGATGAATGGAATTGTGTGCAATTAGGGTGCATGTTATATCCTACTCCTTCCTATTGATCTGTAAGCTGTTCCATTGGCTTTCTTTCTGTTTCCTGCTGCTTTCTTGCTTCGTTATTGAAGGGAGGATTCAGACCTATACAGGTAATTTTAACTCCTGGTTCTGCATGGCCTAAGTGTCTCTATCACTTGTATCATTACTCCGTTAGTGAATGCGTTAACGTCTGATGCATATCTTACCGACTGAGTTTCCAAGATTGCAAAGACGCCAGAGCAAGGTCTTCCAGTGCCATGAATGCTCCATACCGTGGATGCTGATGCCTTTCCCAGCGCGTAAGGGTTGAGAACGGAGAGCGTACCAGGGGGTTGCTTGGTTTCCTGGACCTGGTCCATCTGCGTGGGGCATCACTTCATGCAAACGTGGTACAAGAGTTTGGTGCCACCCTGGAAGAGGTTGCCACCTTCCTGAAAACGGAGGGCGAGACGAGTCACCTGGCTCAATTCGTACAAATGAGGCACCTCTGGCCTTTGTAAAAAATTTTTAGCTGCTCTGGAGGTATATTGTAACAGTTGCCTTCATCTTTTATTTCCCTAGCAAATTTATAAAGGTGGCTTTTGGCAGCCAACCCACCTTATAAAAAAATATATTTGACAAAAATAATTTTTCTCACGTTCGCTCTGAAAGTTGAGCTGTATAATTCAGTAGGTGCCAATTAATAATTATTGGAGTTGGAGGTTTCTTACCTTTTTCTACCTCGTAAAATAGAAGGCTGTAGCATGATCTTGCTATTTACAGATAAACAGACATTGTCCTGCAGTTTTCTGAATGCGTGGCAACCCTTTGAAAGTAGCATTATACTTATAATATTGCAATGATATTTCAAATTCTTTCCCGGAAAGTCTGACCGGTTCTTTGCTTTCTCTCCTCTCTCCCTTCCCCACCCTAGTTTTTTCAGAGGCCTCAGATACAGCCTCCCAGAGCCACCATCCAGAACAGCAGCCCCTCCATCCGTCCTGGTGCGCAAACACCGACTGCGGTCTATCAAACCAACCAGCACATCATGATGGTTAATCATCTGCCAATGCCCTACCCGATGCCTCAGGGCCCCCAGTACTGTATACCACAGGTAAAAATACATTGTCCAGGCACCTAAGGAACTGCAAAACAACGTTTGCTCCATCTGGATTTTCTCAAGACCTGCCGCAGAGTTGGGGGGGGTGTGTGTGAAATTAAGCCGGTAGTTGCATGTCTAGCCTCTGCCCTTTTTTTGGTATGAAGTATTTGTTTTTCTGTGCATAGAGGCAGTAAGAATAAATTACCTTTCTAGTTTTTGAGGTCCTTCTCAAAAACAGTGTGAAACTAAGCTCTTGAAAAATGTTTAGTGCTATAAATGTATCTAAATTGACTTTAATATATCTACAGTTACTCTAAAATGGTTGGACTCGGTGATCCCAAGGGTCTTTTCCAACCTGAATGATTCTGTGATTCTGTAAAACCTTGGGCCTCACCAGTATTGCTGAAATCAGGGAAGCGACTGTTTTCTACTTCAGGTCTCGTGTCCTCCCTGTCTTGTCTTTAGATGTCATAGCTTCCCTCTCTTTTTTTATTTGTTTGACAGTAACATTTCTGAATCTGTAACTAATTGGTTTGATAATCAGATCTCCGTTGATTTGGGGGGGCTCTGTTACAGGGTCTCTATGCAACAGCATGAAGTTGCCCAACTCCTTGTGAATTGATGGTTATTTTTTTTTCCCTCCTAGTATCGTCACAGTGGCCCTCCGTACGTCGGGCCCCCACAGCAGTATCCCGTTCAGCCGCCAGGACCAGGACCCTTTTATCCAGGACCAGGTCCTGGAGAATTCCCCAACGCCTATGGTAAGCCTTCTGCTTGGAGATTTCATATAAATTATTTTCTGGGTGTGTTTTTCTGTTGTCAAGCTGAAGATTTATAACAGCGGAATGGATTAGCATTTGTTTGAACTTCAAATAGCTGCTCAATTTGGTTGTGTCACAGCCCTTATTTTTCACTCCTGAAAAATTCACAGTAACAGAGTATTGTTTGTACGAGTGCTTAAGGAAAGGCTGCAACTCACAGAGCTACCCATAATCACATGTGAACAAGAATGGTGGCTATTTGTTATTCCCTGCTCGATCATTATTATTTATTAAGGTATTGTGAATACATCTGGCAGCCCTGGTTTCCATTGAGCTATGCCCTGAATATGTTCACAGCCATACAGCAGTTAACATTTCTTATCCCTGCGTTCCTTGTTTGGCATTTAGTGAGGGAAAAGAACAAGCCATGTGGTTTGATTCACTGGTTTTATACTGCAGAGATGAAGTCAGTCCAGTCAAGGAGTTTGTTAACCATGCACAAGCTGAAATTTGCCGTTTTAATGGGCAACTCCTGGTCTTGCCTTTCTCAAGCAGAAGGGTTGGGAGATTGCCCAACCTCATTGTGTGTGCTGTGGTTGTTTGGCACACTATATTCGCTATATTTAGTTGGTTCTCCCAGGTACTGAGCTTCAAAGCTGCACCTAAAAATCCAGAAGCTGCGTGTCCAGTGCTGGGCATCCCTCCTGTCTGCATCTCACAGGTTCTTGACTCCTCCAGGACCCCACAACTGCCTCTCCTTTGGGTCCCAGTTTGCAGACCCCGTGTATCAGTGGGTGACTGTCCTTCACTGCCCCATGACACCTCTTTCCTTGGCAATCATCTCTATGTAAAAGTAATTAAGTCCTTTCTTAATAATTTCCAGTGTGTTGCCACATACAATATATATCATACTTACATCACAGTCCCCGTAAGGTTTTCTGTGGGATCTGTATTTTGATAGTTAAATCAGCTCCTGCAAGCTGTATTTGAATGAGGTTCAGGATTAGGTATCTTGCAGTCATGTACATCACTTTTTTTTTTTTTATTTACCTTCCCTTGCTCATTTATGGGAACATTTGAGAAATCCACCAGGATGATTCTAGTCATCGCCCTGTTTTACGGTGGGGTTTTTTTAAAGGGTTTTCACCTCTCGATACCAAATTTGAGGTGTTTTGTTCAGTCTGATTGCTACCTGCCCACGCTCATTCTGTAATCTGTTGGGGGCAGAGATACTATCAACTTTCCATGCGGCTTTAGCTGTTGGTATTTCAGAGTGTTAGAAGTGAATGATTACCAGGGCTGAGCAGTGACAGCCCTGTACCGTTGGCAGAATTGCATGTTTGCTCTTCACAAATACAGATTTTGTTTTAAAGGGGAGAAAAGCCCCAGTTGCTTCCCTGCTTATCATTTTAAAAGGCCTGGACGGGTTTTTTTTTTTTCCTTCTTTCTTTTATTTTTGTATTTGTTTGGGGTATTAGAGAGCTAATGGGACTACTTGCTTTGAAAGGTTGCCATGAAGCCTTTAAATTTGGTTATGCAATTTCTAAATAAAACAAGAGAGTGCAATTATAAGGCAGCTAGTTCCTGTTTGCTTATCCTAGAAGAAATAAAGAGAAGAAATACTGCAGTTGCTCTTTAAATCTTTAAATCTGATTCACTAAATGAGGGCATTACCCAGTATTCCTCGTTTTTTCTGCTGTTACAGGTCTGCTTTCTTAATTTCTGCTCGCTTCGTGCCGTTTGTCTGTCTTCACTTCTGTAATTTGGAAAAGGTTCCTTTCCGGTTCCTTTTCACTCCTGAAAGCTCTGGTTTCTTGCACAGAGGCTTGTCATCTTTCAGTCCCAGCTTGTTTTTAGGTCGCTGCCTCTGCAGAGCATCAGTGGGCGAAGCTGGAGCCCTCCGTCGTGCAGAGCATTTTCCAGGCAGAGAAGGTTTAGCCAAGGAAGAGGATGATTGCAGGTTTGCCTGTACTCATCCACCTTTCCCTCCTGTTGCTTCCTTGCTATTTATATAGGGACTGGAAATGTTCTGTCTCTCACCAGGCGCTGCTCGTGGCGTTGGGAGACAACTAAATTTGCAATACAGGCGTGGATAATGCTGCTGGCAGCAGCCTTTCCCGTAAACCTCAGGATTTTGTAGCCAGTGTGGCTTCTAGACATCAAAATCATAGCAGTTTGGCAGGCTGTAAAGGTGATAAGGGAAAATACTGTAGAAGACAAAACTTGTGAAGATGGACAGTGCATTTTTTTTTTAACGGTCTCAGTTTTGCCATTTATCGCTCTCTTTTATATCAGCGAGTTTCTGCGCTACGCTGGGAAAGACCTTGAAACGGTGAATGGGAAGGAGGGAGAATAAAACTTGGGTGCCACTGAAGTGGAAAGGATCAAAAGGCAGGGTGCAGAGCAAAGAACGTCACGCTGAAAAACGCGTTTGGCTTCTTGCCACAGAAGCTATATTTCTTCCCAGAAGTCACTCTTGCTTTTCGGGATTTTCTTTTTTTAAAGTGTTTTTCATCAAGGAGGAGTCCTTCCTTGCGTTACGCTGTAGCTCGCTCTCTGCCAGGGATCATGTTACAGGCTATCTGATTAGATCTGTTTTCTAGGAAGCTAGAAATCAAGATAATTAACACATTACAGGGCTCCCAGGCTTGCTCCTCTCCTCTCATGTTCTCCAAACTCATCTTGTACACCTGGCCGGCTTGGCCAAAGCATTCATCGGAGGAGTTTGAGGCTTCGTCACTGTTTTTAAGGAGAGAGACAGGAGGGTTCTCGCTTCCCAAGCTGTTGGGGACGCTGACAGAGGAGTTTATTGAATCGCATAGGCCACCTTAATTGCAGCATCCAAGAGTGAGTACAGCTAGCTGAGCTTTTAGCAGCTTGATGCTGGTAATGTGCAATGCTCTTCCCTTTGAGCTACCTGCCTGCTATTTCAGCAGGGAGACGTTCTCACTCTGAGCATGCAGACAGGGAGCCTGCTACGAGTTTCTGCTTTCCAGTTCTCAGTTGGAGGAATGCATCCTCTGAAGTTGCAGATCGGGCTGTGCTAGGCTGGCTTCCTTTGCTGTCTTGGATTTCACTGTTTGCTTGAGATAATAATAACCTCTCGGTTTGGTTACAGACACACAATACAGATTTTCATTCCCATTTAAAGGTTAGTTCAGTTGAAGAATAAATCAGATTGCTCCAGATGCAAGTGCCAGCAGGCAGTCCATCTAGCACCCATACCTAGAGGGGAAAAACCCCTCCAAAATCTCACAAGTTTACCTGATATCTCATCCACAGACAGGAGACAGCTCTACTATGCCACCTTTATTTCTCTCTGGCACGTTTTTAAAGCACACGGTCATTTTGAACCAGTCTTATTCCACAGAGAAAAACATAATGAAACTATATTGGATATTATGAATATAATCAACAACGTGGTGTAATTTTGCAGTAATAACTGTGGTCGTGCTTTTTTTGTGTTACAGCATGAGAAGAACATAGCTTGTAATTAGATTTTCTTGGCTATGCTTCAAAATAGGTTGCGGTTGACCTTGTAAATTCTTTGTGATGGTTTGACTGAATTTCTCTACAAAGGTAAAAAAAGCCCTCAACTGCAAATCCACCTGTTTGTCAGTCAGAGGAGTCCAAGGATGGGACACTTTTCATGCCTTGGTGATTTCAGCAGCCCGTGAGAAATGGATGCACGTGATTAGTTTTTCTGTTTGTGGCAGAAAAAAAAGATTAAATAGTGACTTAATCACTTGTCTTGCTGGAGTAACAGCTTCTGTTTCAGTGGAAGTGGGGAAGAGCAAAACAGACTGGTTACTAGCCGGATGTTAGGAGTTCTGGCTTTTGAAGAGAGCGAGGAGTATGTGGTCAGTTTTACCTCTTGCACTTGGTTTTCTTTCATTAACAGATGAACTGAACTTTTCTCTCTCATTTCTGTCTTGTCCTCTCCCAGGAACACCTTTCTACCCAAGTCAGCCAGTGTATCAGTCAGCACCCATCATAGTGCCTACACAGCAGCAGCAGCCTCCACCAGCTAAAAGAGAGAAAAAAACGGTGAGTGATTGTCATTGACTGATACATCCTCTCTGAGAATTGTCCTGCTTGTAAAGTTGAAGGAAATTAATAGTGATCTTAAGCTTAAACTGAGCTTTACCTTCACAGAGAGGCTAAGTCTTACCTTTCACACCTAAATGTAATTAAACATTGTACAATGCTGCAATGTTGTCTTACTTTCAGTTTTTCTACGGGAACTTTCTACTCTGAGTTTGTAACATCTCAGCTAGTCAAAAAGGAAAATATTTTTGCTGGTTTTCTAACAAATATAAATCATCTCCCCAAGCCTGGGATCCTCAGCTGCCTGCACTGCTGCTTAGAGTTTTACCAAAGAGCCAGGTGGGAATGAACAAACTCAGGTCAGTTTGGGACAATGTTGGGAGTTGGTTCAAACTGACAAAAAGAAATTATTTAATATCATGCCTCGGAAAAGGTAGAGAAACAGTAAGTTGTGGACATATTTGCAGGCTTGAAAGAACCCGAACGCATGACATGATGAAAATGGGTAGAGGTTTGGAGACCACACTTCCTCTCTGCCTAATTCACTGGTGAGAGTTCGAGAGAGACAGATTAATGGAATCTAAACCCGTTTGCAGGTGGATGATGGTAGGGAGTGCTAAAGGCACACCAGGTGAATGTAACATTTCAACAGAAAAAGTTCGGGGTGGGCTTGTGAATCGTTTCTAAATGATTGAAAAGGAAATTACTTTACATTACTATGTGTGTTAGAGTGGTTTGAAAACATTAAAAGAACTGTTTCCTGGGGGGAAAAAATAAGACTTGTACATGTCTCAAAATGGAAAACTTGTATCTTTTGATTTTTGAAGATGATCTGAGATGACAGTTGATTTGGGAAACTGGAAGAGCTGAACAATGCGTTAGCTGGGCTTGCAAGAAAGGCCTTGTTTGTAGCTGCTGTCAGCAAAGGGTGGTGCAACTCTTCTGCCACCTCTTCACCATCCTCTTCAGTCATAGGGAGTCTCTTTTCAGCATCCAAAACATGACATGGCCAGATCATTAATGCCATTTGAAATGCAAAGATGTTCAGAAACGCTCAACTGTGGTTAAGACAGTTTCGTGCCAACGAAGCCAAGTTCTTTGAGGCGGAAAAGCAGAATGTTTTTTAAATGCCTGCGACGCTTTTCTGTGGATGTACTATTTTAATTTGCTAATCTGTATCGCAGCTGAAGAAATGAGAGAAACTGAAGAGAAATTAAACATATATATGTACACACATCCGCATGCACCATTAGTTGAGTATTTGCGTACTACAAGCTTTCAGGCAGGGAAAGCGTGTTTTAATGTCATTGACTGCTTGTCAGGAGGAGGAGAGGGTGGGAATTTGTGCCAACTCTTAAGTCCTTGTTGCTGTGGTTAGTTAAATATTTTAGCAGGAAAAATTCAACAAAAACAAGAGAAGACCACATCTTGTCAACATCCTAAGTACCATGTGTATATTCATTTGTCTTCATAACCCAAAGAATGAAGAAGACATCACACGATACTAAAGTTGATGAATCACAAAACCCTTCTGCAGTTAGCAACTTTATATGTTGCTGATCAAAAAGAGCACGGCGGTTTCCAGTGAGACCCCTGCCCTCGGAAGGTTCTGTCTCTTGGTTTGCTTGTAGTTGTGCGTTGGGCTCAGCACAATGGGGACTTCTGCATTACAGAGTTCAGGCCAGAGCTTTTGAGAAGGTGGACAGACAAATGATAGCACTCTCTCCAGGTTTATGGAAATCTTCAATTCTTATACTGAAGATTAAGAACTCTATTTCAAATTAACCCAGACAGTTTGACTGTTCCCCACATTCAGTGACACGTACTGGCTCAAGTGTCAGTTGAGGATTCAAATGAGTGTGTACTCAAGTGGTTTATTTTGGAAAATATTTTTCCTTCCCATTTTGGGACTGTGAAGAGACTCAAAAAACATACTTGTTTCCTAAATGCTGATGAGTTTCATAGGACTTTAGTTTGTTCTTTTTGCAGTTTCTCTTTCCTCTGCTCAGTGTTTTTTCTTTGATTCCCTCTGTTTTGTCGGTATGACTTTTCTCAGTGTGGAAAGGAAAAACAAAAAGAGCCCATTTGCTTTCCCCCTTTACCAGCAGCTGGGTTGGCAAGGTCACTGAATTTTCTATCAGGGTAAAACATGGCCTCTTCTTTTATTCTTGCACTTTCCACTAACTGGCAAGCTTAGTTCTGTAGCTGAGCTGTCTGCTAAATTTTCTAAGTTGCAGTAAACTTAGTTTTCAGAAGTAGAGACCGTATTCTGAATTACAGGGTCATGCACTGGGGTGCACGTATTTAGACCTAACTGGTGTGGCTGATGAGTGTTTTGATTAAATTAGGTTTTGAGATTAAGGGATGACATACCATGCATTTCAAGTTATTGAAACAAACCATGTTCCAGCGTTCCTGCAGAGCATCAGCTCAACCCAGACCATCTCCTGCTGAGTGTAACGGAATAACGTCCTGTCCACGTTCTCCTCTCCATGAACCCCAAGGACAGCGTGTCACGGGAAGACTTGTTTGAATTATTTCTTTGTTCAATACCGTAGATCCGAATCCGGGATCCAAACCAGGGAGGCAAAGATATAACAGAAGAAATAATGTCTGGAGGGGGCAGCAGGAACCCGACGCCTCCCATCGTGAGACCCACTTCCACACCTACTCCACCTCAGGTAATAAAGTGGCCGCGTAGGCTTCTCCCAGTGACGTCTGCTTTGCTTTGCTGTTCGTTAGAGCCAATTCCTGTATCTTCCATCCACGCCACTGATCACCTCAGACACCTGGATGGTCCTAAATTGTCAATGTTCTTCAAGGATTTATTTTTTTACCCCTCCAAGTTTGGTCATTTTTACCAACCTTGTAGCTTGTAAAATGTGGAGCTGCAGTGCTGTTAGAAGTTCCCCATCCCTGGTTTTGTACCAGTAGTAGATTTTAAAGCTTGTAAAGACTTTCAGTGTTGAAGGAGGAGCTAATGTATTTGTGAGAAACGTGGTGTTTCTGTTAGTCTTGTGTACCTGAGGAAAGTCCATATCATGCATGTGGTTGATTATGTATCTTCAATTGCATCACTGTCCGTACTAATGTCTTTCTGCCTTAGTAGTGCTGTTGTAGAGTAACCAGAATGACTGTAGCTCAGGAATTTTGTCATGGAACTGTGATAACTCTATCACAGATTTGGTCTCTGTGTTCAACCTTAAAAAATGCATTTTTCTGATGTAGGAACAAACATAAATATCCAAACCCGGCATTTTCTGTAGCTCATAAATCTCTTCTTGTTGCACAACTTTGAGTTTGGCCCCTTCTAAGTGTCTGTATCCTGCTTCACCTGAGAAGTCCACGTGTAATGTCTGGAAATTAAACTGATTGGAAACCCAGGTCTGTTCTAGTCCTTTTTGACCCAGGGCCAGAAGAGCACTCTCAGACTTGCAGACCAGCAGTCCTGACGTGAACATAAGTCCACCTTGATTTGAACTGCTGGGGCTGGAAGTGGCTGTGTTATCTAATTAGAAAATGATTTCTGTGCTCTGACCACTCTTCCCCACCTGCAGCAGGAAGAGGCGAGGCCTCCTTGATCTCCCCAGAGCATCAGAGACGGAGAGGAGGCACGTGGCAGCACTGTGCTCTTCTCAGCTGCCAGCTTGGTGTAGCTGCTGTTTGCTTCATACCTCATTTTAGTTCTCCCTCTCTTTTGGGAGAGATGGTGCTAGGCCACATGCTGCTAAACCTAAAAGTTTTTGAACAATTGGAGAAGAAATTCTGTGGTTTGGCACAAGCCTTGGAAGTTGGCGTGGTTTTTTGGAGGTTTGTTTTCCACTGCTTGGGGACCTGATTAGAAGACATGAAGATTCTCCAAGTGTTGGGTGGACTTTAGATCCAGAGCCTGGCTGAGGTTGGGGTGCAGTTTCTTCTTTCAAGTTCTTCCCTGTTTAATGTCATCAGTTTTTGCTAGCTTTTAGGTGGACAGCCTTTTCTGAGCCTTACTTTCCCCTCCGTGTCTGGGTAGTGTTTGTGCTGTGCTGAGGCAAAAGCAGAAGCTTGCCCTGAGACACCCGTTGTGCTGGAGTGGGAGCTTGAGGTTACCACTGAGAAGCGTAACTGGGATCACTGAGCTGAAATAAGAACCTGGGCCTGCAGATCTCCCCTCTGTTGAGATCAAGGCTTTTGGTTCAGTCGAATCCCTTTGTCACATGAAGGCATCACCACGTGCTTTGGGTCACCTGCTCTCTCCTGCTGGTCTCCATCACGGGCGAGCAGCAGCAGGGCACCATGCTCGAGCAATGTCAAGGTCTGCAATGCTTGACTGGAAAAAGCTATTTTTCTGCCAGAGCGTGGTCTGATTTGCAACTACAGCTGGAACAGGAGGGAGACAAGAGCTGGTTACGTATAGAATCAATTCAACTTCTCTCCAAGCATGTTCCGTAAGAGAAGATACTAATGATATAAAATGTTGGGGTGCTGGTGAGATCTTCTTCCCATTACTTCATGCTAAATGACTTTCCCCATTAGAAGTAGGGAAGAGTTGAAACCAGCCAGGGTTTCAGATTGTGTTTATGCATGGTGCAGCTAATCCAGGCACTTACCAGATCATTTTTGCATTCTGAAATCTATTTTAAGATACTACAATTAAGTCAAACAGGACGAAATAAATGTTTTTCAAGAGGAGGTTAATAAGCATGAATTTTTATCAGCTGTAATTTAAATGCAGAGCACAGCAGTGATGTCCAATCATCTACTCTAAGTAAGGTATGCAAATACTTCATTGTTTAATATCCAGGCTTCATTTTGATTAGGTACTTGGAACCACTTTTGTTAATCACAGAAGAGCTCTGAAATAGAGCTCACCAGAAAAAGTTCATTAGTGTAGCATAACTGAAAATTTAAGCCCACTTAAGCCAGGAAATTCAAAGTTATTGTCCCAACAGCATCTCTAATTCATTTTTTTGGAGCAAGTATAGTATCTTGGATGAAATTAGATAGTGCCTTAATAACTATGCTCAGTGGCTGAATTCCAGGAATGGTGGATGCTATAATTTGGAGCAGTCTAAAATCAGTAAACTTCAAATATTCAGCCATAACTTTACTTGGAATGTGCTATGGCTTTTTTGTGTTCCCTTTCCCCAGCTGATAAAAGTTGTGAACAGTCAGTGTGAGCTTCATATGAAAATACCTGCCTATTGAAATGGTCCCAGTTTAGGGCAGCTCCTGGAACAGGTACAAGGGGAGCATCGTTACTGTTCCACCACCCCTTTGAATCAAGCCCTGCGTGTCGGGGGGGGTTTGATGAGATTTCATCTGGTTGAACACTCAAAATGCAAACCTGCAATCTCCGGGCTTGACAGAACATCCTCTCTGAAGTAATGAAGTGGCTCCAAGTCCAAGGATATTTTAGAATTATGCTAAATTCTAGTAGTGCTTTTTTTATATTGATGGCCAGTATCTGATTCTGTAATCTCATTACTTAAATGACACAAGCATAGAGGAGAAACTTGCTCAAGAAGTGCATGGAAGCCACTGCTGTAGACCAGTCCCCGTCCCAAATTCTACATTTGAAGAAGCAGCCATTTTGTAATAATAATAATAGATTTCAAAATTTTCTTTTTTTTCCTTTAGATTTGGCTTATTTTGACTCAAAGAAACCCCAAAACTTCGATATCACGAGCCCAAAGCACGCTCTTCTTTCAGTAGATTAAATGCTTAACATAAAAAAAAATTGGACTTGTCCAAAAGATGAGCATCACTGCCAAGACTCAAGGCACATGGTTTTAGCCATTTCCATGCTTTTTTGTATCTCTTGCTTTGTTGTCAGCATTGCTGACCAAGAAGTGCTTTGGGTGGAGTCTTCCCAGCACCTCCGCGGTGGTTGCTAAATTGCTAAAATGCTTTAAAGTTCCTGCATAAGAGAAGCAGGCAGTAAGTGGAGATATTATTTATATGTTTCTAGCAGGACACTGTTTTTCACACTACATTTTTTGCCGGGAAGATAAATAAAACCCAGGACTATGTATCAAATCTGATTATTTATTCAGCACTGACTTCACTCTTTAAAAGAGTAAGAAATGCTCTTATTTTCCTGGCAAACCTCTTCCAAGTATCAATGGGTTTGTCACACTGTTTGCTCGGTCTACGGGCCATGGTAGGATAGAATAACACAGAGCAGCTCTTAGCATCATAAATCACGAGTGCAATTTTGAGGGTTTTTTCCTAGAAAGTCTCTAAATGCTCCATTTTGAAGCTGCGAGCCTGTAAGGGTCAGTACTTAAGCACCATTTATATTGCTTTGCAATATCATTCCCACAAAATAAATGAGCGTTTTCCAGATTTCTTAAGCAAACATGTTTGCTGACCCAAGAAGTTTCTAGGCTTACAGGTTTCTTGCCTGCTAGTCTCATTTGTTCCTGTGATTCTTATAGCAGTCTCCTTTTTCCCCACTGCGTTCATCCATAAATTTCTCATAAAATGAAACTAATGATCTGCTGAGAGTGAGGGGAAAGCGTTCTTGAAACCTGCTCGTTGGTAAAACTCTGTTTTCTTTGGCTTCCTTCAGATTTGGCTGGAGGTAGGGATACAGTTCTTCATCCACAGTCCAGCCGATCTCATCGGGCTCGTTCCTGGAAGAGGAGCAACCCCAAATAAAATTTCAACCCTTCACCCCACTTGCTTAGATTTTTATTTTTATTTTTCCAGATGTGCTTTTTCACAGTCCTCCTTTACCTTTCTGTTGCCTGAAATGGTGAAAGGTAGTGTATTGAAGATAATTCACTTTTTAATTCTGCACTGTTCGTATGCAATAGCTGAAACAACTGGAAATGGGAGAAAAAAGAGTCCCAGGAAGAGGAGCAGGTTGCCAGAGGTTTCTTTTTTTTAGGGAAATAAGTTTTGCATGGATTTCTGATAGCCTGTTGGAAAGATTGGACACTCACATCTTGGGCGCTCGGCTTTATTTTGATTGTTCAAAAATCCCTTTTCCTGTAGATCTTCTGAGAGGTCGGCGTGGATGCATAGCTAGATAAGAACAGACACCTGCAAAAAACTGCGTGGCTTCCCACTTTAGATTATTAAGTTTCAATTTAGCCCCCTTTTCTTCTTTGCATGGTTCCTGATGGGTGTTTAACGGGATTTTGTAAATGTGAGCAGTTGACTTGCCCCTTCTGTGTTCACTCTAACGTACACGAGTGCTTTACCTATAAGTTTGAGTGAGTTTGGTGTAGTTACTCAGTCTTACACGAGGTCGTCTTAAATTCTGAGATCAAATACAGAGGATTTTTTTTGTCTTTATCGAACCTTCGTGAACAAAAGTGAAGTGTTTCTCCCATTAGTGGTGGGGACATAATTAACAAATGTGGTCTCTGCAACAGGCTTTTTCAGTCTTGTGGCTTTGCTGGTCTTGCATTTTGAGTTTTATATATAGAAAATCTCAGGCTCACTCCACACTGACTGGGAACCGGCTCCTCCTGCTCTCCTTTAGACTGATGCATAATTGGTTTTATTCTCATGTTACCCAGAAGGTACCATCTGTAAGTCTGTTTGTAGAAGGCATTGGATTTTTTTATTTGCATATGAGCACACAGGTATAACCAATCTAGACTATTTTCCCACTGTGGTAACAAGTATTATTATGAGAGAGATATATATCCATATATATTTTTTATATATATATATATGTGTGTGTGTGTCTACATGTATCATAATATAAGATATATACACTTCATACATACATACACAGACCTTATCTATATGTAAATAAATATCTAAAAATTGAAATAAATATATATAAAAATATCAAAGGTGTTTGAAATAACTGATCAGTTGAGAAAGGAGTTGAACCCAGAAAGCAAACTTAAATTATGGAGAGGTCCAGGAGTCTTTTGGTGTTTATCTGACTTTTTGCAGACTACGTGGAGAAGCATTTCTGCTGCTCCTGGAAGGAGCACTCTGAGAATGAAGTGTGTTAATAACTGTGCTCTGCTGTCTCTTTCTTGCTGTTGTTAACAGTAATCGTCTCTCTTTCCCCTTTTCCTGCTGACTTTTCCTCCCTCCCTTTCCCATGTACTTTTTGAATTTATTCA